>NC_136934.1:52502747-52525247 GCF_949987615.1 Pollachius pollachius | reverse complement strand
CGCTGACATCACTCAAACCGGTGACATCACTCAACCCGGTGACATCACACCATCCCGCTGACATCACAACACCCCGGTGACATCACTCAACCCGGTGATATCACACCACCCCGGTGACATCACACCACCCGGTGACATCACACCACCCCGGTGACATCACACCACCCGGTGACATCACACCACCCGGTGACATCACACCACCCCGGACCCTCCACCAGGGGGCAGGTCGAGGCGTCAGCAGCAGATCCTCCGTGACGTCCATCCCAGAATATAATGGAGATAATCCCGGCGTCATCTCCCCACAGATCCTCACCTCCTGACCCCCCCCCCCCCCCCGCTAATCCTTAGCTCCTCCCCTCTATACATCCTCCTTATCCCCCTCTCCACCACCTCCCTGCTCCACCCATCCCTATCCCCATGGTTACTATCCTCCTCCCTGCTCCACCCATCCCTATCTCCATGGTTACTCTCCTCCTCCCTGCTCCACCCATCCCTATCCCCATGGTTACTCTCCTCCACCCCATCTCTCTTCTGCTCTGCAGTAACCATGGGGACGGTCCATTACGGATACAAACATGTGCAGTGTGGTTAGTTTACAGTGTGTAGTTCGTAGTGTATAGTGTGTGGTTTATAGTGTACAGGTATAGTGTATAGTGTGTAGTTTATAGTGTATAGTGTATAGTATAGTTTATAGTGTGTAGTAAAGTGTATAGTGTATAGTGTATAGTATAGTTTATAGTGTGTAGTATAGTGTATAGTGTATAGTATAGTTTATAGTGTGTAGTAAAGTGTATAGTGTATATTTTAGTGTGTAGTGTATAGTGTGTAGTTTAGTGTGTAGTGTATTGTGTGTGGTTCCTAGTGTATAGTGTGTAGTGTAGTGTATAGTGTGTGTTGTGTAGTGTAACGTGCGTACTGCGGTGCTCCAGACATTGCCCTGCGGGTGTAGCGTAGCTTAGCTAAGCTAGCCACCTAGCATCCCTGCAGACAGGCACTATCACGTTGTGACACACTGAGGGATTTATCAGAGGGCTGGGTCCATGGCACACCCACCCACACACACACACACGCAAGCACACACATCCACACATGCATACACGCACACACGCTGTCACAAACACACACAGGTCTGCACACACAGCAGAGGAGAAAGGAGGAGAGGAGAGAGGAGAGAGGAGGTGTAAGCCTAGCGTCTGATAAACACAAGAGGAGGAGGCTTAAAGAAGGAGAGGAGAGGGGCAAGTAAACAGGACAATAACAACAACAATGGCCGTGTTGTGTAAGCGCAGCTCAACTGAAATAAAGGCCGCTCGCGGAATGGAGCCAGACAGCTGTAAACAAGGGCAGTGTAACACACACACACACACACACACACACACACACACACACACACACACACACACACACACACACACACACACACACACACACGCACACACACACACACACACACACACCACCAGATGGTCTTAGAGGAATTATGACTGAGCTATCTGAAAGTAGGCCTAGTTAGCTTCAAGCTAACTGGGCGCATTGAAGCTAGTTCCATCCAATACCCCCACAGCATTCAGATTAGCCTCATGCTCCAATGCAAGAATATCAGGAGCTAAGGTTCAATAGCACAACACGCTAGCCCCAGAGAGTATGCTACATCTCTGTGATGTTCAGTCGTCTCTTCTCGTCTGACCGGCAGAAGATGGGGAAACGGGGGTTCTCTCAAAGCCTGACATCTCTGACGTCGGCTGGTATTGACCAGCTGTGGTCACGTCAGTAGTGTGTCGGGTGAAAATGAGGGGAGGAAGGAATAGAAAGGAGATTACTTTACCTGGAGAGGAGAGAGGAGGCGTCGTGGCAGTCCAAGGGGAGAGGAGAGAAGAAACACAAAGAGAACAGGTCAGTAATCACCAGGGTCGACTTCATCACACTTTGAAGACAGGCAAAATGAACCGCATTTCTACAGCGCTTTTCTAACCAGTGGCCACTCAAAGCGCTTTACAATAATCCTAACATTCACCCATTCATACACACATTCACCCACCGACCAACACGCAGGGCGACAGCCAGCTGGTCAGGAGCAGTCAGGGGGAGGCGTCTCGCTCAGGGACACCTCGACACTCTAGGAGGAGCCGGGGATCGAACCAGCAACCTTCCATTGACCAGCCAAGCCGCTCTACCTCCTGAGCCTCATGCCGCCCTAATGCAGCAGGGTTGAGTTCATCACAGAAGCATTTTATTCCATATTTGTTGAAACAAATGAAATGATTGGAGGAACGACCTGTCAGTCAACCTCCCTACCTCCAGGCTAGCCAACCTCATGCTGAGTCACACGGCCCCTTAAGATAAAAGAGGCTACTAAATGGATAACGGACGATCACTAAGAGTTTGAATCATTGTCATTCAAATCAGTGCATAGCGATCAGATAATCAATGAAGGAAATTACTAAATGGGTCACATGACGTTGATCACCAATCACAGAGCGGTCTTGTCGATGGACCAATGGTTCGCCTTTGTTTCGGTTCGAGTGTCACTTGATGCAGACAGAGAAGCCTCCAGTCTGATCTATATATAGATCTGGATATAGATCTGCTCTGTCCTCCTCCTGGCCATCTCCCTGGGGCCCTAACACGGGACACGTTGCTCCACTATTGACTCCATGCTCGGACTGTTCTCCGCCTCTGCTGAAAGGAGCCTTGGATTAAAGAGTCAAAAAGCTTAGCGACCGGCAGAAAGGGGATGTGAACGAAGACGCCCGTTAAGACAGCATGTTAAGTTAATAGGCTAATTGGCAAGGCTACCGGGAATATCGTTTGCCGTCAAAAGCTATGCTGGGTCATTAGGGCGGAACATATCAGAGGTGAACAGAGTACATTGAAAAGGACTGAGTTAGAATCGCTTAAAGGGGACATATTATACCACCAGGTGTGGGTGTGATTAGCCTTACAAGCCATTTCCAAAATATGCTCCATATACTATATATGCCCTATGTACTATATACTATTGGGCGTGTCCACCTAGATCGGTGCTGGATAGATCAGTCTACCAGCCTACCCAGTGGACTGAAGTTAACGTTGCTCATCTATCCAGCACAGATCTAGGCGGACATGCCCACTAGTGATGTCATATGGGGCAGATTTCGAAAAGGCTTGTAAGGCTAATCACACTCACACCTGGTGGTATAATATGTCCCCTTTAAAATTGTAGGTCAACATATAACCTATGATGCATTCAGAAGCAACAAACGCGCACTGACGTCGAGGACGTAGCGACTGGGGACGCAACGCTATAGCGTCTCGACGCAGCGTCGCGCTACAGTTCTCCGAGCTCACGGCCTGCCATGTTATGAATGACAGCGGAGGGAAATCATATTGACTCAGATTAATAAGAAGCAGCCAGCTCATTAAGCATGTCAGCGTGCGGGAACAGACTCCAGTCGAGAGTGTTTGGATCACAGGGAACAGAAATATACAGAATACACGCAGCCTGACAGTTCAGCAACTCACCCAACCTCCCCCCATCTCCCCCTCTCCCCCTCGCTCACTCTCCCCCCCCTCGCTCTCTCTCCAGCTCGCTCTCTCTCTCATAACTGATTAATAATATAATATGATTAAAATGCAGCCAGGAGAGGGGATGAGATTAGTTATAATTATGAACACTGCCTCTCTCCAGTGTACAATAAGATATACAAACAGCACACACACACACACACACACACTGATGTTTGCCGTAGACATGTGTTGGTTTCATCTGAAGATAAACCCCTTTCAAAGCGAGCCTCGGCGCTCTGTCTCTGAACAGTGTGGCTGTGGGATGTATCTTTCCAACATGTAATATGTAATTAACAAATACACCGCGCGGCTCCCGTATTATGCAGAGCGACCCAGTGTGAGGAGGGCAGTGGCTCCGGGCTCTTACTGGTGCAGCCCCCGTCCCAGTGGAGGTAACCAGCAGCCAAGCCTGGCCCAGTGGACGGCGTCGGGACCAGGGCCACCAGTGGGACCAGTCCAAACCGGTCGTTTTACCTACCTCCCAGTCAGGCGTGGGAGGTTTGGCCCAGTTTCCTCATGGTCCTGATTAAAAACCAAGGGCACTTTGTCATTGGCTGTGGAACAATAAGGGGGGCCCATATGGGCCGGGAGGACGTGTTGTACATTATGAACGTGATATAACTCGTGAACGACGCCCACGGCACATACGATTCATTATTCATGAACCATGCGCATAAAACTGTTCTGCTCCTGCCAGCGCTCTCCAGAAACAAATCGCACCCTGATCACCTGCTCTGTTAGGCAGAGAGGGCGGAGTCAGGTGGGAGACCAAACCGGTGGCCGCGTCACCGGCCACGCCCCCCAATGACAAAGACAGAATCAGGTATCAACACATTCCTTCCACGCAACATAAATCACACAATACAGAACGACGAAAATATGTAAATGACCCCAACACACCTGGTGGAGTGACACCTGGTGGAGTGACACACCTGGTGAAGTGACACCTGGTGGAGTGACACCTGGTGGAGTGACACACCTGATGGAGTGACACCTGGTGGAGTGACACCTGGTGGAGTGACACCTGGTGGAGTGACACACCTGGTGGAGTGACACCTGGTGGAGTGACACCTGGTGGAGTGACACCTGGTGGAGTGACACACCTGGTGGAGTGACACACCTGGTGGAGTGACACCTGGTGGAGTGACACCTGGTGGAGTGACACCTGGTGGAGTGACACACCTGGTGGAGTGACACCTGGTGGAGTGACACCTGGTGGAGTGACACCTGGCGGAGTGACACACCTGGTGGAGTAACACCTGGTGGAGTGACACCTGGTGGAGTGACACCTGGTGGAGTGACACCTGGTGGAGTGACACCTGGTGGAGTGACACCTGGTGGAGTGACACACCTGGTGGAGTGACCAACCTGGTGGAGTGACACACCTGGTGGAGTGACACCTGGTGGAGTGACACCTGGTGGAGTGACACCTGGTGGAGTGACACCTGGTGGAGTGACACACCTGGTGGAGTGACACCTGGTGGAGTGACACCTGGTGGAGTGACACATGGTGGAGTGACACACCTGGTGGAGTGACACATGGTGGAGTGACACACCTGGTGAAGTGACACCTGGTGGAGTGACCAACCTGGTGGAGTGACACACCTGGTGGAGTGACACACCTGGTGGAGTGACACCTGGTGGAGTGACACACCTGGTGAAGTGACACCTGGTGGAGTGACACCTGGTGGAGTGACACACCTGGTGGAGTGACACCTGGTGGAGTGACACCTGGTGGAGTGACACCTGGTGGAGTGACACCTGGTGGAGTGACACACCTGGTGGAGTGACACATGGTGGAGTGACACACCTGGTGAAGTGACACCTGGTGGAGTGACACACCTGGTGGAGTGACACATGGTGGAGTGACACACCTGGTGAAGTGACACCTGGTGGAGTGACACCTGGTGGAGTGACACATGGTGGAGTGACACCTGGTGGAGTGACACCTGGTGGAGTGACACCTGGTGGAGTGACACATGGTGGAGTGACACCTGGTGGAGTGACACCTGGTGGAGTGACCCACCTGGTGAAGTGACACACCTGGCGGAGTGACACACCTGGCGGAGTGACACACCTTGTGGAGTGACACACCTGGCGGAGTGACACACCTGGCGGAGTGACACACCTTGTGGAGTGACACACCTGGCGGAGTGACACACCTTGTGGAGTGACACACCTTGTGGAGTGACACACCTGGTGGAGTGACACACCTGGCGGAGTGACACACCTTGTGGACTGACACACCTGGGGCAGTGACACACCTGGTGGAGTGACACCTGGCGGAGTGACACACCTGGTGCCAGACCAACCCAACACACACGCTGTGTGCTCACGGAGGCAGACCTGAGCACACCTGCAGAAACCAAAGCCCCCCGCAGACCCCCAGTGTTTGGGATAAAAACCTGATCATATAATAAATCAAATTAACTTATATTGAATCATTTTTGGTGACACATATACTCTGCTTTAAATGCATGACGAGATGGTTCTCAAGTTACTTCAGGTAGTCCTACTCATGCACACTAGATCATAGCTCTGGAGTCATTATCGTTATCAACCTCTTGCTCTGGACCTTGCTCTGGAAACACAACAGGACATCAGTTCTGACCCCCGGGATTAGAGACTCTGGGGTTTGAGACTCTGGGGTTTGAGACCCCGGGGTTAGAGACCCCGGGGTTAGAGACCCCGGGGTTAGAGACTCCGGGGTTAGAGACTCCGGGGTTAGAGACTCCGGGGTTAGAGACTCCGGGGTTAGAGACCCCGGGGTTAGAGACCCCGGGGTTAGAGACCCCGGGGTTAGAGACTCCGGGGTTAGAGACTCCGGGGTTAGAGACTCCGGGGTTTGAGACTCTGGGGTTAGAGACTCTTGGCTTCACTTTGCATCACGGACCTGGGTTCATGTTCAGTCTCTCACACTGAACTGATTTAGGAGGAGGAGGAGGTAGAGAGGAGGGAGGAGGAGGAGGAAGGATGAGGAGGAGAAGGGAGGAGGAGGAGGAGGAGGTAGAGAGGATGGAGGAGGTAGAGAGGAGGGAGGAGAGAGGAGAGAGGAGATAGCGGAGTGGTGAAAGATAGAGAGGAGGAAGAAAAGGAGGAGGTGGAGGTGGTAAGTGGAGGGGAGGAGGAGGTACAGAGGGAGGAGGAGGAGAAGGGAGGAGGTGGAGGTGGTAAGTGGAGGGGGAGGAGGAGGTAGAGAGGGAGGAGGAGGAGAAGGGAGGAGGTGGAGGTGGTAAGTGGAGGGGGAGGAGGAGGTAGAGAGGGAGGAGGAGGAGAAGGGAGGAGGTGGAGGTGGTAAGTGGAGGGGGAGGAGGAGGTAGAGAGGGAGGAGGAGGAGAAGGGAGGAGGTGGAGGTGGTAAGTGGAGGGGGAGGATGCAGATTTTTCTCCTCCATTAAACACATGCCACTGATTCACGTCGGGCGAATTTCCAGCTTAATTTCTCCTACAGCCACATGATGCCACTCACACAGACACGCGCACACACACACACACAAACGTGAACACTTAAAATACACACATTTCCTGTTTTGGCTTGAGGGGAACTGGGTAAGAGCAGATTTCACTGAATTATAAAGAGATGGAGACAGAGACAGAGAGAGAAAGCGAGAGTGAGAGAGAGTCAGAGACAGAGAGAAGGAGAGAGACAGATAGAGAAACAGAGACAGAGAGAGAGAGAGAGACAGAGACAGAGAGAGGGACAGAGACAGAGAGAGAGAGAGGGACAGAGACAGACAGAGGGAGAGATAGAGAGAGACAGAGACAGAGAGAGACAGAGAGAGAGAGAGACAGAGACAGAGAGAGACAGAGACAGAGACAGGGAGAGAGAGACAGAGAGAGAGACAGAGACAGAGACAGAGACAGAGAGAGACAGAGACAGAGACAGAGAGAGACAGAGAGAGACAGAGACAGAGACAGAGAGAGACAGAGACAGAGACAGGGAGAGAGAGACAGAGAGAGAGACAGAGACAGAGACAGAGACAGAGAGAGACAGAGACAGAGACAGAGAGAGACAGAGACAGAGACAGGGAGAGAGAGACAGAGAGAGAGACAGAGACAGAGACAGAGACAGAGAGAGACAGAGACAGAGACAGAGAGAGAGAGAGAGAGAGATAGCAGAGAGAGTGAGAGAGGTGAAATGAGCCAGGAGATAGGACATAGGGGGCAGAAGAGGAATGTACAAAAAACAAACAAATCGATTTATAATCCTGTTGTTTTCCTGCCTGTAGAAACATGCCCTACTTTCAGCTCTCCCTCTCTCCCTCCCTCTCACTCCCTCTCTCACACTCTCTCCCTCTCTCACTCTCTCCCTGTCTCTCACTCTCTCTCTCTCACACTCTCACTTGATCCTATGTTATACATATATATGTGGTTACGTTTATGTGCATGTGTATGTGGCACGTGTGTGTGTGTATGCTTATTTGATGTGTGCATGTGTGCGGGGTGTGTGTGGGTGCTTTTGTTAGTGCGTGCGTGCGTGCGTGCGTGCGTGCGTGCGTGCGTGTGTGCGTGCATCCGTGCGAGTGTGTGTGCATGCGCTTGCGTGTTAGTGTGTGCGCGTGTCCGTGTGTGTATGCGTGTGTGTGTGCGTGTGTGTGTCAGGGCAGTAGAGGCTGCTTGCGGCGGTGACAACTGGGTTAATCCTGCCTTTTATTCTCCAGGCCCGGAGGATCTGATCGGCCTTTCTATATTTGCATCGGATGCAGGCACGCTGTGTGTATGTGTGTGGGTACGTGTATATGGATGTGTGTGTTTATGTGGGTGTCTGTATGTGTGTGTGTGTGTGTGTGTGTGTGTGTGTGTGTGTGTGTGTGTGTGTGTGTGTGTGTGTGTGTGTGTGTGTGTGTGTGTGTGTGTGTGTTAATCTGGTTTGGCTGCCTCTAGCAGCAGGGTGACTCCTCACAGCTCACACTTAGAGACCGACGAGAGACGCATCCCTGCCAAGACCCGGCTACACAACATGTTACACACAAGCTACACAACAAACCACACTACAGGCTACACAACATGTTACACACAAGCTACACAACAAACCACACTACAGGCTTCACAACATGTTACACACAAGCTACACAACAAACCACACTACAGGCTACACACCATGTTACACACAAGCTACACAACAAACCACACTACAGGCTACACAACATGTTAAACACAATCTACACAACAAATTACACTACAGGCTAAACAACGAGCTACACACGTATGTTCTACACAACACGCTTTACAAGATATATTAATGTACACAAACATACACTGATACTTCATTAAAGGAAATCACTGAACCTCTATCCACACATACACGCAGACGCGCACACACACGCACACACGCACATACACACACACACACACACACACACACTAATTGGAAATCAAAGCCTTTAAAGATCAAATGATGCATCCTTCTAGCATTACTCGTGGCCACGCCCCTCCAATTAAATTCTTCTTTAACGAGGGAACAAATTTAATTGGACAGATGTTTGCGTCCCGAGACCACAGGTGGTAGACATCATCCAGGTATATCCGACGCCCAGAGCAGACCATCACCCCTCCTGCTCCCTGCCATTAAGGCCTTATGAGTCGAAGCACGATCAATAACTCATAACCACTGAGGAACCCACACACACACACACACACACACACACGGACACACGGACAAACGGCACACACAGACACACCACACACACACACCCCTATACACACACACACACACACACACACACACACACACACACACACACACACACACACACGCTACATACACACACAAATAAAAACACACAGGCTCCTCATTGGTCAGTGGCAGCACGGATCTGCAGGAGAGACTCAGGAGAGGAGGAGGAGGAGTCAGAGGAGGAGGAGGAGTCAGAGGAGGAGGAAGAGGAGGAGGAGTCAGAGGAGGAGGAGGAGGAGTCAGAGGAGGAGGAGGAGGAGGACAAGGAGGAGTCAGAGGAAAGGAGGAGGAGTCATAGGAGGAGGAGGAGTCAGAACTCAGCAGACCCCCAGAACCAGAGGAGGAGGAGGAGGAGGAGGAGGAGGAGGAGGCGGAGGAGGAGGCGGAGGAGGAGGAGGAGGAGGACACCGTTCCAGCGCTCTCTGTTCTGTTGTTGGTGAGAGTGGAGCTGAACCAACAGAACCCTGAGGAGCTGGGGCCAGCGGACCGAGACACAGCACCTTTAGACCCCCTTTAGACCCCCTTTACACCCCCTTCAGACCCCCTTTAGACCTCTTTAGACCTCCTTTAGACCCCCGTCAGACCTCTTTAGACCTCCTTTAGACCCCCGTCAGACCCCCTTTAGACCCGCTTTACACCCCCTTTAGACCTCTTTAGACCTCCTTTAGACCCCCTTTAGACCCCCTTTAGACCTCTTTAGACCCCCTTTACACCCCCTTTAGACCTCTTTAGACCTCCTTTAGACCCCCTTTACACCCCCTTTAGACCCCCTTTAGACCTCTTTAGACCCCCTTTACACCCCCTTTAGACCCCCTTCACACCCCCTTTAGACCCCCTTCAGACCCCCTTCAGACCTCTTTATACCCCCTTTAGACCCCCTTTAGACCCCCTTTACACCCCCTTCAGACCCCCTTTAGACCCCCTTCAGACCCCCGTCAGTCCCCCTTCAGACCCCCTTCAGACCTCCTTTCTACCCCCTTTAGACCCCCTTTAGACCCCCTTTATACCCCCTTCAGACCCCCTTTAGACCCCCTTCAGACCCCCGTCAGTCCCCCTTCAGACCCCCTTCAGACCTCCTTTCTACCCCCTTTAGACCCCCTTTAGACCCCCTTTATACCCCCTTTAGACCCCCTTTATACCCCCTTTAGACCCCCTTTAGACCCCCTTTATACCCCCTTTAGACCCCCTTTAGACCCCCTTTAGACCCCCTTTATACCCCCTTTAGACCCCCTTTAGACCCCCTTTAGACCCCCTTTAGACCCCCTTCAGACCCCCATCCGTCCCCCGGGACGGCCGGTCGATGGACATCAGGACCAGGAGAACCGCAAGGAGCACCGGGAAGTTAGAAACACAAGGAGCAGAAGAGGAGAACTACCCCTGTATAGATAGTAGTACAGTGCTATAGTAAAGAGTACTATAGTTGTACTCTTTACCATAGTACTATAGTACTATAGTAAAGAGTACTATAGTACTACTATAGTTAGCAGTGGTACCCCTCTCTCCCCCTGCCTCTCTCTGCCCCCCCCCCCCCCCCCCCCCCCCCCTCCATCCATCCTCTCAGGGGTATTAAAACCCATTGCAGTGCAATGCCCTGTCTCCCCCTCTCTCCCTCCCCCTCTGTCTCATAAAGCAGCCAGACAGGAGAGTAGAGTTACAGGTACCCCCCCTCCCCCCTTTAAAGTCAATACCCACTCCTTCAGTGAGATAGAGTGCTGGAACCCCAGGGGTCAGAGGTCGTCCACGTTTATAGCTGCAAGGACAGCTTGTGTGCGTTTCTTCAGGTAATTGTGTTTGGGGGAGGGTCTGTGGTTGTGTTTGTGCAATGCATAAAGAGGCGATGGGCTGAAACGCGTGTGCGTGTGTGTATGCGTGTGCGTGTTGATGGTTGGTTTGATAGCATCCAGGTTTGTTTGCTTTCATATGTCCATGTGATTGTGAAACAGAACACATACGCTCACACACACACACACACACACACACACACACACACACACACACACACAAGCACGCACACACACAAACACACACAAACGCACGCACACACACACATACACAAACACATGCACACACACACACACACACACACACACACACACACACAAGCACGCACACACACACACACACACACAAGCACGCACACACACAAACACACACAAACGCACGCACACACACATACACAAACACATGCACACACACACACACACACACACACACACACACACACACACACACACACACACACACACACACACACACACACACACACCCCGTCTTGGTTCAGTACCGGGCCCTCCGAGACCCTCTGGAACCACCAGCCTCACCTCCATTAACTCCAGCCAGGGAAGGGACACCCCTCCTGGGAGAGCAGTGTACCCTACTCCCTGGTCCCGGGCCTAGTGGGTCAACCTCTCCACCGGGCCGGAGCGTTGATTCAACATTTATCCTTCCTCCCATTCCTCCCCTGTGAGATCATTCAGCTGTCGGTCCGGCCGCAGTCCACACAGAACCCTAGAACCCAAACCAGTCCTTGTTTGGATTTTGCCATTCAGCAGTGATGGGCTTCCCAGTAGTACTGGGACTGGAACTGGTTGTGGGACTGGTACTGGTTTGGGTACTAGTAATGCTACTCTCGCTGGTTCTGGTACTGGTTCTGGGACTGGTACTGGGTTTGGGACTGGTGCTGGTACTGGTTCTGGTGCTGGTTCTGGTACTGGTACCGGTACCTGGACTGTTTCTGGTTCTGGTACTGGGACCGGTACCTTGACTGTTGCTGGTTCTGGTACTGGGACTGAATCCTTCCGAACAGAGCGGACTGTGTCCGGGTTTACAGACGAGCGGCCGCGGCCTCAACACGTCTTCCTCCGGTCTGCGGTGCTGCTGGGGTTTGGACCTTAGGCGGCTCCTGATGAAAGCGTCTGCTTAGTGACGCGATAAGAACGCGGTTTGGAGTTCAAAGAAAATGATGGAGCGGAAACGATCACAACGAGAGATATGAAACGTTGAACTGTGTGATATTATTCTGCAGATCACCATGTACTCTGAACTCCTCACTCTGTGTTATTCTCCTTTAAACCCTCCTCTCCTCCTCCTCCTCCTCCCCCCCTCCTCTTATTCCTCCTCCTCCTCTCATCTCTGTTCCAGCGCTAAGGCAGCCAGACCGGGAGACCCCCTGGTGAGAGGACTGGTGTCAGGAGGAGAGAGAGAGAGAGAGAGAGAGAGAGAGAGAGAGAGAGAGAGAGAGAGAGAGAGAGAGCGAGGGAGAGGGAGACGGAGAGAGAGAGACATAGTGTGAGGGAACTGGGGAGAGGTGACTGACTCTCAGTGGAAAGTAAGAGTTTGCAGAAATACAAAGGGAAAGAGTTACAGAAGGAAAAAGAGAGAGCAAGAGAGAGAGAGAGAGGGAGAGGGAGAGAGAGAGAGAGGGAGAGGGGAGAGGGAGAGAGAGAGAGATAGAGAGGAAGGTAGAGGGGAGACAGGTACAAAGAGTGGGAGAGTCAGCAGAAAGATACTGAGAGGGAGAGAGTATCAGTGGAAATATACCGAGATAGAGAGTCAACAGAAATGGAGAGAGGGGGAGTGAGAGGTAGGGAGAGGCAGACGGGGAGAGAGGGAGCGAGAGATGGAGGGAGAGAGAGCGGGAGAGATAGGGAGAGAGAGAGGGAGCGGGAGAGGGAGAGAGAGAAGGAGCGAGAGAGGGAGAGAGAGAGAGGGAGAGATATGGTTCTAGGAAGTGTTGTTCCAGAGAATACTCGGTCAGCTCTGTGACACCAGGCCAGCAGAGGAAAACACAAGGCTGCTTGTATCTGACACCCCTGAGGGGTGTGTGTGCGTGTGTGTGTGTGTGTGTGTGTGTGTGTGTGTGTGGGGGGGGTGTGTGTGTGTGTGTGTGTGTGTGTGTGTGTGTGTGTGTGTGGGGTGTGTGTGTGTGTGTGTGTGTGTGTGTGTCTCCATCTCCCAAAACAGCATACCTTCACCAGTCCCTTATTATTCTCACACATCTTTCTAACAGCGCATCATTTAATATTCATATTATATTTAATAGATCTGTTTCTCTGCAGATTCATTCCTAAAGATAATGTGGGGGTTTTCTTTTCATTTCCATTATATTTTGTTCATTTGCAGCGTAAACAGTTTTAATCTGCCCTCTTAATCTGCAGATAATGAAGGTCTGAACAGGAAGAGATCTAACGCGGCTACCAGACAAAGACTAAATTAGAGGAATAAAAACTGAGAGAAATATCACAATTAAATCATAAGTACTTGTAATTTAGCTGATTAATGAAGGATTATACACAAGCATGTTTCCGAGGGGAAAAAACAGGCCTAATTACTCATAACCAATGCAACTGCGTCTCTTTTACAGGCTTAACGTTTCATTAAAACTAATAATAGTCCTGAGCAATGATCGGCCCTAGAGGCTGCTAGCCGCTAGCTGCTACAGGCTAACAGATGGAAATGAATGCACTAGTCAGTCAACAAAGCTGCGCAGTGCGGCTGATGCTGGGGCTGCTTAAACTGCTAGAATGCTAAGATGCTAAAGCCAGTGGGGCTGCTTAAACAGTAAGAATGCTAAGATGCTAAAGCTAATGGAACTGCTTCAACAGTTAGAATGCTAAGATGCTAAAGCTAGTGGGGCTGCTTAAACAGTTGGAATGCTAAGATGCTAAAGCTAGTGGGGCTGCTTAAACAGTTAGAATGCTAAGATGCTAAAGCTAGTGGGGCTGCTTAAACAGTTAGAATGCTAAGATGCTAAAGCTAGTGGGGCTGCTTAAACAGTTAGAATGCTAAGATGCTAAAGCTAGTGGGGCTGCTTAAACAGTTGGAATGCTAAGATGCTAAGGCTGCTAGCAGCAGACGTGTATCAGACTGCTAAGACACCACAGTCTCAGCAGAAGCTGCCCTCCCAGGTCTACTCACTCCCTCCCAAGCTGCTGGGTCTCTCCTGGACTGTATCTCCTGCTCCTCGCTCCAGTCCTGGTCTCCTCCCAGAGGCCCCTGACCCCCTGACTCCCAGAGCCGCTCATTAGCCGACAATCTGGGCACGGCCAGTCGCCTGTCAGCGCTCGGAGACGCTCCAGCTAAACAACGCGGCGCTAATTCTGACAGGCGCCCCGGTGGACACCTCAAGGACGGAGTCACCTGAGGACCCCGGGGAATGGGGCCAAACAGCAGGGAGGATCAGGATAACTGAGGCTACTGCTGCTGTGGCTACTGGGTGCTGCTGTGGCTACTGGGTGCTGCTGTGGCTAATGGGTGCTGCTGTGGTTACTGGGTGCTTCTCTCCCCTCATCAGCCACGCCCCTCCTCTCATCAGCCACGCCCCTCCTCTCATTAGCCACACCCCTCCTCTTATCAGCCACACCCCTCCTCTCATTAGCCACGCCCCTCATATCATTTGCCATTCCCCTCCCCTCATCAGCAACGCCCCTACTCTCATCAGCCAATCCCCTCCACTCATCAGCCACGCCCCTCATTTTATAAGCCACGCCCCTCCTCTCCTCCGCATCCTACCATCACATCATTCCCATCCTGACACAGGCTGCAGTCAACCAGTGTGAAGGATTTCAATCTCCTGGTCATCGCAGACACCTTGACTTCTTATTCAAATTGAGAGCTCACGCTATCTGACTGTCTGTCCGTCTGTCTGTGTCCCTGTCTCACCATCTCTCTCTTTCTCCATCTCTGATTTTCCATTTATTTCTCCTCTATTGCCCCCACCCTCCCTCTCCTCGTCCCTCTCTACCAGTCTCTCTCTCCCTGTCCCTCTCTCCCCGTCTCTCTCTCCCACGTCTCTCTCTCCCCGTCTCTCTCTCTCCCCATGTCTCTCTCTCCCCATCTCTCTCTCTCTCCCCGTCTCTCTCTCCCCCGTCTCTCTCATTCTCCCTTCGCTCTCTCTCCCGTCTCTCTCTCTTCCCTGTCTCTCTCTCCCCGTCTCTCTCTCCCCATCCCTCTCTCCCCGTCTCTCTCTCCCCATCTCTCTCTCTCCCCGTCTCTCTCTCCCAGTCTCTCTCTCCCCGTCCCTTTCTCCCCGTCTCGCTCTCTCTCCCGTCTCTCTCTCTCCCTGTCTCTCTCTCTCTCCCCGTCTCTCTCTCCCGTTCCTCTCTCTCTCCCTGTTTCTCTCTCTCCCATCTCTCTTTCTCCCCGTCTCTCTCTCTCCCTGTCTCTCTTTCCCCCCCGTCTCTCTCTCTCGGTTTGCGGGTGACGGTAAAACATGGCTCAACTAAACTGGTTTACAGTGAGTCCGTTGGCCGAGGGCTCAGAGTCCACATGAGAGAGCGTGGAGCGTTTGAAGTGAGCGGACGGAGCAGAGGTAATAACAGTATCCTCACAGGGAGCAGGTTCAGGGGAGCGAGCAAGGCTTTAAATGGAAATGCAGCAGGAATCGGCTCAACACAAACGCAGTAATCATATTCTGTCCTTGGAGGCATGTTATTAAATATTCCAAATGAAATATTCTCAATACAAAGTCACTTGTGGAGCAGGAGGAACAGGGCTGGTGTGATTGGACAGAACCAGAAGGGGGCGTTTCCCCTTCACTGTCAGGACTTGTCACTCATAAGGCCTTAATTGAAAGGCTCGTTAAGGTATAATTAACGAGTCATTTGATTCATCCTCTCCTGCTAAAGCTGTTTTGACAGTGTCATTACATTAGCTAGCATGCACGTGCTCTCTCTCACACACACACACACACACACACACACACACACACACACATATGCACACGCACACGCAGACACACTCCCTATCTGCTGTTTATTTCCCCAGACAGTCCACACGTGGCAGAGAGCGTGCACGTGTCAGTTCCTGATGATCCTCCGCTGAGTCCTGCAGAGGTGGGGGCTTCTAGTCCCAGCTGAGAGGTGGGGGGTTCTAGTCCCAGCTGAGAGCTGGGGCGTTCTAGTCCCAGCTGAGAAGTGGGGGGTTCTAGTCCCAGCTGAGAGGTGGGGGGTTCTAGTCCCAGCTGAGAGGTGGGGGGTTCTAGTCCCAGCTGAGAAGTGGGGGGTTCTAGTCCCAGCTGAGAGGTGGGGGGTTCTAGTCCCAGCTGAGAGGTGGGACTAGGGCCCTGTCTGTCTCCTGGGCTGGCAGATAGACAGGGGCCCCTGGGGGCCGGAGGGCCCTGGCACTCGGGTTCTGACACATTTGTGGCTTCAGAGGACAGAGCCAGCATTGGTCCCACAAACACACAGAGACAAATACACACATACAGAAACACACACACACAGACACAGAAACACACTCACAGAAACACACACACACACAGATAGAAACAAACAGACCACCACACAGACACTCAGAGAAACATAGACACAGACACACTCATGTGTACTGTGTATGTGCCGCCGGCGTCTCCCAGGTAACCCCTGCTCCGCGCCCCAGCGGCTCCGTCAGAGCGCTGGTTGGCGTGACAACGCCAGAGAGCTGAGATCAAAGCATGCAGGCCCGAGCGCTGAGGAGGGGCCCGGGGGAGCGGGCAGCAGCCTAGCCCCGGCACGGAGCTCCTCAGTGGGCAGGTCATCTAACTCTAGCATGGGGCTCCTGGGGGAGGGAGGCCCGGTGGTGGTTAGTTTTCCTCACGTTGACGGCTCTCGCTCACCCCCAGCTACTGGGGCTACGATCGAGAGTCAGGGAGGGGGAGTCGGGGGGGAGAGTCAGGGAGGGGGAGGGGGGTTGGGTCTGTGTCAGCATGTGTGTGTGAGGGTATACTGTATGTGTGTGTGTGTGTGTGTGTGTGCCAGAAGGAGAAGAGAGAGCAAAAGCGAGAGCGAGAGAGAGAGAGCAAGAGCCAGAAAGAGAGTGAAAGCAAGAGAGAGCCAGAGAGCGAGAGAGAAAGAGAGACAGAGACAGAGAGAGAGAGAGAGAGACAGAGAGAGAGAGAGAGAGAGAGAGAGAGAGAGAGAGAGAGAGAGAGAGAGAGAGACTGTCAATGTGAGTATTTGTGGTGCACCAGGGCCAGAAGGGACACACTCACACAAAGTGTGCACATGCACATGCACATTCCCCTGGCTGGGGGCCAGTTTGTTTACACGATCGAAGCCTCCGGTTAAAGGTCACGGGGTCAACGTGACGACCCGCCCCCCCGTCAGGCAGCGGCCTGAACAAACACAACGCCCCCCCCCCCCCATTGATACCAGACCGTCGCCACGGTGATTACTAATGAGCTAATGAGAGAACGGCTGACCGGCACGACGCAGAGAGAGGGGGAGGGAGGGAGAGGGGAGGGGGGAGGGAGGGGGAGAGAGAGAGAGAGAGAGAGAGAGAGAGAGAGAGAGAGAGAGAGAGAGAGAGCAAGAGCCAGAAAGAGAGTAAAAGCAAGAGAGAGAGCCAGAGAGAGAGAGAGAGGGAGAGAGAGCGAGAGAGAGAGAGAGAGAGAGGGAGAGAGAGGGAGAGAGAGGGAGGAAGAGAGAAAAAAAAATGAAGGGTGAGAGAAAGCAAGAGTGAGATTTTAAAGTCCGTGAAGAGATTTATTCAGCCAGCTGGCTGTAAGATTAGGAAGGATAAAAGGAAATAGAGATATAGAATGAGGTACAAATATACATGTGTGTGTTTGTGTGTGTGTCAGTGCGTGTGCACGTGTGCGTGCGTGTGTGTGTGTATAAACAGTCTGGGGAGGACAGCTGCCTCTTAATTAGGGACGGTATTCAGAGCATGTGAGGCGGAGGGTAAATGTATTAAACCCTCAATGCCCCCGACACTACGAGCAGGTGATCACCGCCGAGGCCACGCCCTCAGGGGGCGGCGGCTTCAGACTCAGGCCCCTCCCCCTTGGAGCCCTGGCCCAATGTCTTCCTTGGTCGGGTGACTCAGTGTGTTCAGCGGCAGGGAAAAAAGAAAACAGGACCAGAGACACGACGGACAGCAAGGGGATGTGTTTGGATTCTCTCCTGTGATTGGTCGACGGGCTGGCCCCGCCCCCATGTGACCAGCGATGTGAAGCTTTAGGAAAAGAATATTATTGAAGAGGAAAAGTTTGGTTCAGGTATTCGTTGTGACTCAGAAGATGGATTTTTTAGCTCACGCCAGAGCTGAGCAGCGTCCCCAATAAACACAGGGTTTATCAGTGCTGTGTTTTATTGGTGTTCACTCTGAAGCCGGTTGAAAGGGTTCGCATGATTTTCTCTTTGCTCCCAGGATGCATCACTCTGCCTCCTGCAGTTGATTACTGTTTCCATCTCCCAAAGCGTGTCACACAGGAGCACGAGCATGTAATAAGGTGTCAATCACACACACACACACACACACACACACACACACACACACACACACACACACACACACACACACACACACACACACACACACACAGACAAAGACACACACAAACATACACACACAGCCCCATGCTCTGACCAGAGGGGCGGACATGTTGTGGCAGCAGAATCAGAGAGGTGGAGGGGGGAGGGAGAAGAGGGGGGAGGGAGGGAGAAGAGGGGGGAGGGAGGGAGAAGAGGGGGGAGGGAGGTGGAGGAGGGAGGAGACGGTGTAGAAGAGGGAGGGAGGAGTGAGGGGAGAGTGAGAGGAGAGAAGGGGTGAGGTAAAAGAGTTATCTCTTCTTCGGCCCAGGACAGGACTGTACTGGTTCAACAACCTCGACCTCCTCCAGGAAGACACAGGGAACTGGGAACACTGGAGCCGCAGGATGGAGTGGGGCACAGGGTGTTCTCCTCCCAGCGGAAAGGGAAATCACTTTGCATGAAAGTGTTGACCCGTCTGCTGCGACTTCTTGGTCTTTACTGAATAGAAGTCTGGACGGGTCTCTCAGTCTGAACACACTGAGTATGAACCTGCATCCCACGGCTGACCCAGCTGAGACCCAGCTGAGGGCCAGACCCTCAGGGCCAGACCCCCGGCCGACCCAGCTGAGGGCCAGACCCTCAGGGCCAGACCCTCAGGGCCAGACCCTCAGGGCCAGACCCTCAGGGCCAGACCCTCAGGGCCGGACCCCCGGCCGACCCAGCTGAGGGCCAGACCCTCAGGGCCGGACCCCCGGCCGACCCAGCTGAGGGCCAGACCCTCAGGGCCAGACCCTCAGGGCCAGACCCCCGGCCGACCCAGCTGAGGGCCAGACCCTCAGGGCCAGACCCCCGGCCGACCCAGCTGAGGGCCAGACCCTCAGGGCCGGACCCCCGGCCGACCCAGCTGAGGGCCAGACCCTCAGGGCCAGACCCTCAGGGCCAGACCCTCAGGGCCAGACCCTCAGGGCCAGACCCCTAACCGACCCAGCTGAGGGCCAGACCCTCAGCTGGGTCGGTTAGGGGTCTCCCCCATACAGGACACTCAGGATGCTGTCTGGGCCGAGGAGGGCTGGGTGATTCATCGAAATTCGATTTTCGATTTTAGCGTCAAACGATCACAAAATTAACATAATCTAGTTTTCGATATGTATATATTTTTTTTTTTGTGTTGTATAGAAAGTGCAGAACAGCTGGATACATATCTGAACATTATTTTAGATTTGAACATTTTCTTTTGGACAATGTGTTTTTGAGAGAGACATGCTGAATAAATACATCATGTTTTCAAACTCCAAAAATAATCGTTTGAATAATTATGCATCAATTCAATATTGACCAAAACAATCGTGATTATGAATTTTTCCATAATGGAGCAGCCGTAGCCGAGGTTGATCTAGGTTAATCTACCCAGCCCCCACTGGCCCTTAATGATGGAGATCTGAATCCACTGGACGCACCTTCGGGTAAAACCAGAACATCACAAATAACGTGTCCAAGATCCTCCCTGAACGAACCAAACTCTGGAAACATCCACAGCTGCACATGGCGGCTCTACAGAAACACGATCACTTTAAGGATCAGCCAACAATGGGCACGGCATGGGAGTCAATTAATCTTACAAAGCCGCACATTGGAATTAAGAAATCCTTATTCAAGCAAACAAGGCTCTGGTCTTCACCACATAAAAGTTAATCCCTAACACTGCTGAACTTCCACAAAAATCATATTCGTAGGCCTATTCATATTCTTGTGACAAACAAATCAAAAGGCCATTTAAAACATCAACAACTCGACCCCAAAACAGAGAACTCTTCGCCGACGGACTGATTTGTACGACAGCGTTTCACCCAGAGCAATCTCGGACGTAGCCTAATGCTAGTCTCATGCTACCCAACGCGGCGCCGCCTGTGATGGAGACACAAGGCCGACCCCCGGACGTCTGACAGCAGCCGCAGCAGAAGCCTCGGGCTCCGATCACTCCGACGCCCACCCGAGTGAGATCCGGCCCCGGAGCCGTGCCAGCCGCCGCGGTTTGGTTCCGTGACCTTTTCTTCCGCTCGTCCGAGCCGGCGGGCACAACAGCAGCGGTACATCAGCGCCCCTCTGCCCGTCCAGGCCAGGTCGTTAGCCCGCCTGTTAGCTTTATGGTCAATGATTCACCCTGCTGCCGCGGGACGGGGTCGCATGAGGCCAGCGCCCCCCAGCCGCGCCGGGACCCCTGCCGCCAGGGGGAGGGCAGCCAATTACAGGACAGCCCATTAGGGGGGCGGTCACTCAGCGGAACAGCCTGTCCTGGACCCAGGCAGGGGGGGCCGAGTTCCCGGGTAATGGAACCAAAAGGAGACGGGGAAGGAGAAATATGGAACCATGTTGTTGTTCTGAAGGGGGGGGGGGGCTCCAACGAGCCACCAGAGGGCCCGCGGGCGCCCGGCCCACCATCGCCTTTCTTCGGAGCGCCGCAGGAGTTGTCAACAGACGGTAATTGAACGACTGGAAGGGCTTAGGAGAGAGAGAGAGAGGTTCGGACATCAGTAGCGGAGCCCGCTCGCCCGTGTACACTCCCTCTCGTTCTTCATAACGGTGACACAGATGCTATTGTCAGGCTCTCACTGAGCCCCCGTCCCCGCCCGGTTTACGCCCCCCCCTTCCCGTAATGCTTGCGTCCTGTAAGTGACGACACCGGAGCCTCTGTGTGGTTAGAGAGGGTGGTGTACCGGGCACTGACCTATCGGCCAAGGGGTGGGTGTGTGTGTGTGTGTGTGTGTGTGTGTGTGTGTGTGCGTGCGTGCGTGCGTGAGAACACTGATCCAGTTGTGCGTTTTTGAACATGGATAAAGGACGCACTAACCTAATAAGTTAGTAAGTGAGTTGTGTCAGACTACCATGTTGTCCCAGTGTACACAGCTCGATGCTGTATGTGTGGGTGGTTGTCAGTCTCTGGGCCTGACTCTGTGATGGTTTCTGAGTGTTTGCGTGGTCTCTCACTGTCTTCATGTCTTGTGTGCACCTTCCCTCCTGATTCATTGTTCCGTCTGTTTCAGTGTGTTTGAGGCTGTACCAGTGATTAAAGGCTTCATAAATACAACTGAGCTGAACTTAACTTGTGAGACAGGAGTCCAAAGAGAGTGTGATGAACTTTACTGAGAAGGCCTTCATGCAAAGCAACGGATGGCGAAAGAATGCAAAGGATCTGGACTCAACTGAACCGAGGGTCTGCTGAATCTCCTCCGAACATGTGACCTTCTTGTGTGTTGTATAATTAGCTTGTGATTTTTTACATAACATTACAATGTTGTCTGTTCGCGTTTCCCATCCATGGACAAGGGAACAGTTAGCTACGAAGCGTAGCTAAACAACTCAAGCTGATTCCAGTTTATTGTTCAGTTTCTGTTAAACAAACCACAACCTCCAGCTAATCTGCTCTTGTGTGCCGACGGCTTTCTCTGTCTCAGAGTTCCAGTGTATTATCAGCTGGTTTCCTGTTTCAGAGAGTCCCTCTGTTTCCTGTTTCCTTGTGAGGATACAACCACAGGTTTCTTAAATACGACATGTGAGCGAACCACAAACGGTCGCATTTAGCTGACAGAGTGGCGTGGAGACACCGCCACCATCTTTATATTTTCTTGATGGGGGAGGAGAATGACGGAATTGTCAAAGTATATTTCTAAACTCTACTTAAGGGTGGCGTCATGACTAACATCACGAAAACTGCTGACTTCTCGTCTTGTACATAACAGGTTCACTTAAGCTGTCCAATTCATCTGGTCACTCTAAGTCAGAACATGCATTTTAGATGATCAATATTGGTCTGCTTTCTTCAAATGGAGGCTGTTCTGAGAAATTGTGGGCAGTTTTAGAAGAACCTTTTGTCCGATTTGTTGGGATGCTCTTCACATCCCGACAACAATCAATATATATAACAGGAACAGGAACAACCTGTTCCTGTTCGGTGTCTTTATCTGTCCGGCCTGAGCAGCTGGCCCTAATGAAATGGTTCAGATCCCCTCAACCCTGAGACATAACGAGGAAATCAGTCCGCTTTGAG
>NC_136934.1:52482747-52497747 GCF_949987615.1 Pollachius pollachius | reverse complement strand
AGAGAGAGGGGGAGGGAGAGAGGGGGAGAGAGAGGGAAAGAGAGAGGGGGGAGCGAGGGGGAGGGAGAGAGGGGGAGAGAGAGGGAAAGAGAGAGGGGGGAGAGAGGGGGAGGGAGAGAGGGGGAGGGAGAGAGGGGGAGAGAGAGAGGGAGGGGTAGGGCAGGTGAGTTAGTGCTGAGAGTGTATTTTCCACTTGACCTTGTCGATTTAGAAACAGCCGGAAGCAGCGACCCCTCCTCCCCCCTCTGACCTCTGACCTGCGCCCGCTGGCCTGCTCAGCAGTGCAGGCGCCTGAGAACCTCCCGCGCGGTACCACCCTTTCTGGTTCCTGTTGGCTGACTCAGGGCCAGAACCCATCCTGTCATGTGGCCTGATAGCACCAGGGAACAGGGGGGGGGGTGTGTGTGTGTGTCTTTGTATGTTCCCTATGTGTGTGTGTGTGTGTGTCTGTGTCTTTGTGTGTTCCGTATGTGTGTATCCTATGAGTGGGTTCTAAGTGTGCGTGTTTGAGCTATATGTGGGTTCCGTGTGTGTCTGTGTGCAAATAGACACACACTCACCTAAAAGGTAAGACTGCAGTCATTGTGGATGAACACACAGCTTCACGGCATCTTCAGGACCACCACCATCATCATCATCATCATCATCACACTGTGCAGCCTCCTGTGGTGCTCAGTGAGAGAGAGAGAGAGAGAGAGAGAGAGAGAGAGAGAGAGAGAAGGCTAGGGTTTCCATCGGTTGCCCCGGCAACGAACGCCTCAAGGTTTTTTCGCTCAGGTGACCCAACGGAGACCCCTGATTGGTCCAGGCCGTGGGCAAGGCCAGGTTGACCTTTGCCATCACGGCCAGGAATAACTGAGGGAACAAGCTAGAACACACACACTAAAACACAAACACCCACACACACACACACACGGCAGGTGGAACACACTGGAACACACTGGAACACACACAAGGACACAAGGGGAAGGTGGAACACACAGGTGTGACCACTGGCAATCTTCAGCTCCCATGATGCACTGGGGATCATGCTGAGGTGTGTCCCCCCCCCCTCACCGTACCGCCCTGTTGCCCAGACCCATCCTCATCGTTCTAATGGCTGACCTGAACTCCGTCTACAGGGAGCCCGGAGAACTGACAGAACCACCGGAGAGAACGCCGGCCTTACCGGACCTCCCGGCTCTGGAGATCCACCGCCACTGGCCTCCAGCTAGCTGATCAGCGCCGCGACCAGTTAGCCACGCGCTAACCTCCGCTGGCCTTCAGCTAGCTGAGCAGCGCCGCGACCAGTTAGCCACGCGCTAACCTCCGCTGGCCTTCAGCTAGCTGAGCAGCGCCGCAACCAGTTAGCCACGTGCTAACCTCCGCTGGCCTTCAGCTAGCCGAGTAGCGCCGCGACCAGTTAGCCACACGCTAACCTCCGCTGGCCTTCAGCTAGCCGAGTAGCGCCGCGACCAGTTAGCCACACGCTAACCTCCGCTGGCCTTCAGCTAGCCGAGCAGCGCCGCGACCAGTTAGCCACGCGCAAACCTCCGCTGGCCTTCAGCTAGCTGAGCAGCGACCAGTTAGCCACGCGCAAACCTCCGCTGGCCTTCAGCTAGCTGAGCAGCGACCAGTTAGCCACGCGTAACCTCGGCGGCGGCGGCGGCAGCTCACCAGCGCTGGGCGGCTCTGAGCCTCCCCAGAGCTCATTACAAAGCAGCATCACTGTCGCCACGGTGATTCAGGCTGACAGCCGCCCCGATAGGAGCGAGAGAGACATGAAGAGAGGGGGGAGAGAGAGACACAGAGAGAGAGAGAGAGAGAGAGAGAGAGAGAGAGACAGAGAGAGAGAGAGAGAAACACAGAGAGAGAGAGAGGGAGTGATGAGCAGAGATGGAGATAGAGGTTAAACCGTTAGCGTGAGTTAGCATGACTCAGGCTCACCCTGGACCGTAGCGCCGCCGCCGCGCGCCAGCTCACCCGTCACCCCGAGGTCACATGACACGAGGACAATATCAACAACAACACCAGAGATACAGAGGGGGGAGGGGGGGAACAACACTGGGGGGAGGGAGAGAGAGGGACGGATGGAGTGAGTGAGTGAGTGAGTGAGTGAGTGAGGGGGGAGAGAGAGCGAGAGAGAGAGAGAGAGAGGGGGGGAAAGCAAGAGTGAGAGCGAGGGAGAGTGAGCGTGCGCGAGAGAGAGAGAGAGGGGGGAGGAGAGAGAGGGGGAGAAGAGAGAGAGAGGAGAGGGGGGAGAGAGACAGAGTGCGAGAGGGGGGAGGAGAGACGGGGGGGAGGAGAGAGAGAGAGAGACAGAGAGCGAGAGGGGGAAGGAGAGAGAGGGGGGAGGAGAGAGAGAGAGGGGGCGGAGAGAGAGAGAGGGGGAGGCGAGAGAGAGAGAGAGAGAGAGAGAGGGAGTGGGGAGGAGGGAGAGAGAGAGCGATAGAGAGAGAGAGAGAGGGAGTGGGGAGGAGGGAGAGAGAGAGCGATAGAGAGAGAGAGAGAGGGAGTGGGGAGGAGAGAGAGAGAGACAGTGATATGAGGTCCGGGCCTCCGGTTATCGAGCCGTTTCCTCTCATACTGCGTATGAATTATTAATGCAGATACCAAACAAATCAATTCATCTCCGCGAGGGTTTGAGTCCGCAACCTCTGCAGAGGTCATCGCTACAGTCCCACCAACCCCTTAAACATACCCTTAACTCAGGTTAATGGTCAGAACCTGCTCACCGTTTAAAACCAACCATCTTAAACCTCCACTTAACTCAGGTTAAGGGTCAGACCCTTCCCACTGATATATAACAACCACCTTAACCTCCCCTTAACTCAGGTTAAGGGTCAGACCCTTCCCACTGATATATAACAACCACCTTAACCTCCCCTTAACTCAGGTTAAGGGTCAGACCCTTCCCACTGATATATAACAACCACCTTAACCTCCCCTTAACTCAGGTTAAGGGTCAGACCCTTCCCACTGATATATAACAACCACCTTAACCTCCCCTTAACTCAGGTTAAGGGTCCATAACCTCAGTGTTTGTCTGGAGGCAGAGGCAGATGAAGGTTGCAGAAACAGGAGGCTTGTTGTGTAGTTCTGTCTGTTGGATGTGTCTGGATGAGCGAACACGTTAGCCTCAGTCCATTTAAAGGTACAGGACGCTGCTTCATGGGAACGTTTTTACTGAAGTGAAAGACAAACAAATGCATAAAGGCTACCTGACTCTCGCGAGGGTTCTTGATGCCACCAGGCTACTTGATGCCACCAGGCTACTTGATGCCAGCAGGCTACTTGATGCTAGCAGGCTACTTGATGCTAGCAGGCAACATAATGCTAGCAGGCTACTTGATGCTAGCAGGCTACTTGATGCCACCAGGCTACTTGATGCTAGCAGGCTACTTGATGCTAGCAGGCTACATAATGCTAGCAGGCTACATTCCTTTCCATGAAAAGACACAAGCTAAGAAAAAAAACATTTCGATAACAAGGAGACAAAGGTCTGGTTCAACCCCTCGTTGCTGGTGTGGGACCATTGAGACCAGTAGGACCAGTGGCCAGGATGTGGTCCCACTACACATTTTTTACGTTTCTTCATTTACATTGAGGGCATTCAGCAGACGGTTTTAAACAAAGCGACTCACGTTAAGTACATTTGTCAGCAGAAAGAGAAACAACAATATATCTGTCGGTACCGTAAGGTACCGACAGATATATTGTTGTTTATCTTTCTGCTAAAGTGCCGAGCACTAACTAACTATCTAACTAACCATCACTAGGTTAACCCATTCCCCGTATACAACACAGTTGGCTAGGATACGACGCAACACAATGCTGAGGACGCACAACATACAATGAGTGTGTACATTAAGTGCCAGGGCGCACTAATGTGATGCTTTATGCTTCTTTAACTCCAGTCCTTGGTGAGGCTGATATCTCCTCAGCTCCGGTCTGGAGGAGCTGAGCGTTAATTTGCTAACATAACCTTGATCCGTTTAACGTCTCCCCGCCCGGCCGTCCTTGCCCATCACCCCCGCCCCCCCCGTCCTCTGATTCAATCACCGTGGCGGTGCCTCTCTCGGGGCCGGGGTCAGACCCTCCTTTACTCCTCATCTCTTTATCCCTCCGGCTCCTCTTATCTCCACTTATCATCAGACTATAATCAGCCTCTGGGTTTCCGCCCTGCGCTTCTCTCGATATCCGACCAGCCCGCTGAGGACCTGGGGGAGAGCAGGCTCAAGGGGGGGGAGGGGCTGGTCCTTCCGATACCGATACCAGCATCGGGAATTCCTCCGATATCGCCTGAAGATCTGCCGGCAGTAAGTGACGCCACTATACATTGCTGACATCGTAAGGGAACCCTTCAATGAGAACAAGAGCTGCTAGTAGTCACGGCGCCAGATGCTGTATCGGTTCACCCTCGAGCTCAGGAATCGTATCGGGAAGGAAAGAGTGGTGTGGGAACATCTCTAGGAAGGGGTTTGGACTGGACCGTCTAAAGGGACTGAACCCTCTGCATGGAGGGGAGACACGGCAGAACGGGCCAGAGCTGGACCTGGGAGGGGTCAGGGGTCAGGGGTCAGGGGTCAGACTCAGGCAACGGGAGCTGCTCTAGCCGCTAAACACCCCCGCACTAGTAGCGCCCCCTCTTGGTTACCTTGGAGGCCCACAGGAGAAGGCGTCTTCACACCGAACGGCGGGTGTTGGGGAAGAGACTGGAGGAGGGACGGGGCGGTGGAGGAAACGAGGGGAGGTACACACACACACACATAGAGAGGTACACACACACACACACATAGAGAGAGGTACACACACACACACATAGAGAGGTACACACACACACACACATAGAGAGGTACACACACACACACATAGAGAGGTACACACACACATATAGAGAGGTACACACACACACACATAGAGAGGTACACACACACACACATAGAGAGGTACACACACACACACATAGAGAGGTACACACACACACATAGAGTGGTACACACACACACACATAGAGGTACACACACACATATAGAGAGGTACACACACACACACACACACACATAGAGAGGTACACACACACACATAGAGAGGTACACACACACACACATAGAGGTACACACACACATATAGAGAGGTACACACACACACACATATAGAGAGGTACACACACACACACACACATAGAGAGGTACACACACACACACATAGAGAAGTACACACACACACACATAGAGGTACACACACACACAAGGAGAGGTACACACACACACATAGAGAGGTACACACACACACATAGAGAGGTACACACACACACACATAGAGAGGTACACACACACATAGAGAGGTACACACACACACACACACAAGGAGAGGTACACACACACACACACAAATAGAGGTGCACAGACACACACACACAAGGAGAGGTACACACACAAAGAGAGGTGCACACACACACACAAGGAGAGGTACACACACACAGAGAGGTGCACACACACACACACACACAAGGAGAGGTACACACACACACACAAAGAGTGGTACACACACACAAAAAAAGAGGTACACACACACACACACAAAGAGAGGTACACACGCATACACACAAAGAGAGGTACACACACACACGGCACAAGAAGAGGTACACACACACACACGGCACAAGGAGAGGTACACACACACAAACACACACACACACACACACGAAGAGAGGTACACACACACACACACGGCACAAGGAGAGGTACACACACACACACACACACAAAGAGAGGTACACACACACACACACAAAGAGAGGTACACAGGGTCCTCAGAGAGGCTGGGGGTCCAGAGAGGCTGCGTGCTCAGAGAGCTACGTAGCAGCTGGCTTAGCGTTAGCTGCAGCCCCCCTGCGGCTGTGAAGCGCTGAGTTATACGCCGTTATGAGTGTCATTGCTTGCGGCCAGCACGCTAGGTACCCGCCTACATGCAGAGCTGCTAGCCCGCCGCGGTGCGCTAACGAGCCTTAGCGCTCGTTAGCTAAATCCCTTCATGCAAGGCCTCAGACTGTCTCACAGGTAGACCGGCTACACTGAGACTGTCCCTTAAAACACACACACACACACACACACACACACACACACACACACACACACACACAGTGAAATACACAAACATACATATACAAAGAGAACCACCCACACTGACACCCACACACAGGCAGGCATTTTTCAGCAGATCCACCCTGGATTATACACACAGGCGGATCAGGACATGTACATCTGTTCCTTGTTCCTGCTGTTGGATTTCTCTGTGATCGACTTGTTTTCCTCGATCCCTCCAAAATCCCTGAAGAGATAAAAACACACACACAAACAACCAGGCACACACACACACACAACCACACACACAAAACCATAAAACACGCATCTCCCCAGACAAACACACAACCCCAAAGACATGCTCTCACACACACCACGCACAGACACACAACCACACACACACAAAACCATAAAACACACATCTCCCCAGACAAACACACAACCCCAAAGACATGCTCTCTCTCACACACACACCACGCACACAGACCCCCCTTCCCCCGTCTCCGCGGCGACCACTGCCCGCTCCTCATTTGCTTGCGCCACGCAGCCCCCACAAAGACCACTTTGGGGGAACAAGGGTTTGTGGATTAGGAGGTGACTCAGCTGGAACCCGCTCACACATTCCTCTCCCGCCACGGGCAGCGGCCGGGGGAGCGGAGGACCCAGAGCTCATACCTCAATCTACCGCCATGCTCCAAGACCAAAGGTCTCTCCCCACAGGAGTCTCACCCCACAGCCGTCTCTCCCCACAGCCGTCTCACCCCACAGCCGTCTCACCCCACAGCCGTCTCACCCCACAGGAGTCTCTCCCCACAGCCGTCTCACCCCACAGCCGTCTCACCCCACAGGAGTCTCTCCCCACAGCCGTCTCACCCCACAGCCGTCTCACGACACAGGAGTCTCACCCCACAGCCGTCCCATTCCTCACTCACGTCTCACTCCAAAGCCGTCTCACCCCACAGGAGTCTTACCACACACTAGCCCCTACTATACACAACCCCTCCTTGCTCCCTAATGACCTGTCTCTGTACTGTCTAACCCCTACCTGCCAGAGGAGGCTGGAGCTGAGCACACAGCAGCAGGATGTGTTCCTACTTGTTGCTACCACCGGGTTCAGGCCTCCTCTGGTTGGCTGGGGGTGAAACCAGCCCAACACACGGAGAGAGAGAGAGGGGCAGAGAGGTGGAGAGAGGAGGAGGGAGGAGCAGAGAGGAGCCGAGAGGAGCCTAGAGGAGCTGTGAGGAGCAGAGAGGAACAGAGAGGAGCTGAGAGGAGCAGAGAGGAGCAGAGAGGAGCTGAGAGGAGCCGAGAGGAGCCGAGAGGAGCAGAGAGGAGCAGAGAGGAGCAGAGAGGAGCTGAGAGGAGCCGAGAGGAGCAGAGAGGAGCAGAGAGGAGCAGAGAGGAGCAGAGAGGAGCTGAGAGGAGCTGAGAGGAGAGGAGCCGAGAGGACCAGAGAGAGTCTACAGCGTTGGACTCTTTGCTGATGAGAGAGTCAAAGGAATTTACTCACATTTATGATGAAGTGGTTATTTCATGTCGTCGCTTCATATTGAATCTAAAAGCACTGAATGTAAATCATGTCAAATGATTTACATTCAATCTACTCAGCGTATCCATAGTAACAAATCCAGCACAGAGCTCGCAGACGGAGCTCAAACGAGGAAAAGAAAGAAACGACAGCCGCACATTCAACTAGGAGGACAATCAGAGGAGCCTCCTCTGATCGACGCTGGAGAAAGGGCCGCCACGCAGGGATCACCGGGAAGGGTTTCCGACGGGGTTGGTGCTCGGGGTTAAACTAGTCAAAGTGTCTCACTGGAGGTTTCCCTGGTTAGCGTGCTGCTCGGCGGGTCTAGCCACACGCTGACACCAATGACCCTAAACGCCTGACGCGGGCCTGATGCCGTGGCCCCCGAACCTAGACTGTGTAGCCCCGCCCGTCTTGCCGTCCCCCTGCAGAAGGGTCTGGAGAAGAGCGATACACTTCTTTCTCGTTTCGATACGTTTTTGCGGGAGTCAATCTCCAAGCTGGCTTCTCCCCCTGGCGCGCGATTGGCTGGTTTAACACAATGAAAACAGGGAAGCGACGGCAAGCAGCCCATCGCGTACAGAGTCAGTTGAACTAGTTGATCAAGCCTCTTGTGCTGAAGAAAAGGACAGCAGCCTCCCCAGTCCAACGAGCAATCTACGATTGAGCTTGGTCTGGCGATAGCCAGGCTACCCCTGAGCCATCACTACCCCAGCCTCCGCCCCGGCGTACCTCCTCCGCCGGGGCGGAGGGTCATGAGTCTGAACAGCGACGCTTTGATGATGGAGGACTGTGATTCCTCTGGTGGAGCCTCATCTGACCCGAGGCGATGGCATCTCTTATCCTCGCTCTGCCGACAGGGAGATCAGTGGCCCTGTGCACCGCGCCATCCTCTGAGTGACAGCTGCGTTTGATGCCTGCTTCCTTCCACTCTGAAATCAGCAGGAAGGAGAACTTCTGAGGGCTCGATGGATTCCCAGAGATCCAAGGAGTCGCAACTTCAGCACCGACTTTAAAAAGGAATCGGCGTTCCCGTTACCGTCCAAAACAAGTTCCCCGGACCTGTCACTTACGGTCGGTCTCCACTTAATGATGGCGGGGGTGAGGGCGCCCAGACGCACACACAGTCGTTCAGAGGCCATTAGTCATCTGGGGGGGGGGGTCCAGCCACAGAGTGCTGATGAAGAGAATCACGGTCGCCAAGGTCTCCGATGGTCGGCCTGGGAGCGGCCGATCCATAGTGCAGAGTGAGCTGGCCGCAGCTCCTCATCAAAGCCTTAATGGTGGTAATGAACAAAAGAGGCCCGATTGGACGAAACGCTCGTGTAAGCATTTAGCTAATGGAGGGGCCCCTGCTAATGAGTGTCCCTGGCCCCTGATCCATCCTATCCAGGGCCGGCCTGGAAACATCAGTACAAGCTGAGGAGAACTTTAGCTTTAGCCAACAGATACTCCAAACATTCGGAGAAGAACAAGAAGAAAAGTCGGATTCACTCCTGAATCTGAGCCGTCGATGTAAACAGGCATACCACAGAATTATGTTTTTTTATTTATAAACTAAAACAATCAAAACATTAAACTAATTAGTTGGGATTCCAATAGCTACCTCACTAACGAATATTCGGGCTCACTAATCTTAAGTAAGAAACAACAACACGAAAAACAACAACAGTACTACTACAGTCTGTAGCCCCAGTAGCTACCACATTATGTAGCTCTTGTAGCTTCTATACAACGGTAGCCTATATGGAGCTCTAGTTGCTAATATACTACAGTAACTAGTAGCTAATATACCATATAAATAGCTCTACAAGCTGCTACACCGTATATGTAGCTCTAGTAGCTAGCTGCTATACAATATATGTTGCTCTAATAGCTGCTACGGTGTATAGCTAGCCGTAATAGCTGCTACACGTATATGTAGCTTTACTAGCTGCTACACTGTATATGAAGCCCTAGTAGCTGCTATATATGTAGCCCTGGTAGCTACTATATAGTGTGCGTAGCCCTAGTAGCTGCTATATATGTAGCCCTAGTAGCTGCTATATATGTAGCCCTGGTAGCTGCTATATATGTAGCCCTAGTAGCTGCTATATATGTAGCGCTAGTAGGAGGCCTATCAGGAGGAGTGTTTGGCTCCGTTGACCTATAAATCAGCGGGTGCCCTGGCAGGAGGTTCTGCAGCTGAGGGTCGGTGACCTGAAGCATTAAGGCGGTCATTGTTGCTATTAAGCTGTCCTGGAGAGAGACACCCAGACAACCAGGCTAACAGCCCTGCAGAGAGACTGGCACCCAGACACCCAGGCTAACAGGCTTGCAGAGAGACTGGCTCTCAGACAACCAGGCTAACAGCCCTGCAGAGAAAACAATGCTAACACAATAGCCCTTAAGAGACAACAATGATAACAAAACAGACCTGAAGAGACAACAATACTGACACAACGGCCCTAAATAGACAACAATGTTAACACAACAGACCACAACGACAACAGCAGCTGGAGCAGTGAGCAGGCGAGAGAGGCAGGAAGTCCTATAAAAGGAGAGAGAGAGAGAGAGAGAGAGAGAGCGAGAGAGAGAGAGAGAGAGAGACATTCTATACTATTGGTGGAGTACAAGAGAGAAGGGGGGGAGCCCACAGGCCACTCCGAGGGGGTCTGAGAGCACTGTTCCTGACCAATTAGGCGTGAATAAAGAAACTTAACTGGGGGCCTTTCTCTCTCTCTCTCTCTCTCTCTCTCTCTCTCTCTCTCTCTCTCTCTCTCTCTCTCTCTCTCGTGTGTTGTTTACAACCATTGAGGACAAGGCCAGTAGCATTCCCCCCCTCCTCCAGGTAGCATTAAGACTGTGTTTCGATGGACTGGTTCCACCCAATATGGCCTTCCACTAAGGCCACTGGGTGAATGATGTCACCAGTGGCCCAGTGAGTGTCTTGTTGTGGCGCTACGTGTTCCCATGATGCACTGCTTCGAGGCAGATTGTCACACTGACCCTCAACCCCATTACCTAAACCGAACCATCTCAAACCATCACTAATCTCCTTAATACCCTATAACCAATCAGGAGCCTGCGTGGCACCAAGCTAATGATGTAGGGAGGGGAGGGCAGGCCAGGGTCATCCAATCACAGACCAGCTGCTAATCCTACCTTCTAAAAATAACCCTCTCCTGTTGGACCTCCAGACTGTCACTCGGTCAGGACTTCAGACCCGGACGAGGGGGAAGCGCCTCAAGGACTGTGCAATTCAAATTACTGTATCTATCCTAGAACGTCTCACACACTCGCACACACACACACACACACACACACACACACACACACACACACACAGTGTACTACATTTACATCGATCAGGGGCTTTTATCCAAAGCCACTTCCAATAATTTGTCAAAAGAAAGAGAAACAACGATATATATCTCTGTCTGTGCAGTGAAGATGTTCATAGAACCAAGTGCCGAGCACTAACCATCACTAGGTTAACCCGTTCCCGTATACAAGACAGACAGCTAGGATAAGATGCTACACGCTACTAAGTACTATTTTTAAGTTCCAGGACGGACAACATATACAAGTACAGGGTGAAGCACCGCAACGGACGGAGAGAGGAGGTAAGGAGATAAATTCCCCTCTCTCACTTCCTGTCCTCGGGCAACCCCACCCCACATCACTTCCTCTTGCCATTTCCTGCACGGTGCTATCTGACACATCAATCACATTAAACATTGCTCATTACACTCTTCAGGACACCTTGTTAAACACGTTTTAATATTAATGGATTAATGAATATTAATATTAGTTTGAACTATGATGCTGAGGCGGGCAGAGATTGTTGTTTGAGATGCTGAAGATATCGGAATAATTTCTGCTAGAGAGAGAGAGAGAGTCGTTTGGTTCAGTACTCTCATGAAATGATATCACTTACACGCCATGTGTGTGTGCGTGTGCGTGTGTGTGTGTGTGTGTGTGTCAGCTGAGGACAAACAGCTGGAACTGCAAGGTGATCTGACTGAAACAGAATGAATTGTGTTTTCTTTGACGGCGGTGTTTCCAGTAAAACCGTCGATAACTCATCTCAACTGTCAGCACCCATCACCATGCCCATCGGACATGTTGAACAGTATCGACTGTCTAACTCCTTTCTCTGGTCTGAGCCTGATGGGACCCAACATCATCAGCATGTGCTGGTAATATCAACCACACACCCCCTCTCAGTGATAAGTAGTTCCCTCCAAAGTCTATGTTGTTTCTTCCAGACCTTCAGGTTCCGTTAGATCGCCGTACACTTGTACTTTACAGTAGATCACTGTACACCTGTACTTTACAGTAGATCACTGTACACCTGTACTTTGCAGTAGATCACTGTTCATATATACTGTACATGTTGCAGTGCGCTCTGGTAGCTTTCCTGTGTTGCAGGAACGTACGATTGTCGTGGGGGTTTCTGATGAGTGGATGTGACAGGTGGGCGTGTCCCTGAGCACGGTGCACCTGCAGACAGACCTGCCTGTCAGAGCCGACGTCCTGCCAAAAAGTGATCTTACAACAAAAACATTCAGGTCTGAGCTGCCAGAGGTGGTGCTACAGGAGGACGGAGAGAGAGAGAGAGAGAGAGAGAGAGAGAGAGAGAGAGAGAGAGAGAGAGAGAGGCAGTGAGAGAGAGAGACAGAGAGCGAGCGAGAGACAGAGAGAGGGAGAGACCCATGCTGGCTGCTTGTTCAGCAGACCAGAATATCTTTCTGTGTACCCAACAGAAAGAGACGAGAGAGACAGAGAGCAACAGAGAGAGACGGCTGGCGTCCAAGAGCAACGGGCCAGCCTGGCTGTGTTGCTTTAAGTGGCTACAGATGTGAGCCACACTCACACACACCAGCACGCCCCCATCAAACTGCAAAATATTAACTGTACACTCCCCGCTTATCGGAACGGAAGATAACGGGTCTGTAACGGTGAGATGCATGATGCCTCTTGTTCGTTAAACGGGTTCTGTGACTCTAAACACTAAACAACGGATCACCTTGCGGGTTACAACCCGGGCACACGTCCGAGCGTTCATCACCACACCGCCGTCAGGCTTATAACACACACACAAACACACACACACACACACACACACGCACACCACCTACACTTACACTTACACACACACGCAAGCTCCATCGCTACCAAAAACATCAGCAATGATGAGCGTTCAGCGCATGCAGTTCTCTAAGATCTACCAGTTCAGAAGAACTAGTAGACTGTGGACCAGGACCAGAACGCGGCCTACCTCTCGGACTTTGTCGCGTCTCTCGGCGGTGAGGGGGTCACTCGGCCGGCCCATGTCCTTCCCCAGCGGCGCTTTCAGGAGGCACCTCCGGAACGTGTCGTAGCTGAAGGTATCCGACTTGTTGGGGTCCTGGTTGGAAGCTGTGGACCTCTCCGAGGTGGACTCGGCCCTGGACCGGGAGGCGGTCTGCTCCTCTGACGCCACGGCCCCTCCGTCTCCCCCCGCAGCGACCGGCCGGTCCTCGGTGCCCGCCCCCCGGGTCACGGAGGGGGACTTACGGGTGAAAGGTCTGACCTTAGTGCTGGTGGTCTCCCCCTTGGCCGAGGAAGAGGTCATCCCCCGCGGGGTGTCCGGGTCCTTGGCTCGCTTCAGGTCGTTCTCGGAGCCCACGGTGACGGGCTGGGTCTCCGTCCTGGACAGGAAGATCCGCTTGAGGCGGACCGAGTCGGGCAGGAAGAACAGAGCCCCGAAGCACAGCGTCACCAGGCCGGACAGGAACAGCAGGAACACGAACTTCTGGGAGAGGCGCAGACCCGGAGCCGAGACCCCGGGCAGCTTCCGGAACACCATGGTCCGGCTGGGGGACTGGGGGCTTCTGTCTCTCCTGGTCGCTCTCCTGGTCTTTCTTCTGGTCTCTCCTGGTCTCTCTTCTGTCCTCTCTCCTGGTCCGCTCGCGACAGCACCAAAAACTTTGTGGTGTCTCTCTCTCTCTATCGATTGGCTGTCCGCTCCCTGAAGGTTCCGCCCGCTGTCAGCTGAGCCGTCATCCTCCGCCCTCCGCCCCCATCACCGGGGATCAGCGGCGGGATCAGAGACACACGACGAGCACCGTGCTAACCGCACCGCCGAGGGTCGGAACACACCGCGGGCGGAAGATCAGCGCCGCGCGGAGGGGGGGGGGAGGCGCGGGGTCTGGTGGTCGACCACCTGGACAGACTTCCTCAGGAGATCACCGCGCGATCGGATGGCGTCGCTCGGGCCTCTGAACTTGGATTTGTTTTCGCGTCGCGTCGCGTCCGAGGCGTGCGAAGCGTCAGCAGGACGACGGTCGGGGGGCGACGACACGCAGCGCGCAGCGCACCACCGCGCTGCCTCTCGTAGCGATCCACGGCGCGCGGAGCCTCTGGATCATCTCCCGGAAGCTCGCGCCGAACACCGAACACACACGCCCGGGGCTCTCTCCGGTGCGCCGGACGGATCACGGTGCAGCCCGGTGTCTATCCGGTACAGTTGTTTGAAATGAACGCGTGTGCCTCTCTCATGCCGCTCTCCCGCCGCGTCGCCGTCGCTCTCGGTGGAATCAGATTCCTGATCGCGAAACGCAAACAAAGGATCGGTTTGTGCGACGCGGTGTGCAAGTTCTCCTCCTGTCCGTCACAGAACCGGTGATCGCGGAGAACAGCCTCCGTACTCCGTTCCGCCCGGGATACCGCAGACACAAAACGCGTGTACGTCCGTCAGCCTCCGCTAGTGCGCGCTGAGTGAGAGAGAGGGGGGGGTGAGCGAGAGAGCAGAGGAGGGAGAGGAGCGAGAGACACTGAGGGAGGGGAGAGAGAGAGAACGACTGTTTGATGCTGCTGATGCTGAGAAGGCAGGCGGTCGATGGTGATGGATCCCCCCTCCGCCTTATCACGACGCGGGGGGGGGGGGGGGGGGGGGGTACACACACACACAGACACACGCACACATACACATAAACACACACAGCTCAGAAAGGTGAATGGGAATATTCTGATGTCTCCATCAAACCACTGGTTCCCAGTAGAGCGAGAGAGAGCGAGAACATCTTGAATTAAACAAAGTGCTGTGGACCAGACCGGACCGGGACCCGCTAGAGACCCCCTAGAGACCCCCTGGAAATCAGGACCCCCTAGAGATCAGGACCCCATCAGAGACCCACCAGAGACCCCCTAGAGACCCCCTAGAGACCAGGACCCCCTAGAGCAGCATTACTCATTGCGCGGCTCGCAAGCCACATGCGGCTCGCCAAGCCTCTATTTGCGGCTCGCATGGCGGTTAAAATATACAGTGATATGATCATGCAGTGAATACAGATATTTAAAAAAACAATACAAAGAATTATTTAAAAAATAAATCAACAGCGGCATTAAAAGGTGGAAATATAGCCTTGTCTAGAAAATATT
>NC_136934.1:52457747-52477747 GCF_949987615.1 Pollachius pollachius | reverse complement strand
TATGGGTTACTTGATTTTAAATGTATTATCATTTTACGAGAAACAGCAAACCGTCGCCGGCCTCCGAGGTGCAGAACCTTAATAACGAGAGCAACAAGACCACTTACATAACGCCCACCACTCCGGCCGTTAAAAAGCAATCAAGAAGTTAATCAACTCGAGGGCCGTCATGCAAATAGCAGCCAATTTATTTCCGCCCGCTGAGCTGCGCACCCAGAGGCCCCTGGGGGCCCCTGGGGGCCTCGCTGGGAAACCCGCTGGAGCAGATGACTCAAAACGATTTCACAGCAACAAAACACGAGTAAATAAAGCGAGGCCGGGAGAAGTTTGGACACTTTTTTTAACTCTATATCTTAATACTGAATCGTAACATCCACTATGAGCTCGAGTCAGAAACGTTGTTCCTCCCATAGTCCCCGACTGCACATGCGCGGTGGAGACTGCCATAGAAAAGGCGCCACAATTAGGTTTTGTTTAATGGACCAATTAAGTTTAATTAGCCGACATGAGGGATGGGGAGACGGACGACTGGACCTCCTGCGGCGACGCCACACAGCCCAGATGATCTGGAGCCGATGTCACGACGTGACCTTACAGCTGGTGTTCAGGGCCCCCGAACCCACCACCCACTGGGCCGCATTCAGACAACTGGAGAAAACCGTTCACATAATTGTAGCGCCGTATTCATGCAGATTGTCCCGATTAAGAATCCCGTAAACGGCCCAGAAGCATCAGGCCATCGGGCTGATGAAGATGATGATGACCTCCATTCACCACCAGCTGCCAACAGGATGCGAACCACAACTAAGCGAGCCTAATGTGAATAAAGAATAGACTGGAGCTGCTGTGCATCAGGGACGGTTTACATGGAGCCGAAGCCTTTAACAACCCAGCAGGAGAGGAGCCACGGCCGTTCGCGTTTAGAGAAAATAAACTAAGAGAGGAAGGATCCAGAATGGGTCGTGCGGCTGTCGGTCAGGTCTGCTCTAACATGCGAATCGTTTTCTGCCGGATCTAGGCGACGTTATTAAAACCTGCCAGAGGAAAACGTGAAAGCTTGTCAATTTAGAGTCTAGTAATAATAGGCATATGCTTTACAAAATAAAAATGTTCAATCTGTACTAAGCAGAACTTGTGATCAACTCGGTGTTCTGTGGGGCGGCGCCCCCTCTGGTGGTTGGCCAGGGAAGCGCGTGTTGAACCTGCTGCAGAACCAATAATAAGACACCCACAGGGAGTATAGTCAGTGTATAGGCGTACAATATAGTGAGTATGAAGCCTTTCCCGGACCACTCCTTCCTCCAGGAATCCCCTCTGCAGTGGGAATGGTTTTGTCCGGGTGGACAGTGGACCGACGGCAGGTCAGGTTGTCCCGGAGATCCCCTCTGGATCCATCGAGTACATCTGAGGCTGTCTTGTTTGCGCTATAACGTGATATAAACATGACGTATAACTCTGGTTAGTTTGATACCCTATAGGCCAACCGAGTAATGCCCACATAACATTGGCGGCTCTTCCAGCTGAATAAGGAGTGAAACACGGAGTGAGACATCATGTACAGCTTTATTTGGTGGATGACTGCTGGTTCGGCAGAATGAGTTACACGCAAGTTGACTTTGTACATTACCCGTCGGGACATTTCGATTGAGGAACATCTCTTTTTTTTTTTAAATACAATTCTCTTTATTCGTATAGAAAATAAATAAAAACATTATTGCGAAGAAGTTTTACATTTTCTTGAATCACAGCGATAAGCTTAAACCCACGGGGTCACCCCGACCCCCCGATGATGCGGCGTGGGGAACCAATGAGCACAGACCTCAGGAGAGGAGCGATGTCGAGAAGACTCGGCTAAATCCGCGGCCGCGCATGCGTAGTGTAGGCCGGTGCTACTAGCGCCCCCTGTGGCTCTCTCCTCCCTACGCGCTCATGTGGATGAAGGGAGTGGAGAGAGACAGACAAGAGAGAAAGAGGCAAAGAGAGACACAGACAGACAGACAGACAGACAGACAGAGAGAGAGAGAGACGCACGTCTAATCAGAACAGTCCACTGGACGTGAGGAGCCACACAGGTCTAGGGACAGGGTGGACGGCCGTGTGTCGGTGTATTAACGTCGTACTAAGAGTCTGGAACAGTACTAAACTTAGTTAAAGGAACACTTTAACGAAGTGTATAGAAACAACCCCCCACAACGCAACAAGTAGGCTACCGCATGCACTAACGAGCTGGTCGGGTTAATATTGTTATCTGGGCGGGTGGGTGTTCGTTCAAGTGTTAGTTCATAGAATAAATCACACAGTTACACTCAGAAGCACTGGACAATCATAACGTATAAAAAATAGTTTCGTTTGCAGTATAATTCTCTAGGAGTCCGTTATTAGTACATATAGTTTGATTGGTGCACATTCCGCCCGGGTGTGAACTCTGAACGCCCCACATGTGACCATCTGCATCCGCAGAGCGGATGGTCACATGTCAACAAGACGCGGTTACAGTTTGACAGAGTAAACACAAATGTAAAAAAAAACAACACATGAGTAACCGATCAAAGCACGTGTAGTGATGTAAAGCACACGAAAGTAAACATTAAATCATACAATCATATGTAAAGCACATTAAGCATTAAGACTTTGAGATACATAAAATCAATAAAAAGTCCCAGAACGCATTCGGTGTAAAGCACAGCGAGTGAATGACGCCAGCCGATAAACCCACCTGCTCATAGACAGGTGAGGAGAGAGAGACGGGTGAGGGGAGAGTGAGACAGAAAGAGAAGTCAATACTTAACAAAAGGCACGTGATGTGGGGGGGGTCTTCACTGAGGACTACTGAAATGATGAGGAACGATTGACTCTTAAAGGAATGCGATTGAGGGCGTGTTAGGAGATGGAAACACAGCCTGGGTCGTCTCTCTGTCCCTTCATTAATAATAACAAACATGTTTCCCAAGAGGGAATCAATCCCATGTCCTGTAGCATACACACACTGTCACACTCTGCCAATGAGGCAGAGAGAGAGAGAGAGAGAGAGAGAGAGAGAGAGAGAGAGAGAGAGATGAGTTCTCTGTAACATGACCCCTCCACAGATCCCACAAGGGTACAGCGGTCAAGGTTCAGAGGTCAGAGGTCAGGGTACAGGCCAGAAATCAACCCGCACACTTCTCTGTCCAGATATTTGCCCAGAAGTCCTTCCCTGGGTTTGAACGGAGCGCAGCTAACCTTAAACACTGGTTCTACTGGCCTTCAGTCCAACCCTCAGACCCCCATACACTGGTTCTACTGGGATGCTGTCACCATGACGACGCGTCCCCTTAATGAGGACCTCTCCTCTCCATCGTCCAACGGTCTCCATCCCCTGCCACCCGTTGGCGGTGCCGGTCAGGAGCTCCACCCGAGGACGATGCCACTGAACATACTTTGGCTCCGATCAGAAACCAACACACGACGACGTGATGGCCAAGCAACGGGCTTGTGGATTTAAAGGGAATCTAAAAGTGATATCAGAATTCATATTTTGTATTATAATATACATATATTACACATCTATACTGCATAGAAATCTTGTGTTGCCATGGCGAAGCGCTCTGAATACAGACTCAGCACCATCTAGCCTGAAAGGCCCGCCCAAGACCCTGGCTGCCAGTGTGTGTGTGAGTGTGTGTATGTGGGTTTGTGAGCGTGTCTGTGTGTGTGTGAGCGCGTGTGTTTGGCGTGTCTGTGTGTGAGCCTGTCTGTCTGTGTGAGTGTGCGTGTGCATGTGCCCGTGTGTGTGTGAGTGTGTGTATGTGGGTTTGTGAGCATGTCTGTGTGTGTGTGTGTGTGTGTGAGCGCGTGTGTTTGGCGTGTCTGTGTGTGAGCATGTCTGTCTGTGTGTGTGTATGGCTTATGTCTTCTAAAGCTACAAAAATAAAGAGGTTTGATATGATTGTTTGATTCTGATTGGTTGGTTTGTCTCTGAGCTGATGCACGTGATAATATAACATGTATAATATAATAAATGCTTATACCAGAAGTCCCACCAATAGTAACAGGTTTTTATATATTTTAAACCAGGTATATAGCGACTATAGTTGTGATGTGATAAGAGCTTCAGAGATTCTGATCAGGACGGCAATAAGGTAAAGTTTGACCGTTTGGTTTCCTAGTTCTCTACATGAAATAAGACCCCCCCCCAACTAGCCAATCACAGGCTAGTTCCCCTAACCCAACCAGCCAATAACAGGCTTGTTCCCCCCACCCAACCAGCCAATCACAGGCTAGTTTCCCCCACCCAACCAGCCAATCACAGGCTAGTTTCCCCCACCCAACCAGCCAATCAAAGGCTAGTTCCCCCAACCCAACCAGCCAATAACAGGCTAGCTCCCCCCACCCAACCAGCCAATCACAGGCTAGTTCCCCCCACCCAGCCAGCCAATCAAAAGTTCCTTACTGAAATCCTGTGAGAAAATAATTGAAGCGAAGTTAAAGAACTCGACAGGAAATAAGGCAAAATCCAAGCTCTCCGCTCTGTGAGACAGAGTCCGTGTTTGCGCTATGAGGGGCGTGTCTAAACTCGGGGCGTGTCTACGCTGTGAGGGGCGTGTCTAAACTCGGGGCGTGTCTACGCTGTGAGGGGCGTGTCTACATTCTGAGGGGCGTGTGGAGGAATGTCCTGCAGGAATAAAGTAGAGTAAGACCGGTCCCTCACTGGGGAAACAGCTCTTCTACACAATGTCATGGCAACAAGGCTAATTAAACACAAACAACGGACAGGGCGTCGTCTGATACTCAAACCATTTGGTAATGCATAGTTTACCCCCCCCAGTTTATCCCCCCCATCCCCAAGGAAGCAGCCTCCATTTTCAGAATCAGGGTTAAAAAAAATAAAGAGCGATGAGTTTAGCGCTGAGCATCCATTTTGTCTCTTTTTGGTCGGTGGAGTGTCGCGGTCGTTGGTCGATAGTTTAGCTGTTCCGGTGGCCAATCAGAGTGAGCGAAACTAAAGCTGTCGTGATCCACCCCTAAGCCCCGCCTCCCCCAGCCCTCGGTCTCCTCCTCCTCCCTTGGACTCCTCCCCCTCATGCCCCTCCCACCTCAGGCCCCTCCCACCTCAGGCCCCTCCCACCTCAGGCTCCTCCCCCCTCAGGCTCCGCCCCCCTCAGGCTTCTCTCCCACAACAATGTTGATAAGCTGGACTCCTCCCCCTCAGGCTCCGCCCCCCTCAGGCTCCGCCCCCTCCTCCCTCCCCTCAGGAGAGGAAGGGCTCGTCCTCGTCGTCTTCGGCGCTGGGCCCCGGGTCGCTCAGGCACCTCTGGAGCCGCTGCTCCTTAGCGCTGGGGCCCCCCTCCTCCTCCCCCTTGTCTCCCCCCCGGGCCTGGGGGGGCCGCATCATCAGCCCCCTCTCCTCCTCCTCCTCCGGGGGGGGGCGGCGGCGCTGCTCGCGGCGCTGGTCGGCGCGCTGCAGCTCGTCCAGGAGGCTCAGCGAGTCGGGGGACTGCGGCGACGCCAGGTCCACCTGGATGGTCGGCACGCTGTCCGACATCTGCTTCATCTGGTAGGCCTGAGGGTCTGGGAGGGACAGGGGGGTGAGGACCGGGCTGGGGGGGGGGCACAGAGACACACAGACACACACACAGAGGCACAGACACACACACAGAGGCACAGACACAGAGACACACAGACACACACACAGAGGCACAGACACACAGACACACACACAGAGACACACAGACACACACACAGAGGCACAGACACACAGACACACACACAGAGACACACAGGCACACACACAGACACACAGACACACACACAGAGACACACAGACACACACACAGAGGCACAGACACAGAGACACACAGGCACACACACAGAGACACACAGACACACACACAGAGACACATAGACACACACACAGAGGCACAGACACACAGACACACACACAGAGACACACAGGCACACACACAGAGGCACAGACACACAGACACACAGAGACACACACAGAGGCACACAGACAGACACAGAGGCACAGAGACACACACAGAGACACACAGACACACACACAGAGACACACAGACACACACACAGAGACACACAGACACACACACAGAGACACACAGGCACACACACAGACACAGAGGCACAGACACAGAGACACAGAGGCACAGACAGAGACACACAGGCACACACACAGAGACACACAGACACACACACAGAGGCACACAGACAGACACAGAGGCACAGAGACACACACAGAGACACACAGGCACACACACACAGACACACACACAGAGACACACAGACACACACACAGAGACACACAGGCACACACACAGAGACACACAGGCACACACACAGACACAGAGGCACAGACACAGAGACACACAGACACACACACAGAGGCACAGACACACAGACACACACACAGAGACACACAGGCACACACACAGACACAGAGGCACAGACAGACACAGGCTGACACTCACAAAGACACACAGACACACACAGACACGCGGACGCACAGACACACACAGACACAGAGGCACAGACACAGAGACACACAGACACACACACAGAGGCACAGACACACAGACACACACACAGAGACACACAGGCACACACACAGACACAGAGGCACAGACACAGAGACACAGAAGCACAGACAGACACAGGCACACACACAGACACAGAGGCACAGACAGACACAGGCTGACACTCACAAAGACACACAGACACACACAGACACGCGGACGCACAGACACACACAGACACAGAAGCACAGACACACACAAAGACACACACAGACACACACGCCCACTCGGACACACGCACGTATGCACACACACTAAATAACATCCCTCACCAAGTTCCCAAAGACCCGCCCAGCCACATGACTGCACAGGTCCTTCCGACACACGTCCATCAAAGAACTACGACACCCACAATGCAACGGGAGGCGGGTCACTGGACGGGTCACTAGACACTACTGGAACACGATGGATGGAGACAACCACGTCCTCATGCGTGGTGCGGCGGTAGGGGTTACCATGACGACCAGGATGAAGCATGCGTGTTAGCGGCGATGGGCGGCCCCCCTAGCTACCCTCAGCACATACCTGCAGCCTCTGGGGCCTGTCTCTGCCTCTCAGCAGCTTTGAGATCAGTTTCCCTGCCGCCTAAAACACAACACCACACCGGTTTACATCAGGGCTAGCGCGGCGGCTAGCGCAGCTGCTAGCTGGCGGCGTCTCAGCTCACAGTTGTTAGCAAGTAGCATCCCCTGCGGAAAAGCACGGCGATACTGGGGGTATAGCACGATGCTAAGTGGTATAGCACGATGCTAATTGGTATAGCACGAGGCTAAGTGGTATCAAAGTACCACTACATTGTTTGATCCGGTCCGTCTATAATTCTACTGGTTTACTCTCCGGGTTTGTGTTGTTTTAACAAAGGTTCAACAGCTCTTAGCTTTGAGGACGACATTGCATTTTTAGACACTGCACTGGTATTGTGCGGCACGTTTCTAACATGTCAACAATATGTTGACCTGTCTCTCTCCATGGCGGGGGGAACAATTCTTACCTGATACCATCTTAGTTTTCGGAGACTAAGGCAAGCGGTGCAGGCTAGAGCTAGCCGTGGACAACAGTGCTAGCATTTGAAGCTAGTTATGTCCACTGAAAGCCAGACCTGCTAGTGGCAGGGCCCCGGCGGCTGGGGCTACCTAGCGACGCAGTTGCTAGATGTGTGGACTTGTAACAAGCTGCAGGCTAGTCCATGGCGTGTTTACTAGTGCTAGCCTTCCTAGCCATGGCTGCATCAACACACATGCTAGCGCTGGAGGCTAGTGGCAGTGATATCGGCTCGTGCTATGAGTCTAGGACTAGCAGCCGAAGCTAGTTCTAGTTTAAGATGATGACAGCGGTGTGTGTGTGTGTGTGTGTGTGTGTGTCTGTGTGTGTGTGTGTGTGTGTGTGTGTGTGTGTGTACCTGAGGCCAGCCTAGCTCTGGTGATGGTGGGGGAGTCCGGGGGGGCCGCTGGGACCGTCAGGTAGTTGTTCATCTCTGTGATCTGAAAGAACCAATCATGTTCAGCATTTACCCAAAGTATCGTCCAGTCACGACGCGGGGACAGGGGGAGACCACGGGCGGAGCAAGGTGGAACGCCACACCCCTTAACACCAGGGTAGTCTGGGGGTGACGGGTGTGTGTGTGTGTGTGTGTGTGTGTGTGTGTGTGTGTGTGTGTGTGTGTGTGTGTGTGTGTGTGTGTGTGTGTGTGTGTGTGTGTGTGTGTGTGTGTGTGTGTGTGTGTGGGTGTACCTTCTTCTCCAGCTCGATCATCTTGTGTTTCTTCAGCAGCAGGTCGCTCCAGCCGTCCTCAAACGGGTCAGCCACCAGCGTGTGGCGGTTGTACGAGCGCAGCTACCACAGAAGAAGAACACAGCGCGGGTCAGAGGGGTCAGAGTGACCTCGCCAAGATGGCCCCCGGACAATACCACTTCACCGTTAGCGCTAGCTTTGGTAGCACAACACATGGACTATACACAGCATGTAAAAATGATTATTAACACTATACAAAACCCATATACCTCTGGCGGGTCTTCTGCAGGTTATAGTAGTACTGTAGTAGTACTGTAGTAGTACTCACTCTCTGGCGGGTCTTCTGCAGGTTATAGTAATACTGTAGTAGTACTGTAGTAGTACTCACTCTCTGGCGGGTCTTCTGCAGGTTCCCTCGGAGGATCTTGCGGATCTCGTCCTCGCGGCCTTTGGGGATCTGGGGGAGGGCGCGTTCCACAGGGGGGGGCTTTTTGGGCTGGATGTTCCTGAAGGGGGACAACTTCATCATCATCATCACCCTCATCATCATCAATAACACCTTCATTATCATCAGCCTCACCATCATCAACTTCATCATCATCATCATCATCATCAGTATCATCACCCTCATCATCATCAATAACACCTTCATCATCATCATCCTCACTATCATCAACTTCATCATCATCATCACCCTCATCATCATCAATAACACCTTCATCATCATCATCCTCACTATCATCAACTTCATCATCATCATCATCATCATCATCACCCTCATCATCAATAACACCTTCATCATCATCATCATCATCATCATCCTCACTATCATCACCTTCATCATCGTCCCCTCATCATCCTCAACATCTCCTTCATCATCATCATCCCCTCATCTGAATCAACATCATCACCCTCATCTTCATCTTCCTCATTACCTTCAACATCATCACACCCACATCCTCACCAGACAGACAGACAGACAGACAGACGGACAGACAGACAGGTGTAGAGGTGTGACTGACTGCATGGAGACGGTGGAGGGGACGGAGGGCGGCAGCTTGACGCCGCCGCTCTCCACCAGCTCGATGGCCTGCTTCATCTCCATCTTGTGGTAGAAGGCGATCAGCTGCGGCTCCCGGGAGCGCTCGCCCGCGATCAGACACTTCTTTATGTACTTCTTATTGAACCGGTTCAGCCTGGGGGGGGAGAGAGAGAGAGAGAGAGAGAGAGAGAGAGAGAGAGAGAGAGAGAGAGAGAGAGAGAGAGAGAGAGAGAGAGAGAGAGATATGGAGGGGGAGAGAGAGAGCGAGAGAGAGAGAGAGAAGGAGGGGGAGAGGGGTGTGAGAGAGAGAGAGACAGAGAGAAGGAGGGGGAGAGGGAGGGTGAGAGTGAGAGAGAGGGAGAGAGAAGAGAGAGAGAGAGAGAGGGGGGTGAGAGAGAGAGAAGAGAGAGAGAGAGAGAGAGAGAGAGAGAGAGAGAGAGAGAGAGAGAGAGAGAGAGAGTGAGAGTGAGAGTGAGCGAGAGAGAAAGAGACTTTATACACAAGATGTACACATGTTGAGGGTTTCATTCTGGCCGAGAGACATAGATACACAGAGAGAGAGGGAGGGAGAAGGGGGGGAAAGAGAGCATTGGGAGTGCCCAGGGGCAGGATGTGTGAGGGGGGTCTTACTTGTCCTTCCAGTGGTGGTGTCCATAGTGCCCACAGATGTCCTCTATCCCAGTCAGCAGGTGGTCCAGGAACTGAGGAGACAGCCCTCGTATTAATACCATAATAACGTCATTCATAAACTAATACAACATGCGCATTATGATTCAACCTAACGTATGAACTATCTTTAAGAGGCTGAAGGATTTCACACTACACGACACCAGATCATACTATTATGATATAATACAACATATACTCGTTAATATTAATACACCAGCTTCTCCATAGGCCGCTGTGTGAGGAGGGGGAGGGGGTCAAAACGATCTACTGAAAGCACTTTAAGTGTGTTGGCGTTGTCTTAAGGTTAAGGTCCCCCCTGGATTAGCATTGAAGTGTGTGTGTGTGTGGGGGGGGGGGGTACGACGACCAGGTAAGTAGAGACGACCAAATTACCGTAACGTAATTAAACTACAGTTCCTCTCGGTTTAAACCATTTCAGTGTTGCGTGTTACCCCTGTAACAGATCAGTTTTTTGGTCAACACTTTTTGTGTTGTAACTCCCGGTTTGGCCACCAGGGGGCAGTGAGTCCACCTCTCAGACCTCATAGTGACGCTCGTCTGTCAGGGCAGCCACGTTCAGGGCTCAGCTGCGACCCGAGCTTCAGTTCAGTTCACACGCATCACACTTGAACACCATATCTACATCACGACCAATGTGATGGTCTGACAACTATATCAAATACTGCCTAGCATCTCCACGACAACAACATCATGTCCAATCAAATCAAAACCCTTCAGGGAGGAAGTGATGGCCAGCAGGAGGTCTGATGTTGTGGGATCACCTGACGACCTGGTTGCCATGGGAACGCTCCAGTAGGGAAAACCAGTAGTCACCACCACGGCTCCAGTAAGTAAAACTATGTAAATCCACCTGAAAGCCGCAGGGCGTGCGTGTGTGTGTGTGTTTGCGTCTTATTGTGTGTGTGTGTGTGTGTGTGTGTGTGTGTGTGTGTGTGTATGTGTGTGTGTGTGTTATTGTTTGTGTGTGTGTGTGTGTGTGTGTGTGTGTGTTATTGTGTGTGTTTTTGTGTAATGTGTTGTTGTCTGTGTGTTATTTTGTTATTGTCGGTGTGTTATTGTGTTATTGTCTGTGTGTTAGTGTGTTATTGTCTGTGTGTTTGTGTGTGTGATATACCTATTTTTAAACCGTTGAACCTCTCCAAACACCGCGGTTTCCAAAAGAAGCAGTATGTATAATTAAGCGAGGCCGTCCATTTCCAACGTGAGCTGCTATACTATCTCAGTCCACCGGGGGGCGCAATCGTCCACAAATCCGTTTTTCCCCATTATGCTTCAAAACATAACTTATTAACCAATCCAGAAGAGGCTACTCAGCGTGTTTGAAAAACAGACTAGTGATGAATCACGACATTCCTAAGCTTACTATTCATTCCTTTGTCTAACTAGGCGGGGCGTTTTAAGGTCATGGAGGAGGTCTGCACTTTCAACCTCTCATCGGTGTTTATAAAGCTAAGCTCTGCAAACATCGCCCGCAGAGCTCTAGAGGTACAAAGATCTAGAGGTAGGGCTCCTTCTGGGAGAGAAACTCAGTGGGAATTCCAAACGGCATTCGATGGAGGATTTAAAATCCACAAATCCATTTCATGTTGGCTGAACGTCCTTTATTAATCTTCCTATATTATGGAAATAATTTAATTCTGTGCGTGTGCGTTTGTGTGTGTGCGTGCCTGTTTTATCTCAAGAAGGATTCATATCAAGAAAGCTGCCAGCCGTGAAAGTCAAACCGTATCCAGCGGTTACATTATACATAAAGCAGGCTCAAGGTTTTGTCTCTATTTATAGCTACATCGTGTATCTCCATCACGTCCCTCCCTCGCCTACAGAAGGACTTCCTGTCTGTCTGCTCTCTGGAACAAGATGCCGAGTCAGCTCCTCCTAAACCCGCCTGCATTCAGCTTCATTGCCATCCCAACGTTGAGCAGAGTCAGTCCGACCGGAGGAGACCTCGTCTCTGGGAAGAGGAGCGGGAGAAAGGCGGGGGGGCAGAGGGGAGTCAGCCAGACAAGGGCTGTCCCTCCAGGAGGAGGTGGGGGGAGGAGGTGGGAGGAGGTGGGAGGAGGAGTTGGGAGGAGGTGGGGGACCAGGAGGTGGGAGGAGGTGGGGGAGGAGGTGGGGGACCAGGAGGTGGTAGGGTACGAGGGGGGAGGAGGTGGGAGGAGGTGGGGGAGGAGGTGGGGGAGGAGGTGGGAGGAGGTGGGAGGAGGTGGGGGAGGAGGTGGGAGGAGGTGGGGGACCAGGAGGAGGTGGGGGATGAGTTGGGAGGAGGTGGGGGATGAGGTGGGAGGAGGTGGGAGGAGGTGGGAGGAGGTGGGGGACGAGGTGGGGGACGAGGTGGGGGACGAGGTGGGAGGAGGTGGGGGATGAGTTGGGAGGAGGTGGGGGTGGAGGAGTTACCTGGGTGTGGATCTCCTCGTTGATGGATCGCTTCGCCTCCTGTTTCTTCTTCACGGCCAGCAACTCAACCAGAGGCTTGATAGTCATCCCCTGGTCGAGAGACATAGAGACACAGTGGAGAGAGAGAGAGAGAGAGAGCTTTAATAGTCATCCCATGGTAGAGAGACAGATAGACAGTGGAGAGAGAGAGAGGGTGCTTCACATTGTGTGTGTACGTGTACAACACATTTCAAAACCATGAAGTCTCTCAGCAGACACGCGTCGTTTGATGTGGCAGAACGACGAGATCACAGCGACAGGAATGCTCCTCGACCCCGGGACCAGCCGACCGGAAGCGTGCAGAGTCCTGTGATTGTTTGATGTGATTTATACACACTGCGTGGGAGCACTGGTTTACATTTGGACCCGCTGGTCTGTTGGAGCCAAGGCCCTTCAGCTGGGCCCTACCAGCCTGGGGATACTGGTCACCAGAGCCACCCTGAGGGGGGGGTGATGTGACGTTAGTCACCCATTAGTGACAGGTGGGGGCCCTGCCCGTGGGAGGCTGACCCTGGTCTGGGGATAAAGCCCTGATCCTCTGCTGGTCTGCAGACTGTGGAGAGGATGGCAGACATGAGACCCCCTCTACTGGGGGTCCCGAAGGAACAGGAGAGGAGCAGAGACGAGCAGGGGCCCCAGGGCCAATAGGTGAGCCTCTAGCCTGCCCTAGTGACCAGGTGAGCCTCTAACCTGCCCTAGTGACCAGGTGAGCCTCTAACCTGACCTAGTGACCAGGTGAGCCCCTAACCTGCCCTAGTGACCAGGTGAGCCTCTAACCTGACCCAGTGACCAGGTGAGCCTCTAACCTGCCCTAGTGACCAGGTGAGCCTCTAAACTGCCCTAGTGACCAGGTGAGCCTCTAACCTGACCCAGTGACCAGGTGAGCCTCTAACCTGACCTAGTGACCAGGTGAGTCAGGTGAGCCTCTAGCCTGACCCAGTGACCAGGTGAGCCTCTAACCTGCCCTAGTGACCAGGTGAGCCTCTAACCTGCCCTAGTGACCAGGTGAGCCTCTAACCTGCCCTAGTGACCAGGTGAGCCTCTAACCTGACCCAGTGACCAGGTGAGCCTCTAACCTGACCTAGTGACCAGGTGAGTCAGGTGAGCCTCTAGCCTGACCCAGTGACCAGGTGAGCCTCTAACCTGCCCTAGTGACCAGGTGAGCCTCTAACCTGCCCTAGTAACCAGGTGAGCCTCTAACCTGCCCTAGTGACCAGGTGAGCCTCTAACCTGCCCTAGTGACCAGGTGAGCCTCTAACCTGACCCAGTGACCAGGTGAGCCTCTAACCTGACCCAGTGACCAGGTGAGCATCTAACCTGCCCTAGTGACCAGGTGAGCCTCTAGCCTGACCCAGTGACCAGGTGAGCCTCTAATCTGCCCTAGTGACCAGGTGAGCCTCTAACCTGCCCTAGTGACCAGGTGAGCCTCTAACCTGCCCTAGTGACCAGGTGAGCCTCTAACCTGACCAGGTGAGCCAGGTGAGCCTCTAACCTGCCCTAGTGACCAGGTGAGCCTCTAACCTGACCAGGTGAGCCAGGTGAGCCTCTAACCTGCCCTAGTGACCAGGTGAGCCTCTAACCTGACCAGGTGAGCCAGGTGAGCCTCTAACCTGCCCTAGTGACCAGGTGTGCCCTCATGGAGGCGCTGACTCCTAGGTCTCTGGGGGTCAGTAAATGGTAAACCGTAGTGCTGGGTATCTCCAGGTACCTCACAATTCAATTCCGTTCGATTCTTTAGGTCTTTATTCGATTCAATTTCGATTCGATATTGATCCAATTGCTTCGATATCGATTCAATAATACGTGCAGATGACAAAAATACCTAAATATTATTTAGAATTAACCATTTCATAATGAATTAACCATTTCATTATGCTTTAACTAGCAAAAAGGGAATACACCATTGTATAGTATTGTTCCTGAGCTAAACTTGCAGCATAAAAGTAATAATCATAACATGGGCAAATGTAAAGGGGCATGTACATTTAGGCATACTCGCTTCCAGATTACAATGACTGAGTATGCTTCTTTTTTTTTTCTTTTTTAATGGAAATAATTGATTTAAAAAAAAATCTGAATCGAAATTCAATCGAGAACAAATGAATCGCAGTGCATTGATGAATCGATATTTTCACCCAGCCCTAGCAAACGGACTGCATTCATACAGCGCTGATGTTACCAGTGGCCGCCCAAAGCGCTCTTTAACTTCCCCTAACATTCACCAATTCATGCACTCATTCACACGCCGACGGCGGAGTCGGCCGCACAGGGCGACGGCCAGCTGGTCAGGAGCAGTCAGGGAGGGGGGGCGTCTCGCTCAGGGACACCTCGGCACTCGGCTAGGAGGAGCCGGGGATCGAACCAGCGACCTCCTGGTGACCAGCCGACCCTAGGGGGTGATGAAGACCTCCCACCTGGACGAAGACGGTGAAGAAGACGACGGTGATGATGGCGGTGAGGAACATCCTCCTCATGGGGTAGCGGTTGTTGTCCAGCAGGTAGCCCAGGGAGAAGGCGATGGCGCCACGCAGCCCGCCGTATGCGATGATGAACTGGTCCTTCGTCGTCAGCTTCACGATGCGGAACTTGTTGATGATGAAGGTGAGGCCCACCACACCTGGACACACACACACACACACACACACTGAGAGACAGCACGCAGCCTCCCATCTGAACCCTGTGTGTGAGTGTGTGTGTGTGTGTGTGTGTGTGTGTGTCTTGGAAGCAGAGTATATTTGAGTTGCTAGCATGTCAGGTTGTTAGCATGATATCAGGCCCGCATTTTGAGGAAGCAACCAGCAACAGTAGTGTAGTTACACAACGAACTGTGTGTATTTGATCACGTTGGCACAAGTATCGACTGATCAGTTGAAATCCTTACTTCCTTCTGTTACTGAGCCGACTTCCTCTTTCCACTTGAGAAAAGAACTTAAATTCTGGACTTCTGAGTCAGGCCACCATTCTAATCATTGTCCAGTCCAGTAGAGATTCATTTGGGTCATTGAGGTTGGTTTCATCTACATTTACATTTACATTTAGGGCTTTTAGCAGACGCTTTTATCCAAAGCAGCTTGCATCATCTCCTTCTGTCTGATGATGAGAGGCTCTAGTTTGATTCTGTTGTATCATGTCGGTCTGTGCTGAAGTTGTATTTTGTGTTGCGCAGCCACCAGACTTCTGCTTAACTGTAAACATTCTGTACACCAATGACGATCTGTGACTGATGCACATAGTGAAGTTTGCTGATGATACGGTTATTGTCAGCCTACTGAACAATGAGGACTTTAGGCAAAATGACATTAACAAGGTAAAAACTAGTATAAATGGTCAGGAAATAGAGGTTGTTAAAGAGTACAAATACTTAGGATCCATTATTGATGACAAGTTGTGTTTTGAGCAAAATACCAGCTTGCTTTGCAAGAAAGGCCAGCAGCGCCTGTATTGCCTTAGGAAGCTGGCCAAGTTTAATGTGGACAAGACCCTGATGACCCTTTTCTATCAGTCCTTTGTTGAGTCAGATGTCACCTTCTCCTTAATCTGCTGGTATGGATCTATCACCGGAAAACCAAAAAAAATCCCTTTCCAAGTTAATTAAGGAGTGCAGCGGTATAACAGGTTCTAAGCAGAAAGGCCTGGAGGAACTTTATCAGAAGCAGATGCTAAAAAGGGTTAGGCTAAAAGTTCTCATCCCCTACAGGCTGAATTTCAGATGATGCCATCCGGATCACGCCTTAAACCCCCACGGCTCAAAACCAACTGATATAAACACTCTTTTGTTCCCGCAGCCAGTCTACTTCTAAATCCTATAAAGAACAATAACAAATTGCCCGATTGGGGGACAGTAAAGTATTTTAAACTTGAACTTGAACTAAACGAGAGTTTCAAAAGTAGGACACCAGAAGGTGAGTGTTGAATTGGTCTTGCTCCCTCTTTAGGGCACTACTTAACACCCTTAATGCACCAGAAATGTCATAGTATAAGATGTATATATATACATAGATATATAGACACTTATATCTGCTTATATCCGCACTATATCCCATGATGCATTGCAGTTTGTCACCGGATCTTTCAATAAAGTAACAGGAGGCAGGAAGTGAACACAGGAAGTGAAACAGGAAGTGGTCTGACCTATGATACGTGCCACCAGGCAGAGGATGACGGTGACGGTGACGAAGGTCCAGTTCCAGGAGTGATCGCCGTCCACCGTGGCCACGCCCAGGAAGATGAAGATGAGCGTCTCGCTCACCGAGCTCCACATCTTCAGGAAGTACTTGATGGTGGTGTGGGACTTGTGGGAGATGTTGGCCTCCACGTAGGGCCGCATCACCGCACCGCACGCGATCAGCCTGGGGGAGCAGAGGTCAGGGGTCACCATTAGACTGGAGGTCAGAGGTCATGACGCAATCAGCCCGGAGGGGGGGAGGTCACAGGTCACATGTCAGAGCAGCCCCATGTGACCGTGTCGGATGTATGTCAATATGGTGATGGCGGGGGGGACATGCAAATGTCTGAGTGCAAGCAACCAACGTCGATTTCCACCGGATGCGTGTTCGTTTGAATATCATTGGAGGGTTTCAACGGCTAGCCCCGTCCATTTGCATATGATCGGTCCAAACAACCCATAAAACAGTCTGCTCTCTGCGTCTCTGCCTGCTCATAATGCATCTTTTTTTGAAGGAAGTCCAAATAACATGAATTGAGAATGTGAATGCGGCCACCTACTTTCCCTACAAGTTGGGGGAGATGGAGGGAGGAGAGGGAGGGAGAGATGGAGGGGGGAGGAGAGGGAGGGAGGGAGAGGAGGGAGAGATGGACGGGGGAGGAGAGGGAGGGAGATATGAGGGAGGAGAGGGAGGGAGAGATGGAGGAGGGAGGAGAGGGAGGGAAGAGAGGGAGGGAGAGATGGAGGGGGGAGGGAGGGAGGGAGAGATGGAGGGAGGAGAGGGAGGGAGAGATGGAGGGGGGAGGAGAGGGAGGGAGCGATGGAGGGGGGAGGAGAGGGAGGGAGGAGAGGGAGGGAGAGATGGAGGGGGGAGGGAGGGAGGGAGGAGAGGGAGAGAGAGATGGAGGGGGGAGAAGAGGAGAAAGAGATGGAGGGGGGAGGAGAGGGAGGGAGGAGAGGGAGGAGGGAGAGATGGAGGGGGGAGGAGAGGAGGGAGGAGAGGGAGGGGGGAGGAGAGGAGGGAGGAGTATCCATGTCCGGGTGCTGGAGGGGGTATAATATATAGGCTGTGTAGCGACAGGCGGCGGGATGGAAGCATTCCTCACAGGCCTGGTTACCCCCAGAGCCCCATCACCCAGAGCCCCATCACCCCCCCCACCCCCCAACCCAGGCCGAGGAGATCCTGGCCAGTAAAGAAGTCTTCTCCTCTGCATTAGCGTAGCCCTGGATCACCGCTTCACTCTCTAGCCGCCTCCCCTCCTGACCCTGAGCCCTCTAAAAGGGCAACACTTCCTCCCCCAGCCCCGGGGGGGGAGACCCCTCCCTCCCTCCGTCGGGGGGGCCAGGAGAAGAGGCTGATTTACGTCGGGGACCCCCCGGCGACCCCCCGGTGAGGCGGAGGGCGGGAGGCCCAGCCTCGCTCAGGAATGCTCCGCTATGAGGGCTGCCATGGCAACCGCAGAGGAGCAGGAAACACGCCCCCCCCCCCCCCCCCCCCCCCCGTGGAGACGACACACCGTCTGGACTGAAGGTCACGGCCTGGAGCAGCACATACGTGTCAAGAGGAACGCTGTGCATTCTGGGAGCTTACTGGAGACTTAGTGTGGGAAGCTGACCTCCGGGTGACCTCTGGCTGACCTCTGGCTGACCTCTGGCTGACCTCTGGCGGGTCGACCACAGAGTAACACTGATGGACAGGAGGCCTGGAACACACCTGACCTCACTGCCTGTCTCTCTGTCCGTCTCTCTGTCCGTCTCTCTGCCTGACTCTATGCCTGTCGTCTCTCTGTCGACCTGTCTCTCTGCCTGTCTCCCTCCAGGAGTCTCTCTGCCTGTTTCTCTCCAGGTGTGTCCCCCCCAGGAGTCTCTCTGCCTGTCTTCCCCAGGTTTCCCCCCAAGGTGTCTCCCCCCCGTCCCTCCCCCCCATTCCCCCCCCCCCCACACTCACGCCATGATCCCCGACAGGTGGAACATCTCGGCTGACAGGTAGGCCATGTAGCTGTACACGAAGACGAACAGCGGCTCGATGACCCGCGTGTGTGAGGTGAAGCGCGACGTGAACGCCGCCAGGATGCCGTAGATGGCGCCCACCAGGACTCCGCCCAGCGCCACCACCAGGAAGCAGAGCACGCCCAACACCGCGTCCACCACCGTCACCGTGCCGACCGAGGAGTACTCGTCGAACAGGTGGTACAGCACCTGGGAGCGAGAGAGAGAGAGAGAGAGAGAGAGAGACAGAGACAGAGAGAGAGAGGGAGAGAGAGAGAGAGACAGAGAGAGAGAGGAAGAGAGAGAGAGAGACAGAGAGAGAGAGAGAGAGGGAGAGAGAGAGAGACAGAGAGAGAGAGAGAGAGACAGAGAGAGAGAGAAAGAGAGAGAGACGGAGAGAGAGAGTGAGAGAGACGGAGAGAGAGGGAGAGACAGAGAGAGAGACAGAGCGAGAGAGAGACAGAGAGAGAGGGAGAGAGAGAGACAGAGAGAGAGAGAGAGCGACAGAGCGAGAGAGAGACAGAGAGAGAGAGCGAGACAGTTCAGCCTGATGTTCTCAGAAAGGTGTTTTTTACATTAAAGATCCCATATGCTTTTTTAGGGTTAATAATTGCATTTGGGGGGTACTACTAGAATAGGGTTACATGTCTGTATGTATTATGCCTTATTAATCTCACACTATCCATTTCTGCAAAACCAATTTCAACATCTTTCAAAAATGGTCTGTTTTGTATCATGTTGCTTCTAGGCCCGCCTCCCGAGTAGCCCAGTCTGCTGCGATTGGTCGAAAGCTTTGCGCGTGCACCGGCAAATTCATCCCCCCGAGAAGTTGTAAACATTGCAGGTAGCCGGGAGGCGGGACTTCTGCACTTCAACATTGCCCACCAGTTTAGCCCCACCAATAAAGACCTGTCCTTCTGTTTCACGCCAAATTCAAAAAGCCTTCATAAGGCCTGACTGACTGAGCTGACTGTTTCTCTGAGCCAATCAGAAGGGCTGACTGACTGGGCTGTTTCTCTCAGGAAACCCACTGCTTCCCGTTTAAATAGAGCTGGAGGATGACTGTGCAACAAACAGCCGTCACATCGACTACAGTGTCCAGACCGCACAGTCTGGTTAATACTGAGAGCAGCCTCAGTACCACAAAGGGAGGGAGAGGGGGGGAGGAGGAGGGAGAGGGGGGAGGGAGAGGGAGGGAGGGGGAGGGGGGGAGAGAGAGGGGGAGGGGGGGGGAGGGAGAGAGGGGAGGGAGGGAGAGGGGGAGGGAGAGAGGGGAGGGAGGGAGAGAGGGGAGGGAAAAAGAAAGAGAGAGGGAGGGAAGGAGAGAGAGAGGGAGGGAGAGAGGGAGAGGGCGGGAGGGAGAGAGAGAGGGAGGGAGAGAGGG
>NC_136934.1:52425835-52457547 GCF_949987615.1 Pollachius pollachius | reverse complement strand
AATGTAGAAACTAGAGCGACGTTGACACTTGACGTTGAGGTCTAACTGTCACGCTAGCTAGTCTAGTTAGCATGAGCTACTCCAGTTAGGAGCTAGCAAGTGCCCGAGGCTAACGTGACGCAGCTGAGCGCTACGCCAGGAATCCCAGATGATGAATTAATGAAGCGTTCAGTGTAAGGAACACACCACTGAGTAGTGTTTAGACACACACACACACACACACACTGTCCAACATTCCCAGCCAGAGAAGGCTGTATTTGTGCTGGGGGGGGAGGAGGGAGACAGAGACGTCTCAGTGAGCAGTGGAAGTCCTCCCTAGACAGAGGGAGAGACCAACAGGAGACCTCTGTCCTGAAGACACTCATCATGGGACACGTCTTGGGGGGGGTGACCCTCCTCCTCCTCTATGACCTGGATACTTAAAGTGTCCCCTCTCTCTCTCTCTCTCTCTCTCTCTCTCTCTCTCTCTCTCTCTCTCTCTCTCTCTCGAGAGAGAGAGAGAGAGAGAGAGAGAGAGAGAGAGAGAGGAGAGAGAGAGAGAGAGAGAGAGAGAGAGAGAGAGAGAGAGAGATCCCCACTCCAGATCTTCTCCTGGTGATCAATGTGCCGAGCCAGGCTCTGCTGTGGCGCCAGACATTAACAGGCTTTATGGCCGCCGCCTCCTCCAGGCCTGCAGCGCTTCCTAAAGCTGACAGCGTGGCCTAGGAGGAGCAGGAGGAGGAGGAGGAGGAGGAGAGGAGCCCTCTGAGGAGGAACAGGACGACCGGACGACCGCGTGGGTTAGCACACGAGGGCTAACACGCTAACACAGTGGGCTAAGGGAGTGGATGGGCTAACACAAAGGGCTAACCATCTGGGTGGGCTAGGCTAAAGGCTAATGGACAGAGTGGCCCCAGAGCGAGGGGAAAGAGTGGGGTAACCTATAGAACACGCTGAGCTGGGAGGTGGGAGGCCTACAGAGGGCGGCTAACACCGTGTTCAGTACAACTCAGTGCTCAGATGTTACAACTCCGACATTCCGACATCGTAAACCCAGAGGGTTCAGAGTTGTGTTGTACACAGTGGGCGAACAATGGAGTATTCATCTCCTGTTGTTCAGAAGAAGTCCCAAGCTGGGAGTCTTTCAACTTCCTCCAGGCTTTCATCACGGACGTGAAAGAAGAACTTTGATAAGCCAACAAATCCGAGAGTGTCTCTGAAACCTTCAAAGTAAAGGCTCAGAGTGGAGAGTTTCAAAGTAAGGGCATATGAACGGTTTGGAATTAGCATGTGTTTGTTGTTATATTAATATGGATAAGATGGTACAAAAATACAAAAAGACATAAAGAAAATTGTGTGAAACTATGTTACCAGTTTTGAAACACAGATTTGGACTGAATCTGTGTTTTCATTTCCTGCAAAATAACTACAATACAGGAACCGAGAGGTAGAGAGAAAGGTAGAAACAAGTAGTTTCTTGTTAAGTTACAGAGCTCAACCAGCTGTTCCACAGCAAGTTGAACCAGTGTGAAACTCAGTAAGATATTTATAACTTAACGCCAACCAACCCATACTGAGAAATATTACACCTTTTACCAGAGTGAACTTTAGATCAATCCCATTCCAATTATGCTATATTTATATTCAGCCCAACTAGTAACCTGTCTCACCTGTTACACCAGTTGCCTGTCTAACCTGTTCCATGTCTCACCTGTTACCTGTTGAAAGGCAGGTAATGGACATAATGCAGGCCAGTGTCAGCCAATAGGAGGGTCTCTTCTTTGGAGCAGCCATTGGGGGCGGCGGTGATCATGACACCGTCTGACTCTTAACACCCAGCTGTCCCAGTTCACAGATGAACACCAGACCCAGGTCTCAGCCCCCGTGGCCTGGGACCCGTCTGCAGGTTTGAACATCTTAGCCAACAACACTTTGTACAACATCAACAATCTGCTTCAACGCACAACGTTTAACTATCAGCTTCGGCCCGCTATATCTATGTCCCTGTGAACACACTTCCTAGAGCTCTCTTTCCTAGACAGCTCTAGGAAAGAGAGACAGCTCTAGGATGAAGTGAGACAGCTCTAGGATGGAGTGAGACAGCTCTAGGAAAGAGAGACAGCTCTAGGATAGAGAGAGACAGCGCTAGGATAGAGTAGGGTAGCTCTAGGATAGAGAGCTCTAGGAAAGAGAGACAGCTCTAGGATAGAGAGAGACAGCTCTAGGATAGAGAGACAGCTCTAGGATGGAGTGAGACAGCTCCAGGATAGAAACAGCTCACGAATAGTGTGAGAATGCTCTAGGATAGACAGCTCTAGAAAAGAGTGGGACCACTCTAGGATAGAGTGGGACCGCTCTAGGATAGAAACAGCTCTAGGATAGAGTGGGACCGCTCTAGGATAGAGTGGGACGTCCAGCGAGAGCACCTGCTCTTGAAAGCTGAGACCCATCATATGCAAATGCTAAGAAGCCGGTGGGGGCGTTATTTGAATAGACGATAGAGATACAGCGATATAGACATGATGAGAAGGGGAGCCGGTTGGTGATTAGATGTTATTTCTTTATATCCAACCTTCAATAGTGCAGTGGGGAATCAGAGACATGTTCAGTCCAGTTCCATGTGAGGACGGACTCCCAGAAGACCTTGGGGTAAGGGGCGGAGCATAGACTCGATGGATCAGAAACCCTTTGTATTCTGTAGCTCCTCTCATGTTACACTGCAATATTGAACCCTTGTGCAACGCAATATCTGAAGAATGGCAGGAATGGTAGTGATTTCCAATCCCATTCTGTGTAAGGAGATTGTCTCCCGGCTGGCCTGAGGGAACGGCCAGTCTCCTAGCAGAAGGTCAACCCGTGGTAATTGGGCAGAGCAGAGTCCTCCTCCTCCTCCTCCTCCTCCTCCTCCTCCTCCTCCTCCTCCTCCACCCCCCCCCCCCCCCCCCCCCCCCCCCCGGAAGGACCTGAATACACCAGACCATGACCACGGACCAGAGCCCGGGAGGGACAGGCCAGGGATGACCACATCAGCAAGACAAAGCGTCCCAGCAGCATTCCTAGAGAGGGGCTTGGCCCGTTACCGCGACAACACAACGACAGCACCGACCTCAACGCGGGACAGGAGCGGGTGTGTGCAGAGCTTCAACCCCGTGTCTCCCAGACTTATCTGGCCCCGGACCTCGTTCATATGAGTAAACGGTAGACGGGCTGCATTTATACAGCGCTTCTCTAACCAGTGGCCACTCAAAGCGCTTTACAATACTGCCTCACATTCACCCATCGTACCCACATTCACCCACTGCCGGCGGAGTCAGCCACGCAGGGCGACAGCCAGCTGGTCAGGAGCAGTCATGGGGGGGCGTCTCGCTCAGGGACTAGGGATGGTGTCTTGTTCTTGAAGAAAGTAGTTCAATCCGGGTCGCTTTTAACTCACTTTATTTGTTAAAGTATTTCGGTATGGTAACTATGAAGCAAAAGGAGGGAATTTTTATTTAACACGCGTGGAGAGAAATACCGCAGAGCTATCTTACAGGGTAAGATACGGGTCTGCCATATGTCTCTGACCTCATCTGACTCACGCTCCCTGTTTGTATCAAGTAGGCGTGGCCTATGTGAAGTAGGCGTGGCCTATGTGACGTATTGGCTCCGGCTTCCTCACCTGTCTAAAGGTGCTGCCATCTGTGGCTGGAGTAGTTATTGCAGCTTATATGTTGGTCCTTCTCCCCTTGTGGCTATGTATAGTAATTACAGCTTATATGTTTGATCCTGCTTCCTTGTGGCTATGTGGAGGTAATGCAGCTTGTGTGTTCGATCCTGCTTCCTTGTGGCTATGTGGGGGTAGCGTATGTGCTTAAAATACGTAACAATGGCGAAATTAAGTTTATCTTATAGTGTTTAGTCTACTGTCCATAATAATTTAGAGATCATCACATCTCCGCTGCTCGCATGCGGGAATAATTAAGACTTGAGGAGAAATTAAACAGTGGGCTAGAGACGGATATAGGTCACCTCATCTGATCATCTTTTTTTTTTTTCGACAAGCGACAATTTTGATCGGTTAACGTTGATACGGTCAACCATCGGTCAAACGGTCATCGGTTAACATCCCTACCAGGGACACATTGGCCTAATCCCAAAGTGAGCCCTGAGGACTAAGGACTCACAGACTTAATTGATCTCAGGTGCTACTTAACTTAAGTGAGTGAGTGCGTGAGTCCACATGGGCTCAGGTAGTTATATATGGGATTGGGACAGCACTTCACGAGAGCACATGTTACCTTGGCAACGTTTAATGACAAAGATGTTGCTGAAACTTGCTGGTTTTGGGAATTTTCATTTTGAATTTTTTTTAGTTTTTTATAAATGCAATGGAAAAAATCGGCTACAGCAATTTATTGAATTTAGAAGGTGTAATTTTTACTTTTCAATTCTTCAGTATAAAGGATGTATTGAATTATTGGCCTACACATGCTAATCATAAGTCAGAATGGGCTACATTTGGCTGAATTATAAAAGGTATAAGTGGTAATATGAAGAGCCGTTTGGGAGCCAAAAGGCCGAATTTCACATCTGGTCCCGCATTGACAGTAGCGTCGTCTTGTTGTTTACCTTCCTTATTTCTGGATTTCCATATGGTCTCCGCGGTAAACGTCACAACGCTTTGAACTGTGGGTAATTCCCTTAGGTGAAGTCTGCACTGGTGCGGACTCACGGAAAGGGCTTGGTAAGTGTGGACTCAAACCCTCACGCCCTTTGGAATTCGACATTGGGACAGCCCTAAAGCCTTAATAATTTTGCAAGAACGCGCAGCAAAGTCCATGAGTCTGTGCGTCCGGACATTGGGATTGGGCCTTTGACACTCAGCTACGAGGAGCAGGGGATCGAACAAGCAACCTTCCGGTAACCAGCCAACCCACTCTACCTCCTGAGCCATATGCCGCCCATGAGTGAAGATTCATAAAGGACCTAATGACACCAGTCGTTAGGCCTCAGGTAGGGGCGTGGAGGAAGAAACAGTTTGTTAACACCACATAAGCACCTCACGTTCCTCCTCCCCCTATCTGAACTCTGCCATTCCTGTTGCATCATGGGAATACTAGACTTCAGATTGATAATCTAGAGTCTTAAGGAAAACAACCTCGAATCTACAGGCGTTTCAGTTTGAGTTTGCTTCATATTTGTTTCAACATTTACATTTATATTCAGGGCATTTAACAGACGCTTTAATCCAAAGCGACCTCAAATAAGTACGTTTGTCAGGAGAAAGAGAAACAACAATACAGTGCCGTGGGTACAGTAAGGATGTTCATAGAACCAAGTGCCAAACACTAACAATCACTAGGTTAACCCATTACCCGTACACAACAAAGATAGCTAGGGTACCGTAAGAGTGTACACAATGCTAATGCTTTGGACCGATATTCCTGGAGGCTGAGCTCCATAACCGTGGAGCTGGCAGACCCAGAACTGTCCTCATGTAGCCGGGCCGCTGTATGAAGTCCCTCGTTAAGAGGACAGGTGTTTCTCTCTGTACAGATCTCTGTGACCAGACAGGAAACACACGGCCGATCGGCCCCCTTTCGGTTCCTGGTTCCCGGCGGGTCGGTATTATTTCAGTCCCGGTCTTTGCGCCGTATCCCCAGATGTTCTGCAGTCACACGTTGCGTTGTTCTCTCTGAAACAGCGGAGTGGTTCTGAGGCGTCATCAACTTTCAGGGCGGGGCCTCGCATTCCAGCCGTCAGTCAGCTGTGATCCACTCAGAGGGAATCAATAGAGCAGGGTCAAAAGGTCATCCACAACCATCAATCAAATCACTTTTAAACTACATCGAAAAGGATTTGCTCCCGCTTCCAAAACAAGGCAGAAATCCCAAGCCAGGTGTGACAAGAGCTCTGATTGGATGGGTTAGCCTCCCGTTAGCATCTCTGTTAGCCCCACTGGGCTGGGCTGCCCCAGGGGGGGCACAAATGCCATATATGATCTGCTTCCTGCCTCGGGCTGCGAGGCTCTTCTCTGATTGGTCCATCACCTGGTTGAGTGTGGACATCACATGGGTCAGCGGGGAGCTGTTTGTCAAGAATAACTAATGAAAGATCGCCATGGCAATCCTCACAGCCGCACCAAGGCCACCAGAGGTGTCATAAACAATCTGCCTCAGTGTGTGCGTCAGTGTGGGCACTGTTCATGTGTGTTTGCGCATGTGTGCGTGTGTACACTGTTCATGCGTGTGTGTGGGTGTGTGTGCATGCATCAGTGTTTACACTGTTCACGTGTGTACGTGTCCACTGCATCCATGCATGTGTGTGTGTGTGTGTGTGTGTGTGTGTGCGCGTCAGTGTGGACAGTGTTCATGTGTGTGTGTGCGTGCATGTGTGCACAGGTGTGCATGTGCACTTGCCTTACGGCGTCAGCAGTGTCAATCCAGGTGATTAGCTCCATGCCAGGAACGGTGTATGGTTGCTAGGCAACTAATTGGCCGATGCCAGCGCCGCTGACACAGTGGACTGAAGCGTAGTGGACTGAAGCGTAGCGGACGACTAACAGGTGGGCGCTCGCTGTTTGCAGAGCGGGGGGGGGCTGATATAAACAGGACTTCTGTTTCATCCCTCCAGCCCCTCTCTGCATTTTTAATGGCTGATCCATTGTTGAACCGCCAGACGGTCCAGATCAGTGGACGGCCACAATGCACGGAGCCCAGGGGGCCCAGGGAATCAGGCTCCCTGGGGAGGTGGGCACCGCTCCAGGGCTGGTCTCAGGGCCTGGTGGTCTGGACTGAGGGTCTGTCTGATGGTCTGATGGTCTGAGGCTCTGGTCTGAAGGCTTGAGGGTCTGGTCTCAGGGCCTGGTGGTCTGAGGGTCTGGTCTGAAGGCTTGAGGGTCTGGTCTGAAGGTCTGATGGTCTGAGGGTCTGGTCTGAGGCTCTGAGGGTCTGGTCTGATGGTCTGATGGTCTGATGGTCTGAAGGTCTGATGGTCTGAGGGTCTGGTCTGAGGACCTGAGGGTCTGAGGATCTGGTCTGAAGGCTTGAGGGTCAGGTCTCAGGGTCTGAAGGCCTGAGGGTCTGGTCTGAGGTTCTGGTCTGAAGGCTTGAGGGTCTGGTCTGAAGGGGGCCTGATGGAGCTCCCAGTGTCTCCTCAATTCCTTACGTAAGAAACCGAGTCGGTTTTGAATTATTCATATCTGGTGTATTTTAGCCTGGAGGTCATTGGGATAAACTGTCACAGGAATCCTCAGGCACACAGAGGAGATGGGTCTGGACGGATCCATACATCTGCAAGGGCTATTAAAGAAAAAAACTACTAGTCACTCTACAGATGGTGTGAGCCACAACCAGCTCACGGTCAAAGTACCCATGCTGCTTCTGAGGACGTAACCTGATTACTTCATGAGGAACTGGTCTGATCTTTCTGCAGATGTGATTATGAGGGTGTTGTGAAGGTTTGGTTCAGCTTTTGAACTGAGAGTTGATATTCTCTTCCTATGGTTGTAGAGCGTCTGGTTTAAGGTTACGCTGGGATATTCTACGCAGAGAACCACCGGCCTCGATCCTGTTCCTTCCTGATCTTCATGTGTCTGTTGGCAGGGCGGGGGTCTGAATTTATGCTGAGGAAGAGTCATCACCGTTATCCATTGTACAGAGGATTAGCCTGCTTATCGTTAATCGGGAACGCTTATCAGCGGCAGTCTGAGAAAAGGTAGTGTGACCTGAATCCTTGGCAAGGCGCCAGGCAGGATCCAAACCGTCAACTGAACTGAACGCTGTGTTCACAGAGTTGAGGGGAAACTTAACGACCCTTAGGCTATACTTAGGACAGCCATTGATCCAGAGAGAAGAGGTTCAAGCCTGAGATGCTTCAACCCCTATCCATTTCGCTCCACTTAGTTTTTTGATTCAGTTTTTGTTTAACATGACAGCTAAACTTGCTAATACCTATCCTTTGATAATACTGTCAGTTCTTCACATTCAGAGTTCATTATTTAACACACAGGCAGGACCGTCTTGTTGAATCAATGGTAACTCAATAGTGCACTCCGCCCTGACGCCCTAACCAGCTTGGGGGGCCCTCAGTGGGCCCCAGACTGATAAGGGCTCCCAGCCTCATGAGAACCAGATAACATTGTTCCAGATCTCAGACCACAGATCCCAGAGAGACTGTGGGACCGGGAGGGGGAGAGGGTCGAGGATTGGTTACGATCCACTCCCAGCTGAAAGGTTCTCGGTTCCATGATCCCAGTGTCAGATCGCACCTGAACACACGCCAGGGAGAACTGGTCCATCCTGAACACCAGTTATCTGGATTACATTTACATTCAGGGCTTTTAGCAGATGCTTTTATTCAAAGCGACTTACAATCAGTACATTTATCAGAAGAAACAGAAACAACAATATATCTCTGTCGGTACAGTGAGGATGTTCATAGAACCAAGTGCCAAGCACTAACCATCACTAGGTTAACCCATTCCCCCTATACAACAAAGATAGCCAGGATAAGACGCTACACCACGCTGAGTACTATGTTTAAGTGCCAAGACATACAACAAACATTAAGTGGCTAAGAGGGATGTGGGGGTAAGGGGGAAGGCTATGCAGAGTGTAGGTGAACTGAACAAGTTAGGCTTGAATTCAGAGTCTGCCGCCTTGGATTAAAGCGTCGAGTTAACGACTCATTCGTAGTAAATAACTAATGATGGCAGTAAGCACCCCGCTCCACACCTCCTTCCTCTCCCAGGCTCGTACTCGCTGTTGAAAGGTGTTTCACAACACCGCACCGTGAAGCAGGGCATTCAAATGTACGATAAGCAGAGCTGGTGGGCCAACTTCAGTGGCCAATCAAAGACGACCGGCGTCACGCATGTTTACCGTAGATAAAGATAAGGTAAAGTGGGCCCATTTCTATTATTCACTGAGCAAACAAATTCCAGGCCAGAGTCGCCGTTTGACATTAACTGAAGATAATAGTCTACAACACACGGCTCTCTCACACATTCGGATGTCTTAAGAAGGAGTGACTACGACCGCTCAAATTACAAGGCTCCACTCGAAGCTGCACTTATAACCTCATCTAGGGACGAACCAGAACAGTGAAGCGTGTAATTCAGCAGGCCGTGCGCACCCAGCCCAATATAAAAGCCTAAACAGTGCTAAAGTTCAGAAAATAGGCTTTGACCACTTCATAAGTGAACAGGGTCCACCCCCTAAGGGCCGACCGCAGCCCAGCGCAGGACGCATGGAGCCTGGGCCACCACACACAACAACAGCGTGGGCCATGTTGGGCGTAATGAACCTCACGCCTTTCATTCTTTCACAAAAACAAAACAGAACTCCAGGACAGGCAGCCAGAGCCTCTGACATCTTGAAGTAAAGTAAACGCTAATCCGATAACTAACGTTCAAAACTCCAGGCCCATTTGTGCAACGCCTGAAAACAGTCGCCAGCGTGGATGGCCATAAAAAGGCGGCACTTCAGTGAAAGAGACACGAAGAGTTGACTATTAACATCTTCTCCAGCAGCAACCAAAGCCATCCTGCTTCAGACGGCGGCAGGGTAGCACCTGTGTGGAGGGGGGGGGGGTGGGGGGGGGGGGATGCTCTGTGAAGATGTAGGCCACCTATAAACACTCCCTTCAGAGCGCTTTTGTTTGGAGCCGCCTGAGAGTTCAGGCCAAACAAGGTGCATTGTGCAGCGCTGGCAGGAGGGGCAGAGGGAGCTCAGGGCCAACAAGGTGCACGACGAAGTACCGGAGGATTAGCCCAGATCTATGACTTACTTCCAGAGCATTGAGACAATGGTTGTAGAGCGGAAACCAGATACACAAGGCCAGGGTCAACGTGTTAGGGGTTCATGGAGGGCTGAGCTCTACGGTGGCATGATGTGTGAGTCCATGGCTAACAAGACATACAAGGTTCATGCAATTCCTCTAAATGTATAGTCACCGCGTATAAGCAGCGCAAGCCAGAATGGTGTGATTCCAGCCATCCTGCAACGGTTCAAATTCTATGCGTTCATATTCTATACGATAAAACGCATTCAATGCGTTTAATCACGTGCCTCTGAAACTCTTAAGCTCGGTGACACATCGTCCAAACATCACGTTACAGCGAAGCGTCGTTACAGCGAAGAGGCGCTCGTGAACTCTGTGCCTACGCACCTCACCAACGGCGCATTACGGCCGCGGGCAGTTCTGCTGTACGCAGTGTTAGCGGGATTAGCAAGATGTCCGCCGTGCGTCGCACACGGAGGTCAGGACTCAGGCACCGCGGGGCACGCTACAACGTTCAGCGCAGCGGGGGAGAGAGGAGGACGCATGGATTGGGTTCGAAGGTCACGGCTAACACCCAGGGAACGGTTAGGATTTATCATCCCTGGTGATAGCAATCTGGGCGGGGTCTGTTACCCAGCAACCAAACCTTCATCCAGGTTAACCTATAGGAAACGCTGTACTCACTAGGAAGGTGTTCTATTATTATGGGTCATTGACGTATTATTATGCATCACAGGGCTGGCATTACAGTAATCCTATAATATGTCGGTATTATGGTGGTTATTAGTCCAGTATTATCATTATGGTGTTAAAGTTGTTTATGCGTCAGCTGCAGAGATCCTCAGCAGAGAGCGAGAGTCACCACACTGAAGGTCAAAGCTCTCTCTCTCTCTCTCTCTCTCTCTCTCTCATACCTGCCTATCTCTCTTTACCCCCCCCTCAGCCTCTCTCACCCATGATGCATCAGGCTATACCCCTCTCTCTCTATCTCTGTACCCCTTCCCTCTCTACCTCCCTTACTAATCCTCTCTCTCTACCATACTTCCACTAAGCACGTATCTCTTTCTGTGTGTGTGTGTGTATGTGTGTGTGTGTGTGTGTGTGTGTGTGTTATAGCAGGTCTGTACAGATGCATTGCAACATAAATTCACAAAGGCTACAACAGGGATACAAAATGTTTACAAATCAGCACACAGGGAAGTTCAAGTTGCATTTGTCCCAGCAGGACACCGTAGTTTGAGTCTACAGTGTCTGGTGCTAAAGCAGCGATGGTGTCATCATAACACATGTTAATATCCCAATATAATAATCCCAATGAGTTGTGCATCAAACTCAAAACGGACCACACACAGTGTGTGTGAGTGAGAGACACAGTGACGAATTTGGGAGGTACGACGGTCTCTCCCACAGTTGCTCCCTACTGTGTCACTGAGCTGTCCTCAGCGCTCCAGCTGAGCGATCAGTAACTTGGGTTCGTAAAGTGTCCTGAACACGCGCCTGTTGTTTACACCTCCTTAATGGTGAAAAAAAATATTCAAATCAAAGTCCCACTTTATTTGAATAAAGTTTCGAGACCACTGCCCGGCATGACGCAACTGCAAGACACACACACACACACACACACACACACACACACACACACACACACACACACACACACACACACATTTATACAAACACACTTTACACACACACCTCGTGACACTCACCTAATTTCATCAAGGAGGCCAGCAGCACCCATAAGGAGATCTCGAAGGGCATGTGGATGTGATGGTAGTCTACCTCCAGGACCGGGAAGGCCTTCTTGGTGACGTTGTGTCCGTCCAGCGGCGCCCCGGGGCCGTGGTGGCCCGGGGCCGGGGGGCTGAGGTCGGGGGAGCTCGCCGCCCCCGCGGTGCCCTCCAGCAGCACCAGGATGACAACCAGCATCAGCAGCGCCGGCTCTGGGCAGCTCCTCCCCAGACCGCCGGCCATCCGCGACAATGTCCTCGATGGCGTCCCGGATAACGAGCCCGACGGCATGGCGCGGAGAAATGAAGGAGGAAGGAACTTAGAAAGTAAGACCGGTCGGGGAAACAGTTTAGTGTAGCGAACAGAGCACGGGTAATCTAGGAAACTGGGAAAACCCTCAGTCCGTCTGAATGTCCCCGGTGTTCCTGCGCGTCAGACGGGGGCGCAGAGCCATGTTGTCCGTGTGTTCCTGGTCACCTGGTGGAGGTAGAGAGGCGCTGGGAACCAGGAAGCGCCTCCTGAGTGACGACCTGCTGATTCTCCAAACTGAACCCAGACCAGCCGACCTGGGGAGGACCTCCGCGGGGCTTCTGGAGGCTCTCACAGGGTCCGCAGACCGACGCGGTGCGGCTTCTCGCCCGGGGAAGATTCAAGATTCACGAGTTGTGTGTCAGATGTCATGTCGATGCGGGCGTCCCTCCTTCGGCTTCCCGGGAAGACTCGTCGGCGATGCCTCCTCCGCCCGGAGGTTTAAATATTGACCTTGGGTGAATCGCACAGACCTGTTACAGTGCCTATCGCATGCGTCCTAACGAACCCAACTTTGTGAATAAAGGTCCGTTGATGCGGCGTCTCCCTCCTGTCGGCTCCGGGGACGGGACGACTCGGTGCGGGTCGAGGTCTGCTGCGGCGGCCCGGTGTTGTCATGCAGGTCGGTCTTCCCTCGGCTGTCACCGCGGGACTGACTGGCTGTCCGCAGTGATGTTAGTCAGCTAAGTACAACCTTCAAAACGCATCTCCTCTCGCGGAGCTGAGGTGAATGAGGAGGAGGAGAGTACGGGGCGGAGGGAACCTCGACTCTAGCGACATCCAGTGGATAGGAGGGTTCCTATCCACAGGTGATGAGGACTGTACGCACACACGCAAACACATATGCATAGGAGGGTTCGTTGGACTTGAGGTGTAAGATAACTCGATTATGAGGCCCCAACTGTGCTGCAATCAAGCACACAATCCTTATAGCCCCAACCTGAAACACTTGGTCCAAACGGACGATGGTCAATAGATCAGCTGACCTGTGTTGGGATTCAGCCGTCGGTTCATGACGTCTGTCAGAATGAGACTGATGACAGTGTGTCACTCTAATGAGGGGCTGATCTGTTGTTCTCCTGAAGGAGGGGGGAGGGGAGGGGGGAGGAGAGCATAGGGAGGGGGAGGAGAGGATGGGGAGGAGATGGGGAGAGAGGGTGAGGATGGAGAGAGATGGGTGAGGAGGGGGGAGAGAGGGTGAGGAGGGGGAGAGAGGGTGAGGATAGGGAGAGGGGGAGGAGAGGATGGGGAGAGAGGGTGAGGATGGAGAGAGGTGGGTGAGGAGGGGGGGGAGAGAGGGGGAGGATAGGGAGGGAGGTGGGTGAGGAGGGGGGGGGAGAGAGGGTGAGGATGGAGAGAGGTGGGTGAGGAGGGGGGGAGAGAGGGGGAGGATAGGGAGAGAGGTGGGTGAGGAGGGGGGGGAGAGAGGGTGAGGATGGAGAGAGGTGGGTGAGGAGGGGGGGAGAGAGGGTGAGGATGGAGAGACGTGGGTGAGGAGGGGGGAGAGAGGGGGAGGATAGGGAGAGAGGTGGGTGAGGAGGGGGGGGAGAGAGGGGGAGGAGAGGATGGGGAGAGAAGTGGGGGAGAGGTGTTTACAGGTGGGGGCAGTGAAGGCGATAACAGATGACCAGACGTCTAGACTGACCATGTGAGTCAGCCCAGCCAATCCGATCAGCGCAGCCATTAGCTCCTAACGCTGTCATTAAACATGATGCCATGTTGATGGTTATGAGGTCTGTGCACACACACACACACACACACACGCTTATATACACACACAGAAAAACACAAACATATATACACACACACACAAACACACACATTTATACAGGCACACACATACTAATACATGCACACACAAACACATATACACACAAAAATATACACACATACAAACACACATGCTTATATACAGACACACACACACGCAGATACACACACACACATATACACCCCCCCCCACACACACACACACACATTTATACAGGCACACATACACTTATACACACATAGACACAAATATACACACACACACATTTATAACAAACACATACTTATATACAGACACACACACACAAACAAACATACACACACATATACACACCACACACACAATTATATACATACACACACAGACACACACAAACATGTATACACACACACACGTATACAGGCACACACACACGTATACACACAGACACAAATATACACACATACTTATATACAAACACACACACACATACACACTTATAAACACACACACACATTTATACAAACACATACTTGTATACAGACACACACACACACTTATATACACACACACACATTTATACAGGCGCACACACACTTATACACACACAGACACAAATATTCACACACACACATTTATACAAACACATACTTATATACAGACACACACACATATAAACACACACACATTTATACCAACACATACTTGTATACAGACACACACACACACATTTATACAAACACATACTTGTATACAGACACACACACACACACATTTATACCAACACATACTTGTATACAGACACACACACACACATTTATACAAACACATACTTGTATACAGACACACACACACACACATTTATACCAACACATACTTGTATACAGACACACACACACACATTTATACAAACACATACTTGTATACAGACACACACACATACACACTTATATACACACACACACATTTATACAGGCACACACACACTTATACACACACAGACACAAATATACACACACACACATTTATACCAACACATACTTGTATACAGACACACACACACAAACATTTATACAAACACATACTTATATACAGACACACACATACACACTATACACACAGACGTGGTGCATCCCGACCCACGAGAGAGAGCTCAACATGTCAGCCGCCCCGCCTGCTCTGCAGGCCTCCACCGGCGGTGGAGCCAGCAGGCCTGCTGTGTCTGGAGCCGCTGTGGGGGGTGAGGAGGGCTGTGGAACCTCATTAGAAACCCCCACGGGCGGGCAGCCCCACCCAGAGTCCTGCCGGGCCCAGGTAGAAACCAGCCGTCACCACACACGCCAGAGCATGGTGTCAAGAGGCCGTCTTACAGAGGAGCCTCCTGTTTGAACCACCTGGGCTACCGTACAGGAAACGGAAACCGTAGCAGGAAACAGGAAGTAGTGTGTCACCCTCAGACCCGCAGGCGACCCAAGGGGGCGGCCCAGAGAATAGCTCCACCTCCACTGTTCCAGGAAGCAGACCACTTCTGACTCAACCCGGTATTTACCCTCATTCTCATGTCGTCAACACCAGGGAGAAGGGGCGTGTCCAGGGAGAAGGGGCGTGTCCAGGGAGAAGGGGCGTGTCCAGTACGAAGGTACTATTGTAGCAAAAGTCTTTAGCACCTGTGACTGCAGATTTTGTATGCGTACACTAAAGTCACGAATGTGTAACAGTAAATTTGAAGTTATATATATTTATTTTGCATGTGTACTCTAAAGTCACAAATGTGTAACAGTACATTTGATGTCGTAAATATTTTTTCCACCATTGTAAACACTAAATAGGGTACGACTTCACAAGTCTGTGTTACAGGTGCACAAATCCTATCCTGTGCATCACAACTTCAGAGTCATGCACTTGACACTTTTGCTATAATCATTGTCCCAGTGTAGTTTGAAAAATGCACCCCCTGCCGGCGACTTTCATTGGTTACTGCTGCAATTTTTGTCCCGCCCACGGACGATCTGCTTCATACGGATACAAATCACTTTTGCTACACTTGTACCACATAGACGTGTTGCAAAACTACCTGCAAAAAAAACCACAGCTGAGATTTGCAGGAGAAGATTTGAGCAGTTGTAACGATGGACTTGTGCTCGCTCATTAAAATGCTCATTGAACACAGCGACCTATATAATTTAATTTGTGAGGAAATATTTCACCGATGTTCAACTTCTGATGCATTAGTTCACATTTGGGTTTACAAATGCACAACTTTTGTGCATGTTCTCAGATTATGAAACACGGGTGTGCAAATGTGTTTTGCAACAACTGCGCTGCACTTATTGTAGCAAAAGTGTCAAGTGCACGGCTCTATGAAGACGTGATGCACAGGATAGGATTTGTGCATCTGTAACACAGACTTGTGAAGTCGTACCCTATTTAGTGTTTGCAATGGTGGAAAAAATATTTACGACATCAAATGTACTGTTACACATTTGTGACTTTAGAGTACACATGCAAAATAAATAGATACAACTTCAAATTTACTGTTACACATTCGTGACTTTTGTGTACGCATACAAAATCTGCAGTCACAGGTGCTAAAGACTTTTGCTACAATAATACCTTCATAGTCCAGGGGGTCTGGGGGGCCACATGCCTCCCCCCTCTTCCAGTCCGCCCGGGTAATTAAGTTGTTCCGTGAGGTCCCGGGGGGGCGGGGCTGAGGACCAGCGCCGGGTTGTGGTGGGGTCACGGTGCCGGTCGCGGGACACCGGCCGGACGTCGTCAGTCCCCGGGGGGGACCACCGGCGCCAGGCCAGCGCGCTTAGCTGATTAGCGCGGTTAGCGCGGTTAGTGGACCCGAGGGCCGTGGTTTGGCGGAGGTTGACTCAAACACACGCCTGCCCCCCCCCCCCCGCCGCCGGACCTCCAAGAGGTCCGGACCAAGGAAAACATTCACAAAGACATTAGTCAAATACTCGCCATAACTCACAGGATGTATTTTACTATTTATATTTTAAGAGCTCCCAGTCTTTTACGGCCAATGACCACAATTTATGTTTGAATCGTTTAACGTTGGTTTAGCCCGGCAGCCCATGGCCAGGAATACACCCCAAAAACAACAATGGTTTAACCCGACCAACATCCACCCCCAGTATCACTGTGGCATAAATAGATGTGTACTGCGCACGCACGCACACACGCACACACCACCAGAGGCCGCGCACGGCGGACACAAAGCCACGGGTCTGAACTGAGCCAGGCCTGTCCACTACACACCAGTAGAACCACCAGTAGAACCAGTCCACTACACACCAGAAGAACCACCAGTAGAACCACCAGTAGAACCAGCAGTAGACGCTGTGTTACTGGTTCTCTTCGGAGAGAGAAGCACGTGACAAACAGAACAAGAAGCGACCCGCCTGAGAAGATTAACACAGGAAAACATGAGTCACTCCACACACACACACACACACACACACACACACACACACACACACACACACACACACACACACACACACACACACACACACACTAGCATATACACAAACACACACACGCTATGGCAAACATTCAAACGCTCAAACATATGCAAACCTAAACATTTAGACTAATACAAACCCACGCACATACCATTCTGTCACACACGCACACAACCACACACACACACACACACACACGGACACGCACCTACACACACACACACACACACACACACACACAACCACACACCGACACACACACATGGCGTCAGCATGCGGTGTCAGGGTGTGATGAAATCAGGCGTGTGCGGACGCCCTGGCACACCCATGGCAGCACGTCTGACAGCATGTCAGCTGACAGCGACCAGACGCTGATATGATCACCTTTTAACCGCTAGGCTAACCGCTGGGCTCACCACGCACCAGGAACTCTCTCTCTCTCTCTCTCTCTCTCTCTCTCTCTCTCTCTCTATCTAAAACTCCATCTCAAATTTCTTGAGGCTCATTAAAGTGACTGAAAAGCGACAGAATAATGATCTGCTGCCTCTCTCTCTCGGTCTCAGTCCCTCCCCCCTCTCGGTCTTACTCCCTCTCTTCCCTCTCTCCCCTCTCTCTCTCCCCCTCTCCCCTCTTGGTCTCAGTTCCTCTCCATGCCCGGTGTTATGAAGATAAAAGTGAGGAAGTCTGTCATTTTTAATAAGTAGACGATTTCCAAGTATATAATATCATGTTTGCAAGGTTGGTCATATTTAAGTGGTATGTAAGGATATTTCTCTTGACCGTATGTATGACAACAGGTGACACAAACTCTATCAGCCTACTATTTATTCACTATTTATTGAATGACAAACAGACGCCCGCTTTAGCATAGAAACAGCGGCGCCCAGCGGTCACCACCGGTCATTACAGGCAGACAGAGAACAGGAGGCGTGTGTCTGTAGTCCTCTACCTGAAGGGGGCGCCATCCCCATTGCTTCAGGACAAGTATAACTAGAATAACTTCATCAAGGAGAAGAATGGAATTTCAGATAACGCCACCGTCATTTCATTCTCACAATATTGAGGACACATTGATGATCACACACATCTGATGTGCAATCCAGATGTGTGCAATCCAGCCTTTGATGCAGAGCGCGTTTCATTAGCAGTATTGCTGCTGGCTAGGCGATGTTCCGTCGGACCTCGAATACCTTGTTAAAGGAAGGTGCGTTGCTCTGCAGGTCTGGGTGAGGCTCACATCTGGTACTGGGGAATAAATAAAAGTTAGACAACTTTACCAGGAGGTAGAAAGACGCAGAGTCAACACTTTTTAAGGCTCTAGTTCAAACAGTATGGTCTCCGAGGGGGGCATTCACCACAGCACAGAGATGAAGGAAAACGCAAACAGGCCTAGCTTACACGGACAAGACCGAAGTAAAACAGGCTAGATTTTGATACCAGTGTTATCCAAACATGGGGTATTTACATAAGACTACTTTATCAATCGTTATCAATCTTTTAGTCTGCCACTAGAGATGGATGTGACGTCGCTGTCTGGCGTCTAATCTCATAAACTGATATAATATTCAGCCAATCAGCGTCAGAGTTATGACTGCATGGCAAAGGCCGGGGAGGGGGGGGCTGATATGAGCCGTATATCACAGCCCGGGCAGACAGCACAGAGGACAGGAAAATACCTCCCAAAACAAGATACGTGTGTCATAAGGTTACACAAACCCCCATTACACTTTCCTCATGAACGCATTCATACGCGCGCACAACCGTTCCTCCAGGCTGACGTCAGTTAAAAAGGCGCACACACACCCACACACTCACCCCTACAAACGCACACACAGACACACACACACACACACACACAAACACACACACACACACACACACACACACACTACCACAGAAACACTTACACACAAACATCTCCGGTAGTTAACGGTATTTAATTGTTGTGTGAGTAAGCCTCGTAGTTTCCAGCCCCAGGAGCTGTTGCAGCACATCTCTCTCTCTGTGATCCTCCTCCTGGGTTCACCTCCTCCTCCTCAGAGGAGGAGGAGGAGGAGGAGGAGAAGGAGGAGGAGGAGCGGGGGTGCGTCTGGCGTGAGGCGGGCTCCAGACGTAACCAGGAGAAGTTGTCTGCTAAATGCCCTGAAAGCAGAAGTCTGGCTCAGCTTAGCTCAGGAGGGAGGGCAGGTTGACTCATAACCGGAGGGTCGCTGGTTTGATCCGCGGCTCGGGTGCCGAGGTGTCCCTGAGCGAGACGCCCCCCCCTGACTGCTCCAGACGAGCTGGCTGTCGCCCTGAGCGGTCGACTCCGCCGACGGCGGGTCAATGCGAGCATTAACCATTTTGGATAAAAAGTGTCTGCTAAATGTAAAATGTAACCGTACAAGCGGTTTGGTTCAGGGTCCTATCGTGGACGGCGTGGGTCGGCCGGTGTTTATAAAGCGCAGTGCTAACGCTGTCATTAACGCTATCCAGGCCAAACAGGTTCCTGGGCTGCGAACCTCTCTCTTTAATCATCTGGAGGGTCTGGAGGCCGGCCAGACTCACGGCTGCCAACGGCCCACCAGCCGATACCGAGACCTCTCCTGCTGGCTCTGGGGAACAGCACGGAGAAACAGACACACACACACGCACTCACACACACACTCAGACACAGACACAGACACACACACACACACACACACACACACACACACACACACACACACACACAGACACAGACAGACATACACACACACACACTCAGACCCAGACACACACAGAAACATACATAAATCAAAAAACACACACTCGGACAGACAGACACACACACACACACACACACACACACACACAGACGCATACAGAGATACGAACAGATATACCCCCACACATTCACATACAGAGAGACACACACACACACGCACACACATAAACAGACACACACAGAAACATTAATGCATCTAAAAAAACACATAAATCCCAAAACACACACACACACACACTGTCTGACAAACATACGCACACACACGCACACAAATAGAAACATATATATACAGAAACATGCACACAAAAAGTTACACAAATAGAAAGACACACACATACTCGGTCACGGTCACCAAGGCACCAGGTAAAGGACCTGTTCACACATCATGTCCGCTGTGGCGTCTGCGTTGGACTCACCGTAACACTCTCACCCAGCGTGTTCTCATGAGTTACACAACACGGCGGTTAAACCGGCGTTGCCGTGGCAACGAAACAAAAGCAGAAGCGGGAAGCGGCCCGGCCATCTACTTCCTGTCCCACAGCCTCAGCGCACCAAATACCTTGACCTCACTTCCTGTTGGCGTCTCGGAGGCGGGATCAGAGACCGGAGCAGACACCTCCCCGTCCTCAGAGAGAGACAGTCCTCAGAGAGAGACCGCCCTCAAAGAGAGAGACTGTCCTCAGAGAGAGAGACCGTCAACCGTCCACAGAGAGGGACTGCCCTCAGAGAGAGAACCTCCTCAGAGAGACCCTCCTCAGAGAGAGACCCTCCTTAGAGTGAGACCGTCCTCAGAGAGAAACCGCCCTCAGAGAGACTGTCCTCACAGAGAGACCGTCAAGCGTCCTCAGAGAGGGACTGCCCTCAGAGAGAGAACCTCCTCAGAGAGACCCTCCTCAGAGAGAGACAGTCCTCAGAGAGAGACCGCCCTAAGAGAGAGACCGCCCTCAAAGAGAGAGACCGTCAACTGTCCACAGAGAGGGACTGCCCTCAGAGAGAGAACCTCCTCAGAGAGACCCTCCTAAGAGAGAGACCATCCTCAGAGAGAGACCGCCCTCAGAGAGATACCGTCCTCAAAGAGAGAGACCGTCAACCGTCCACAGAGAGGGACCGCCCTCAGAGAGATATCCTCCTCAGAGAAAGACCGCCCTCAGAGAGAGACCGCCCTCAGAGAGAGACCGTCAACCGGCCTTATAAAAGGGCTTGGTGATCACACTCACACCTGGTGGGGAAATAGGGGCCCTTTAAAACATCAGAACACCCACAATGACAGTCAACACACACACCCCAAACAGACAGACACACACTCCCACACACTCACACACTAACCCCAAACAGACAGACACACACTCCCACACACTCACACACTAACCCCAAACAGACAGACACCCACACACACACACACACACACACAGACTCCCCCTCAGCCCAGCTGCAGCGTTCGCTCAGACGCCGGCTGACTCACCGCCGCCGCCGCGCTATGTTAGCAGCTAGCCCGAGACAACAGACCTGTGTGTGTTGTGTGTGTTGTGTGTGTTGTGTGTGTGTGTGTGTTGTGTGTGTTGTGTGTGTGTGTGTTGTGTCGGGCGCCACCGGCCGCTCCAACACCACGAGTCATCGCCACGGAGACAATAGATGAAACAACGGCGGGCGGGCGGAGCGCCGGCCAAACGGAACACAGCAGCGGCCTGTTCCCCGAGCGCCCACCGACGCATTCCAACCGGCCATCAACACAGCGGGGGGGCGGCACAGGCCCGGGGGGGGGGGGGGATCACTGGTCCACTGCGTGGCTTCCTGCGGTGAAGCTGACTCTCTCTCGCTGGTCTTACTGGTTCCAATGGTCCAACTGGTCCACTGCATGGCTTCATGCAGTAAAGCTGTCTCCCTCTACTGGTTCCACTGGTTCCAATAGTACCACGCACTGGTGCCACTGCATGGCCCCTGCAGTGAAGCTGACACTCTCTCTACTGGTCCCACTGGTCCACTGGTTCCTCTGGTTCCACTGGTCCACTGCATGGCCCCTGCAGTGAAGCCGTCCCTCTCCAATGGTTTCACTGGTCCACTGGTCCACTGCATGACCCCTGCAGTGAAGCTGACACTCTCTCTACTGGTCCCACTGGTCCCACTGGTCCACTGGTTCCTCTGGTTCCACTGGTCCACTGCATGGCCCCTGCAGTGAAGCCGTCCCTCTCCAATGGTTTCACTGGTCCACTGGTCCACTGCATGACCCCTGCAGTGAAGCTGACACTCTCTCTACTGGTCCCACTGGTTCCACTGGTCCACTGGTTCCTCTGGTTCCACTGGTCCACTGCATGACCCCTGCGGTGATGCTGGTGTCTAAAGGGGCGTGGCACTCTGCTCACATCTCTTCTTCACTTTTTACAGACGAGGCATTCCACCCGGCAAGGTCCGCATGACCTTCAGCGGTCCACCAGATGTCAGAGGTCAGAGGTTGAGCCTCTGGTCCGGTGCTCTGAGTCTGATCGGTCAGTCTGATGGAACTCCGAGAAGGGAGGGGCGGGGCTTAGTCGTTGCCGTGGTTACTGCTTGCTTCACATATGCCATGTGAAGCCTTGTATGAGGTCTGCGTTAATCAGATGTTTAAATAAAGTTTACTGCGTTGTTAGTCTGACTCACTGGAGGGAGGGCGAACGAGAGGAGGGACAGACGCTGTCATGGTGTGCGTGTGGGTGTGTGTGTGTGTGTGTGAGTGTGTGTGAGTGTGTGTGTGTGTGTGTGTGTGTGTGTGTGTGTGTGTGTGTTTGTGTGTGTGTGTGCGTGTGGTTTAAGACATAAACACAGGGCTGCAGTTGACTTTCCAAGTTTCAATAAAAGCACAATCCCAAAGATTATTTACTCTTCATTGGATGACATAAGAGAGGCAGTGTGTGTGTGTGTGTGTGAGTGTGTGTGTGAGCGTGTGTGTGTGTGTGTGTATGTATGTGTGTATGTGTTTAAATCACCATGGCTTAACTACCCAGTTGAATATAAAGAGTCACAGTGTGAGTTAGCATGCTAGCGTGCTAGTATGTTAGCTCCAGGCCAGAATTTATTCTTTCATCATTGACTCAAAGGAAGCTTATTTAGCATCTGCTCTGCAGCTAATATAAAGGTAGCCTGTAGCGGTGATTACAGTAAACCAGAAACCAGTCTGTGAGGAGGCTCAATATTAAATAGGCTTTCAGAGCCAAATCAGAACGGTTCAGTTATCAGTGAGTCTCTTCATTGAGTTTCATAACCGACCTTTCTGTCCCGCCCTGACTAACGGAGGGAGCGTTGATGAGGCCAGCCGGGAGCTCTGTCGTCACGGACAGTTTATCACGTAACCTGGACTGACCGGACTGACATTACAGCTGCCAGTTACAGGTCCGTCAAACAGCAAGGTGAAGGGGTGGCACGGCAACCGTCACAAGCTACAGTCACAATCTACAGTCACAAACTACAGTCACAATCTACAGTCACAATCTACAGTCACAATCTACAGTCACAATCTACAGTCACAAACTACAGTCACAATCTACAGTCACAATCTACAGTCACAATCTACAGTCACAATCTACAGTCACAATCTACAGTCACAATCTACAGTCACAAACTACAGTCACAATCTACAGTCACAAACTACAGTCACAATCTACAGTCACAATCTACAGTCACAATCTACAGTCACAAACTACAGTCACAAACTACAGTCACAATCTACAGTCACAATCTACAGTCACAATCTACAGTCACAATCTACAGTCACAAACTACAGTCACAATCTACAGTCACAATCTACAGTCACAAACTACAGTCACAATCTACAGTCACAAACTACAGTCACAATCTACAGTCACAATCTACAGTCACAAACTACAGTCACAAACTACAGTCACAAACTACAGTCACAATCTACAGTCACAATCTACAGTCACAAACTACAGTCACAATCTACAGTCACAAACTACAGTCACAAACTACAGTCACAATCTACAGTCACAAACTACAGTCACAATCTACAGTCACAATCTACAGTCACAATCTACAGTCACAAACTACAGTCACAAACTACAGTCACAAACTACAGTCACAATCTACAGTCACAAACTACAGACATAATCTACAGTCACAATCTACAGTCACAAACTACAGTCACAATCTACAGTCACAAACTACAGTCACAATCTACAGTCACAAACTACAGACATAATCTACAGTCACAATCTACAGTCACAATCTACAGTCACAATCTACAGTCACAATCTACAGTCACAAACTACAGACACAATCTACAGTCACAAACTACAGTCACAATCTACAGTCACAAACTACAGACATAATCTACAGTCACAATCTACAGTCACAAGCTACAGTCACAATCTACAGTCACAAACTACAGACATAATCTACAGTCACAATCTACAGACATAATCTACAGTCACAATCTACAGTCACAAACTACAGACATAATCTACAGTCACAATCTACAGTCACAATCTACAGTCACAATCTACAGACATAATCTACAGTCACAATCTACAGTCACAAACTACAGACATAATCTACAGTCACAAACTACAGTCACTAATTATAGTCACAAACTACATTCACAAATTACAACAGTCCTGAGTTTGAAAGGTCAAAGATACAACCTTATACACAGAAACCTACAATTAGTATCTACAGTTATGAACTACAGCTATAAACTACATAAATCATAATGTGTGATATCTTCTCTAGTTTCCCATGTAAGTTACTAGGCCACTGGAACAATGAGTTACGTAACTTTATCGCAAAGCATTACATGGCTTTTAAATATATTTGTTGCTATGGTTACCTTAGGAAATGTTTAACAAGTGTTGTTATAATGGATGAAAAAAAACATGCACACACACGCCTTACACACACCTCACAAACACACACACACACACACACTCACCCACACCCACACACACACACACACACACACACACACACACACACACACACACTCGCACAAACAGACACTGCGTGAGCCAGGGGAACAAGGTGAGTTGGTTCTTCTGAAACAGGCGTGATTCCAGAGCTCTGAAGAGTTCAACAGCATAAGCCACCCTTACATGACCCCCACCGGACCCTCCTAGACCTCTTCTTATCTATATCCAGCCATCCCTCCCTCTTCCCCTCCTGTCTCCCTCCCTACCGCCTCCCTATTCCCCCCCGCCCCGGAACACACACACACACCTCCCTTTAAACTCACACGAGAGAGAGAGGAGGGAGAGAGAGAGAGAGAGAGAGAGAGAGAGAGAGAGAGAGAGAGAGAGGGAGAGAGAGAGAGAGAGAGAGAGACAGAGAGAGAGACAGAGAGAGAGAGAGACAGAGAGAGAGAGACAGAGAGAGAGAGAGAGAGAGAGAGAGAGAGAAATAGACAGAGAGAGAGAGAGAGCGAGGGGGAGAAGAGAGCAAGGAAAGGAGAGAGGCATAGAGACAGTGTCTCTATTCTAGATAACCACCAGCTTAACTCTCTCAGCCTCTGAGTGAAACCTGATCTTCTGAAGACAGCAGCTCAGATAGAGTAACCAGTGTGTGTTAAACATCAAGTCTCCTCTTACAGCCACACTACCACTCGCTCTGTCATTTAAGTAGTTATACAGCCCCCTCAAACACAATCCTTCACTGAAAACATTGAGCACTGTGAAATCATATACAAGTGAAACATTAAAAAATTATTATTCATATGTATACTAAATAACTAAATTGTATTCAATATTTTATACCATTATTTTCAATTGACTCCTATTTGCTGTCCACCTTCTGCCTTGGGATTCAGTTCATTTTAAAAGAAGGGCCTGTTTTCTGTGGAGTGATACCATGTCCACACGGGGAGCGGACGAGGTGATGCGCCTGCGTAGGGATACGTGGGATGGATGTGTTCCAGAACAGGGAAGACGTCGTGCTATCACTGGGCCAGTTGAACCAGTGTGCTGAACCAGTTGAACCACTGTGACCAGGAGACCTCAGCCGGGGTTAGCTGTTCACCGGGCTGGAGTCATATCCCCGGTGTTGGATGATAAAATGTCCTGTCTGATGTTGGAACTCAGGAGGACAGACAATACAACAATAGGACAAAGGAAGTGAGGAGCTGCTGACTCACACAACAGAACCAGTTCACTGACTGCTGGTCTCAGCTCTGGGAGAGCAGCGATGTGATTGGTCCCTGGCGTTGGGTTGAAGAGGTTCTGATGTGGGGCCGATGAGTACATGACTGTGTTAGCGATTAGGATTAAGGCTGGAGGATTATAATCTATAGTCAATAAATAAACTCTGACACCTGAGAAGGGATTGAGGAGCCTGGGCCTGTTTGTTTAGACTGAGAGTGGTAGTGTGAGCGAGTTTGTTTAGGTGTGTGATCACGCCCACGCATGAGCACTAGATCTGTGTGTTTGTGTGAGTATGTGTGTGTGTGTGTGTGTGTGTGTGTGTGTGTGTGCGTTTGTTTATGTGTGAGTGTGTGTGTCTGTGTGTGTGTGTGTGTGTGCGTGCGTTAGTTTATGTGTGAGTGTGAGTGTGTGTGTGTGTGTGTGTGTTACTGAGTCTGCCTTCCATCACTCATTGACCCTCTCGTCTCTTCCTGGCGACCCGAGCCTGGAGGTTCCCACTTCCTGTTCCTGTTAACACTCCCTGGACACGACCCACAGCCGGGGGCGGAGCCAGGACGGGGGGGAGGAGTCAGGACGGGGGGAGGAGTCAGGACGGGGGGAGGAGTCAGGACACCAGTCAGGAATAATGCGGAGACACACAAGCTGTCAACACACATTCACCCTCTCACCCCTGGGTCCTCATCACCCTCTCACCCCTCGGTCCTCATCACCCTCTCACCCCTCGGTCCTCATCACCCTCTCACCCCTCGGTCCTCATCACCCTCTCACCCCTCGGTCCTCATCACCCTCTCACCCCTCGGTCCTCATCACCCTCTCACCCCTCGGTCCTCATCACCCTCTCACCCCTCGGTCCTCATCACCCTCTCACCCCTCGGTCCTCATCACCCTCTCACCCCTCGGTCCTCATCACCCTCTCACCCCTCGGTCCTTATCACCCTCTCACCCCTCTGACCTCCACACCAGCAGGGAAGGAGACACCATCAGGGGAGGAGACACCAGCCAGGGAGGAGACACCATCAGGGGAGGAGACACCATCAGGGGAGGAGACACCATCAGGGGAGGAGACACCAGCCAGGGAGGAGACACCATCAGGGGAGGAGACACCATCAGGGGAGGAGACACCATCAGGGGAGGAGACACCAGCCAGGGAGGAGACACCATCAGGGGAGGAGACACCATCAGGGGAGGAGACACCATCAGGGGAGGAGACACCAACAGGGGAGGAGACACCAGCAGGGGAGGAGACACCAGCAGATCCCCCACCCCCCGAGACCCTGACCGGGCCCCAGGATCAGGGGTCTAGAAAGCCTTTGTCAAGTTGTGTCTCCGTTACTATAATTAGAAAGCACTCTGAAATGGGATTCATCTATTCCTACGGACACTCTCCCACTGATTAATGCAAATGCATTTTAATTATTTAATGTTGCAATAATCCCTGATTATTTTGGCTGCTCTACACTCTGTACAGTTGGCTTTCAAGTAGCTACGTAGTGAAACAGTTTTTAAGTAGCGACGTAGTGAAACAGTTTTTAAGTAGCAACTGCTACTACAGACACGGCTAAAAGAGGCAGCGCTAACAGTTAAATACAGAGCTCACAGAAAAAGAGCTAACACAGAGACAGCTTGCGAACTGCTAACAGTCACAAAGCTTAAAGCGACAGAGCTGAAAGCCAAACAGAGACAGAGCTAAAAGCTAACAGAGACAGAGATAAAGGCTAACAGAGACAGAGCTAGCAGAGACAGAGCTAACAGAGACAGAGCTAACAGAGACAGGCTAACAGAGACAAGCAAACAGAGATAGGCTAACAGAGACAGAGCTAACAGAGATAGGCTAACAGAGACAGAGCTAACAGAGACAGGCTAATAGAGACAGGCTAACAAAGAGGTAGAGGCTGAGTGGCTGATGGCCTGCAGGTCGGTTGGTAGTGATTAAGTCCTGGGGAGTCTGGGAACAGTTAGGCCGGTAAACTCCCCAGGACCTGAGATCTAAGACCTGAGTGACAGCCATGAAACACCATTTGCCCAACAACAGGACGCAGAGTTTACAAGCCAAGCCTAGCGCCACAGAGGTCAGAGGTCACAATGAACAGCAAATGTTCATCCGGCACACACACACACACACACACACACACACACACACACACACACACACACACAAACACACCCACACACACACACACACACACACACACACACACACACACACACACACACCCACACACACACATAAACATACACCCACACCGAATGCATACACTCACAAACACAAACACACACACTCACATACATCGACGTAGGCATACTTAAACACACACACACACATACACACAAACACAAACACGTGCGCACACACAAACACACACACACAATCAGACAAACACACATATGCATCTGAGCAGGGCAGGCAGGAAGCTCCTTCTTATTCAGCAGGAAACGGTTTCCTGTTGGCCAACCTCTCTGTTTCAACATCTCGTCGCTCTGCCCTGTGAGGCTGAGTTAAACGATCAATGATTACGTGATGACTTGATTGATCAGCTCAGGCTCCAGACGCAGACACCTGGGTTTCATCCACCGACCAATGATAGTTAACCTCTGAAAAAATGTAAAGATTCAGAAAACGACGACATTCAATGGTGATGATCTTCGTCTTTGTTTCAACCAATCATGTTCCTCGAGCCAGCGGTGGGGAACCGTAAGAAGGATCCCCTAAAGGTTTAAAATCGTCACCTGGAAGTCCGGCCAGCGTAGAAATACACTGACGAACAGACAGCCTCCAAGCCTTCATTTAAAAAGGTCTCTCCGCACAAAAACGTTGTGGAAACAGGGAGGAAACGTGCACACGCATCTTTCACCACCAACGTCGTGATTCTCCCAGGAGTAGAGGACCCACAGCGTTTAGGGGGGGGGGGGGTTTACGCAGAGTTTTATAAATGAGGTCACTCCAGGCGACTAGGTCCGGGCTGGGGGGGGCAGCACCGTCACGCTCCCGGCCCCAGGAGCCCCCGCTTAGCCGGCTGCTGTGGCGGCAAACAGGTGAGGGCCCGTCACATCCGACCCCTCACCTGTGGAGACCACCCAGGGCAGGGGGGCTAGAGGTTCACACCCAGAGCTCCACCGTGCTCGTCAGGTAACATAGGAGAGGGAGAGCGTGTGGACCAGGTGTGTGTGTGTGAGTGTGATACACACACACACACACACACACACACACACATACATACTATACAAACAAACGCACACGCAGTCACACAAACACATCCAAGCACAGAGGAACACACGCAACCAGGAACACACACACACACGCACACACACCCACACACACACACACACACACACACACACACACACACACACACACACCACATACACACACACCTGGTATTTGTGTGGGTCTTTCAGTCCGGGTCCGGCTCCTCTGCGGTTCACTCCAGGTTTTCCGCTCCTCTTGGGGTGTGGGCAGCCTGCTGGTCCCAGACAGGAGCTTCCACTGAACACCAGCTTCCAGTTATTCTCTGATTCAAAACAACTTCAGAAACAGACCGGCCGGCATACAGGAAGCCTTCCTATGAATTCATCACAATATTCTTTCATTCTCACTCGGCCCAGTATTGCTTTAAGAGGCAGGATCTTCAGGAACAACACACACATGGTTGAGGCTAATCTCCGGCCTTATCCGAACCCTGACGTCGGTGGGCCTCGAGACAATGTCTGAGACCCACCTTATTTTGAAAATATACCCAATCTCCAGAAAGCCAGCGAGGGCTCTTACTCTGAAAGCGTGGGTGTTATTGCAGGTGGCTGAGTGCTTTACCACCCAGCCTTCGCATTCTGACCCACACACTGGAACTAATCCTCTGCCCTCGGCCCCCACTTGCCCATGGCTCCCAGGGTCCGCCTCCTTTACACCGGGTGACCTCTGACCCCCGCTGGACAGTGCTGTTCATAGGGTCCGGCCTCCATTTTGGATGCGTGTGCGTCGACATAGGCTGTGTCCGAATCGGCTGACCTGTTCCCCCCGGTGCCTAGCCCCTCGATAGTGACACTTCATGCTGCCCTGCTCAGGCTCAGGTGTGTGGGGGGCGGGTTCTGACCACAGTGTCCGGGGAGGGGCAGTGGTCACATCAGCCGGCTGATTGGAGCTTCATGCCTCCTGATCTATCCGAGCACTCAGAGTGAACCTGCTAAGCATCATGGGATAGGGTGCAGAAATAAGCGTGCATGGGTGGTGCGCTTATATCACAAGCATCATGGGTATCAGGTTGGGAGGGAGGCCAAATGGACAGGAAGTCAGCATGCAGACGTGAAACTCGTCTTTAATCTGTGTGTGTGTGTGTGTGTGTGTGTGTCACGGTGCATTATGGGTATTAAGTAGGGCACTCAGACAACCTGATGTCTGACAGCATTACAAGGCACTACTGGAGACGCCTATAGGGCGCTACATTGGTAACAAGGGAACAAGGAAACAAGGGAACGACTTCAGAGGAGGAGGCCAGAGAGCACCGGAGACAAATGGAAATACTCTGGATGTTTCCCGACCCTCTCCCTCTCTATCCTTCTGTCTCTCTCCCTCTCCTCCCCCTCTCTCTCTCCCTCCCCTCTCTCTCTCCTCTCTCGCTCTATCTCTCTCTCCCTCTCTCTCTCTCTCTCTCTCCCTCTCTCTCCCTCTCTCCCTCCCTCTCCCTCTCTCTCTCTCTCTCTCTCTCCCTCCCCTCTCTCTCTCTCTCTTCCTCCTCTCTCTCTCTCTCTCTCTCCCTCTCCTTCTCTCTCCCTCCCCCCCCTCTCTCCCTCCCCCCTCCTCTCTCTCTCTCTCTCCCTCCCTCTCCTTCTCTCTCCCTCCCCCTCTCTCTCCCTCCCTCTCCCTCTCTCTCTCTGGAGGAACACTCATGTTGTTGTTAATAACTGGCTGAAATCACCACATTCTTGCCACTCTCAGGCGATGGTTGGGATCCTGGAAGTTATGAAATCATCTTTTCTCAAAACAACCAGGGCCGGGGGGGGGGGGGGGCTCTGAACCATCAGGGTCTGCCTCCAGGGGGGGTCTGCCTCCAGGGGGGGTCAGCCTCCAGGGGGGGTCGGTTGGGTCTGGTTCCAGGGGGGGTCTGGCGGGGGGCTCGGTGCTGGAGGTGAGGATGAGCTTGTGGAGGTGGCGGCGACGGCTCACATAAATCTGACGGTTGGAGCCCGTCCTGTTGTCTGTCCGTTGCGGGTCTCTCCTCCCCTCTCCTCTCCTCTCATCTCCTCTCCTCTCCTCCCCTCTCCTCTCCTCCCCTCCCTCTCCTCTCTCTCCTCTCCTCTCTCCCCTCCCTCCCTCCCCCCTCCCTCCCTCCCTCCCCAGTGAGCTGTAGGGTGTTAGTATCAGGGCTGCAGCATGCAGTTCCTCAGCAGATGTAAAGTCCAAACAAAAGGCGTCGTAACGGGGGAGAGACGCGGGGAGGGGGGGAGGGGGTCAGGGGTCAGGGTGAGGCGAGGTACACAGAGGGAGAGATGTTCTGGAGGGGACATGTTGGGGTCACCCTCCCTGTCTGCACCCTGGGGCCTCTCCCCCCCCCCTGCAGAGAGGGGGAGGAGGGGGGAGGTTAGAGAGGAGTCTCTGTGTCTCGGGGTCCGGTGATGGGGTCACGCTAAAGTTTGACACCCTGTAGCTCCTCGGCAGATCTCCCCCCCCTCCCCATGGAGAGGGAGTCATGTTGGGGGGGTTTAGTCCACCCTCCCCTGAAGGCCGTTTGGGCCGACAGCACGGGGGTCACCACACGCTGAACTAATAACAAACCACCGTTAGGGTCATTGAAGCGAGATGACTAAATTAATTGATTAGAACGTTTTATTTACTACATTTGATTGGT
>NC_136934.1:52419068-52425635 GCF_949987615.1 Pollachius pollachius | reverse complement strand
GCGTCCCCTGCGCTCTGAGCCTGAGGCGACTCCAGAGCCCCAGAGCAACTGGAGGAAAGTAAGAGTGGAGCTGGGGTCTTATCTGACCGTGTGTTTATCTGTGGGCTCTGGGCGGCACGGCCTAAACAAAGAGCAGCATCCCAACGGCAGTTAGGAAGCTCGCCCGTCGCTAACCGCCGGAGCTTCACACAGTTTACCATTTTCACTCTAATCACACGCTCCACTTCCCTCAGACACATAATTAGGGACGCCCGCGCTCCGCCTCTCGGTTTTGGCCGAGCTGAACTTGAGTCGTTTTCTTTAAACGCCGTGAGCAGCTTCGCAGCGGACCCCCTAGCTACCTTGACCGCTGCCAATGTTAGCTCAAGGTAAACACTGAAGTGTGCGTGTATACGTGTCTTATCGCTAGCTGGCTAGTCTGTGTGGGGGGTGGGGGGATGGGAGGGTATAGTGGGGGGGGGGGGGGGGGGGGGGGGTGAGCCTCCTGCCCGCCACTCAGCTGGCCGGCGCTGATTAGCTTTGAATGACAAAGGAGCCCGAAGTCAGTCCTCTCAGCTTTACGACATGGGAGGGGCACCATTCAAGGCCCCGTGCTCTTTAGTGGTCCCCTGTGCCCGGGGGTGAAGACGGATCCCTCCCCGGGCCCCAGACAGGTAGGGGTGAGACAGTACAGAGACAGGTCCTTAAGGAGCAGGTAGGGGTTAGACAGTACAGAGACAGGTCATTAAGGAGCAGGTAGGGGTTAGACAGTACAGAGACAGGTCATTAAGGAGCAGGTCGGGGTTAGACAGTACAGAGACAGGTCATTAAGGAGCAGGTAGGGGTTAGACAGTACAGAGACAAGTCGAAGGACAAGTTAAGGACAAGGGGATCGAACCCAGAACATTTCCTCCAGGACCTCACTGTGATGGCTGGTGATTAGAAGTCTTCTTCTCTGCTTTCACTCTTCCGATACGTTCTGGAGGGTGTTTACGACGTCCCCGACGGTGTCTGCCGTCCTGAGCTCTGGGGGGGGGGGTTAGCTCCGGCTCATTAGCCCCCATTAGCCTCATTAGCCTAACAGGCACACATGTTAGCCCAGATGCTACCAGATAGCCCCTTAAGAGAGGACAGATAGAAGTGAATGAGCTCCAGTTAAAGATTACAACCTTCAGACCGTCCAAGTGTTGGAGGAGTCGTGTTAGTCGCTGTCGGCTCTGAGAGAGAGACCAGATGTTCTCTAGAGCAGCAGATAGAGAGATGGAGGGAGGGGGAGATATGGACAGGGGGAGAGAGGGTAATTAATAGATGGTAAGTGAATGGACTTCATTCATAGAGCGCTTTTCTCACCGGTGACCACTCAAAGTACTTCATAGTATTGCCTCACATTCACCCATTCATGCACACATTCAGTCAGCCACGCAGGGCGACAGCCAGCTCGTCAGGAGCAGTCAGGGCATCTTGCTCAGGGACACCTCCACACTGTCCGTCTGTCTGTCTGTCTGTCTGTCTGTCTGTCTGTCTGTCTGTCTGTCTGTCTGTCTGTCTGTCTGTGTGTCTGTTTGTCTGGTTCCAGGGTTTAGTAAGATTTGATTGGTTGAAAACATGTCATTACAGCACGAGGGACAAATTAAAACAAGCTATTTGTGTGTTTTAATGTGAGCATCAATCACATGTTTCTCAGTGAAAGGTTTGACGTTTTTATCGGAGGACGGTTCCTCTGGTCGGCTGGTGAGGTGGTGATTGGCTCCTCGGGGTTTGATTGGACGTTGATTAGTACCTTCTGCTCACTGGTTTAAAACGGAGCGGACAGCAGGGATAGGATCTGCTCCTCCCTACTGCTGGGTGTGTGTGTGTGTGTGTGTGTGTGTGTGTGTGTGTGTGTGTGTGTGTGAATATGTGTATGCATGTATGTATGAAGATGTGTGTGTGTGTGTGTTTGTGTGTGTGTGTGTGTGTGTTTGGCCCCTGATGCAGCGTGACAGGGGACATCTGGATCCTCTTGGACCCCATCGAGCTCCCCGTTTAACCCCCCCCCCCCCAACAGAGGTGTGTGTGTGTGTGTGTAGATAGAGAGCGATAGAGAGAGGTCTTAGGGCGAGAGACATAGGAAGTACATGCTGAAGGAGAAAGAGAGAGAGAGCGCCAGACAGAGTGACAGAGGAGGTGAGAAAGTACAGGAGGAAGAGAGTTGAAGAAGAGAGGGGAGGGTGGAGGGAGAGGAGTTGGGATGAAAGAGAGAAGTGGAGGGGCTAAGAGGTTAATACCCTCAGGGAGGGGGGGAGAGAGAGAGAGAGAGAGAGAGAGAGAGAGATGTCTCCTTGAACTGTGTCTCTCAGCCCTGAGGTTTTTAAGATCTGTTCAGGGAGGAGAGGTGTGATGGCTCAGAATGGATCACCACGGCGATGTGGTTGTCAAGGCCAACATCAAGAGGTCCCTCTTGTTCATCTATAGAAATAATCATCAACCATATCACCACACACACACACACACACACACACACACACACACACACACACACACACACACACACACACACACACACACACACAGGGACGATGTGATCTATGGTGACTGTTCTGGGACGTTGTCGGCTGATTCCTCTTGACGCTTTAACCGTATTAAGCGGTCTGACCTTTGAACCCAGATATTAATCATTAACCGCCAGAACCGGGACCACTGCTCCTCTAAACTCTCCTGCTCCTTATCCTCCCCTTCCTTTGTGCTGTCTACACCTCCCTCTCTCCTCCTCCTTATCCTCCCCTTCCTTTGTGCTGTCTACACCTCCCTCTCTCCTGCTCCTTATCCTCTCCTCTCCTACTCTCTTTCCTACCACACCTTCCCTGACGAGACACTCGCAAACCATGACATAAACACTTCTGTCTTCTCTGGGCTGACCACCTGACATCGGCCAAGTCTAGCTAACAGGCTAACTTTAGCTAGCGTGTGCTAACTGCCAACCACACAATCTGTAAAATTAAGCTAACAAGCTGCTAATCAAACATCCGTAAAGTTCTGCCAAAAGGCTAGCTGTGACCTCGTCTAGAGAGAGTGGTTATGTTATGTGTGTGGGAAACATCTGTAAACGTTTAACTAGTGGGCCAACTGCCATCCGTAAAGTGGATCTAACGGCTAGCTGTTTACCTAACATCTGTAATGCTTGTCTGACGTGTGACCTTAAGTTACGTAACCTGAGGTACACATCTGTCGGGGTATTCCCAGTGCATGGTGTTGGTGATGAGGTATCTGTGAGGCTGAGGTCCAGTTGAGCTGCAGGGTCGATTCCCTGGTGCCAGAGTCTGTTCAGACTCATCCCAGCTCTGGTGTGTCTTCACTTTGACTCTTTTAACCCGTAGACTGGCCTTCAACCTGACTAGCTGTTTAATAATAATCAGTTATTACCACCAGGCTGATTAACTAGTTCATCTAGTGATGTGAGGAGGTTTGAGATCAACTAGTTAATCTTGGTTATTAACTAGTTAAACTCGTGATGTAGGGAGGTTTGAGCATTCATAGTAACGGCTGGTTCAGGGATCTCACTGTGAGCCAACTTTCATTCTTAAAGCGTAAGACTGACTTCATAATAACTTTGCTACAGTGCCTTTCAGTCCATTTAACGTGTCAAACTGTTTCTGTCAGGGCTTCAACACGCATGAGTTAAACCGTGTCAGACTGTAAAGGACGACCTTGTGATGTGGGTCACATTGTGCGTCTTGTGTGTCCTTGTGTGTCGGACGCACACAGCAGGTTTATAGCCAGGCTTATTCTGAGGGACCATCAACACATCCGGACCACCCCCCTACCCCCACTCACTAAAACACTCTCAAATACACAGCAAACACACACACACATACACACACACACAGGTACACACACACCCCCATGCAAACACACACACACACACACACACACACACACACACTCGAATACCCCCCCCCACACGCACACACAAACTCAAATACACACAAACACACACACACACACACACACACACAAACTAAAATACACATAAACACAAACCCAAGCAGACGCACACAGCGTCCGTCCGCTTCCTGTGTAGTAACACAGGAGGCGGTCTTTAGACACAGAGCGGTTAACCCCAGGGGGGCCGCTGGTATCTGAACCCCGTACGCAAACAAACCCCACCCCGCGACCTCCGACCCCCGCGGTGCCGCGCTGGGCTCCGCTCACGCAGAGGAAACGCTAAAATAGCCGCCGTGGCGTGGGGCACTCGGGGAGGAGGGGGGGACTCTGAACAAGTGGGTGAGGTTAATATCCATTCACAAAGGAGTTGAGTAATATACATGTGTGTGTGTGTGTGTGTGTGTGTGTGTGATCGTGTGTGTGTGTGTGTGTGTGTGTGTTCTGTCAGGAACCGAGCACTGACTCAGTGCACACACCTGTGTTCTGAAACAGGGCCGGACGTGTTCCACACGTTCACACCCCGAGAAGGCTCCTCAGCACACCCACACACACACACACACACACACAAACACACAAACACACACACACACACACACACACAAACACACATGCACACACACACACACACGTATGAGCACACACACACACACACGTGGACACATGTTAAGCATGTAAAAATACCCCCTGCCACCATGGCCCTGTTATAGACCCTGTCATCTCTCCCTCCCCCTCCCTCCCTCCCTCCCTCCCTCCCTCCCTCCCTCCCCCCTCCTATAGGCAGCTAGTGTCAGGCTTTGCTATAAATATAGAACCTCTCTCATTATCTATATCTACATCTATAGACAGACAGACAGAGAGACAGATTAGCTCTTCTCTCTTTTGGCACCACAGTGGTTGAACGAGCCGTCACAGCCTGGTTCACAGACTGGTTCACAGCCTGGTTCACAGACCGGTTCACAGCCTGGTTCACAGACTGGTTCACAGACCGGTTCACAGCCTGGTTCACAGACCGGTTCACAGCCTGGTTCACAGACTGGTTCACAGACCGGTTCACAGCCTGGTTCACAGACTGGTTCACAGACCGGTTCACAGCCTGGTTCACAGACTGGTTCACTGCCTGGTTCACAGCCTGGTTCACAGCCTGGTTCACAGACTGGTTCACTGCCTGGTTCACAGCCTGGTTCACAGCTGGGTTCACAGCCTGGTTCACAGACCGGTTCACAGCCTGGTTCACAGCCTGGTTCACAGCCTGGTTCACAGACTGGTTCACTGCCTGGTTCACAGCCTGGTTCACAGCCGGGTTCACAGCCTGGTTCACAGCCGGGTTCACAGCCTGGTTCACGGCCTGGTCCACAGCCTGGTTCCCAGACCGGTTCACAGCCTGGTTCACAGACTGGTTCACTGCCTGGTTCACAGCCTGGTTCACAGCCGGGTTCACAGCCTGGTTCACGGCCTGGTCCACAGCCTGGTTCACAGCCGGGTTCACAGCCTGGTTCACGGCCTGGTCCACAGCCTGGTTCCCAACCGGGTTCACAGCCTGGTTCACGGCCTGGTCCACAGCCTGGTTCCCAGACCGGTTCACAGCCTGGTTCACAGACTGGTTCACAGCCTGGTTCACAGCCTGGTCCACAGCCTGGTTCACAGCCTGGTCCACAGCCTGGTTCACGGCCTGGTTCACAGCCTGGTTCACGGCCTGGTTCACGGCCCGGTTCACAGCCCGGTTCACGGCCTGGTTCACAGCCTGGTTCCCAGACCGGTTCACAGCCTGGTTCCCAGACCGGTTCACAGCCTGGTTCACAGCCTGGTTCACAACCTGGTTCACGGCCTGGTTCCCAGCCTGGTTCACGGCCTGGTTCACGGCCTGGTTCCCAGCCCCCCAGGCCTGTGATCCGTCCTGGTTCCTGCAGTGCGGTGTAGTGCATGCAGTGCAGAGGGGCCGTATGTCCAGGAGTGTGTCGGGTTACGCTCCAGTTTGACGGTTTAGTCTACGGCTGAGGCAGTCGTGGCCTTGATCTACCGCTCAGCTGTTCAGTCTGTAAACCGCCCCCAGCACCCCACCACACCTCTAACCATCCTTCGCCCTGTTCCTCTCTTCTCCGCAGGGTTCCAGAGTCAGCTGAGGACCAGGAAACCCCCCCAGTGACCAGCCCCGCGCCCCAAAGACCTCTGGACTGGGCGAGGGAGAGCGTGGCCGCCGACAGGCCGACCATCGTATCCCAGAGGGAGGAAGGAGAGGCTCTCAGAGGGAGTGAGGTGACACCCCGGCCCTGAGGAGCCACTGGACCCAGAGCTCAGCGAGCCTGCGGGCCCAAACAGCGCCTGGGATCTATCTATAGAGCGCCTCACGCCAACCCCCTGCGGTGTGGAGTGGGAGCCCGTCTATTATCCCCGTATTACACCCTCCATCATACCCCGTGTTACCCTCCTCCCCTGGGGCTGTGAGGGGCCAGGAGCGGCCACGCTCTCACTCGCTGATTAAAGGCTTATCCTAAACCCTGAGAATTCCCGAGGACTGACACTCGATCCCTGGGGGACACCCCTGTTGCCACGGTGACCGGCAGCCGCCCGGCATTCTGGGAGTAGGTGTTTTCGTCCCCCACACACGAGTGAAACGCGCAGAAAAAGCATGAGGCCGCTGACACCAGCCGGCTCGCCCTCCCCCCT
>NC_136934.1:52311568-52414068 GCF_949987615.1 Pollachius pollachius | reverse complement strand
CTCTACCTCACTCTATGCCACTGCCGCACAATAACAAAGAGAGCAACTCCAAAAATGACGCATGGCCGAGTTTCTACCAACCACAGCGGGTCATGGGAGCAGCAGACCCAGGGTCCAACACCTCCACTCAAAGCGTGAACCTCCATCTCCGCGTGAGGAACGCGCCGGTGCTGATGAACCTGTGAAGCAGCTGTGTTCATCTCCTCCCACCGCGCGTCTCTCTGCGGGTCAGGACGGAGTTGAGAGGCGACGGCGTCGGGTCTGGGTCGCGTTAACGAGACAACGCGTTAACACTGTACAGACGCACAGCGGAGAGAGAGGAGGAGCAGGGATCCATCGCCCCAGGAGGAAGACTCAACCCACACCCAGATGACAGTGGCTGTGGAGGTCTGATCAGCAGGTCTAGAGCAGGGTTAGATGATGTTCTGATCGGCGGGTCTAGAGCAGGGTTAGATGATGTTCTGATCGGCGGGTCTAGAGCAGGGTTAGATGATGTTCTGATCGGCGGGTCTAGAGCAGGGTTAGATGATGTTCTGATCGGCGGGTCTAGAGCAGGGTTAGAAGATGTTCTGATCGGCGGGTCTAGAGCAGGGTTAGATGATGTTCTGATCAGCGGGTCTAGAGCAGGGTTACATGATGTTCTGATCAGCGGGTCTAGAGCAGGGTTAGATGATGTTCTGATCAGCGGGTCTAGAGCAGGGTTAGATGATGTTCTGATCAGCAGGTCTAGAGCAGGGTTAGATGATGTTCTGATCAGCAGACCTAGAGCAGGGTTAGATGATGTTCTGATCAGCGGGTCTAGAGCAGGGTTTGATGATGTTCTGATCAGCGGGTCTAGAGCAGGGTTAGATGATGTTCTGATCAGCGGGTCTAGAGCAGGGTTTGATGATGTTCTGATCAGCGGGTCTAGAGCAGGGTTAGATGATGTTCTGATCAGCGGGTCTAGAGCAGGGTTAGATGATGTTCTGATCAGCGGGTCTAGAGCAGGGTTAGATGATGTTCTGATCAGCGGGTCTAGAGCAGGGTTAGATGATGTTGTGATCAGCGAGTCTAGAGCAGGGTTAGATGATGTTGTGATCAGCGGGTCTAGAGCAGGGTTAGATGATGTTGTGATCAGCGGGTCTAGAGCAGGGTTAGATGATGTTCTGATCAGCGGGTCTAGAGCAGGGTTAGATGATGTTCTGATCAGTGGGTCTAGAGCAGGGTTAGATGATGTTCTGATCAGCGGGTCTAGAGCAGGGTTAGATGATGTTCTGATCAGCGGGTCTAGAGCAGGGTTAGATGATGTTCTGATCAGCAGGGTCGGGGTTCAGGTCTGGACTCCATGGTGATTTAGGACCAGCGTGGGACCACCAGATCCCGGGTCACGGCGCCACCTTCTGACCCCTGACCCTGATGACCCTTGACCCTGATGAGCCCCTCAGAGCCAAGCTCCTCCTGCTGCTCCTCTCTCACCTCCTCCTCCCCCTGAAGGAGCACTGAAACCAAAACACCCACACAGCGGGAGAGAAGAGGAGGTCTGCTGTGGTGCCGCCGGCCAGAGCTCCTCACCTCCTCTCCTCACCCCTCTCCTCACCTCCTCACCCCTTACCTCTCTCTCCTCACCCCTCTCTCCTCACCTCCTCACCCCTCACTCTTCACCTCCTCACCCCTCTCTCCTCACCTCCTCACCCCTCTCTCCTCACCTCCTCACCCCTCTCTCCTCACCTCCTCACCCCTCTCTCCTCACCCCTCTCTCCCCACCCCTTCTCCTCACCCGACTCCTCACCCGACTCCTCACCCGACTCCTCACCCCTGTCTCCTCTACTCACCTCCTCACCCCTACTCCTCTCCCCTCCTCACCTCCCCCCCCCCCCCTCCCCCCTAACAAAGCCCCTCTGAGATACAGAGGATCCGGTGGCTGTGTCAGCTCGTAAATCAGGCCGGTAGCCCTTTGCCCTCCCACCTCCCCTCCGTACCTCCCTCCCTCCCCCCTCCTATACTCTCCTCTTCTTCCCCCTTCTGGTGGGGGAGGGGGGAGGGGGTGAAACATGACCATAGGAGGTGATCAGGTCTTCAAATAACCCACTGACCCCATGAAAGACAATATTGATGTGGTGTGTGTGTGTGTCTGTGTGTGTGTGTGTGTGTGTGTGTGTGTGTGTGCATGTGTGTGTGTGTGTGTGTGTGTGTGTGTAGGTTTAAGTTTAAAGTTAAAATAGCAGAGGCCTCATACATGATATAGATGGTATACGCTATAAACACATGTCCCGTAAATGGCATAGCTCCTCCTATCAGAAGACAGGAGCTATGTTAAATGACTCACTTCATGAATTGTTATAGAGCGGTTTAGAATATTCAGTGATTTGTGTGTATTCATTAAACAAAAAAGGGCTACTTTTTGTTTTGGATAAATATATTAGATAAGATATGACAAATTGAATGCATATATTAATTATTTTGAATGGAGATTTTCCCAGTCCCAGACAGTAAATTTCGGTTCATTTCTACCAATTTTCACAAGTGATTCTCACAAACCGTCACAAATACAGGGTGTCTGTTTCATGGGAGTTGAACCGACAGGAAACGGAGGATCTGAATGGATTCTCTGTCTCCCCTCCCCTTGACCCCCCGTTGTGCGACCGAGGTAAACAGAACGTGACCGATACTGGAGGCCGAGCCGTCGCTGACAATGCGACACAGCTAGCTAAGTTACGTGGTATTGTTTTTCTCCAAAGAAGTTATCTGAGCTTCCTCAGCGAATCGTCCGTCTTTGTGTCGTTCTCTCGCAGCTCAACTGTGAACGACCTGCTAACGTCGTTAGCAGCAGCTGTGCTGGTGCGGGAGCCGGTGTCAGATGGTTGTGCAAACACATTAGCCCATCACCCAACGCAGCATAAACACAACGAGATGCTGACTAATTGCGTGTTATCACAGGGCTCTGTGCGCAGTAACCAATAGGCCGCGGAGAATCGACAGCAGATTTAACTTTCCGGGGGAGGGGGGCCTAGTTGCACAAGGTGAGACGGGAACATGGTGAGCTACCGCGCTCGTGAGCGTGCTAGGCTAACGCGATCCCCAGATCGTGCAGGCGTCAGCGGGATGTAGAGGGGGACGTTTACGAGCCGTTTTCTGGCTAACTGTTATTTTAGGCTACTGGTGTGGCCCACCTGACCCGAGCCTCCAGGGCAGTGGTTCTTTAACGTGTTGATCTGGGGCCCAGAAGACCGTTTAAGTCTGTCCCTGGGAACTGAGCACAGACTCTGGTCGATCTGAGCTCTCTGTCTGAACCACGGCCCACCTCCAACCCGCCGTTTGAGGGACTAGACCGGGCTGCTTCTCTGGCCAGCCTGACAAACTGAACATTTAGCCCAATATGGGATCACTTCAGTCAGGCTGGCTAGCATGATGCTAGGCTACAACAAGCTGGCTGGCTAAAAGCACGATTCATGCCTCGCTGGTCTCATCTCGGCCTGCGGTGCCACAACGGATTAACCCACGTCAGGAAACGTTTATGTCACGGAAATGTTTTCAAAACCGTGTGTGAAACAGCCTCCTGTGATTCGGCTGTGACCCTGCCCCCCCCCCCTGTCTGAACAGCCTCCCGCTCAGAGGGGTTGAAAGAGAAAGCGTCCATTTTGATTCCCCGCCAGCGGCCCGCGGGATGGGGTGAGTTAGTGAGGCTTCATGGGTCATCGGAGAGGTCTGAACGCTGTCACCGTGGAAACCTGGGGGAGTGATGTCACCAGGTGCCCCGGGTCATGTGGCTCTTGTTTCCATGGAGACAAACCAAAGGGGCTGAACCGTAGCCTGCGTGGCTAACTCACAAATCAACAGTTTCCTCTTGTAAGCGATAGTTTTTTATCGTCTTTTGTGAGGATGGACCCAACGACCTTCGTATCTCGACACCTGTCTTCAAATAAACCACTGACCTCAATACTGATTATTATTATCCAGTTATATTTGGCTTTCTGGGGAAGAACACACAACTCTTAGAAACCAAATTTCATATTTAACTTGTTAAAGTGTGTATTTTACTTGCACTCTTCATTTTGCTGCTGTATCACCACATTTCCCTTCTGCGATAAATTAAACGTCATCTTATCTGATTCCAAGATCTGTTCTGTGCAGAGAGCGCAGCCAGCGGCCGTTGAGCTCGCTGTGATCCAGAGGAGCGGGCGGGAGTCTGGGGGGAGGCGGTAAATCACAGCTTCTGAGGGATTCCCACCCATGTGGGACGAGGAGAACATCAGGACAACAGCTGCTCCTCCCTCTTCGACGGCTCCGGGGAAAACAACATTCCTCCTCCTCTCCTGATGTTGTCGATCTCACCTCTCAGGCCACTTCCCTCTCTCTTCCTCCCCTGGACATCCTTTCCGTTTCCTCTCACTTATCCCACATGTTGAGTCACATGTTCTCAACATGTCAGGGATTTGAACCGGCCACCCGCGGCCTCACTTTGAAGTGTTCCTCAGGCGGTAAAAATGGACGTTTGGAGCTGATGGGTCATCCACAACTTCCCATAACTCTTCGATGTCAGCCCTCCTAGCAGGTTAGCTCCAAGTGGGCTAACAGGGTGCAACAGCGTGCTAACAGTGTATTGGTGCTAGTAGAGACAGACCGCGCGGCGTTCTGCGGCTAGCAGCCCAGCTGTTGAGGCGCGAGCTCCTCCGTCTCCTAAAATAACAGCGACCGCTGGGCAGCCCGTGAGCTGCGGTGGGAGCCCCACATGTAGCATGACCGTGCTAAAAGGAAAACGTGGGGGGGTACAGTTGAGGAACCCGGTGAGGGTATTAAAGTCACTGAGGGTATATTATCCACTATTCTGTTCTTAGGCAGACACTTTCATCCAAAGCTGCAAGTGGATTCAGAGAGATGTCTTCAAGCAGCAGGGGGCGTCGTGCTTTTTGCTCAGGATTCCTGCAGGCGGTCTTCAGAGATTCAGGCTTGAACCCAGAAACTGGAAAGGAACTATCTGAGTCAAACGACTTATCCTGAAGAATGACATCATTGGGGTGAGGGAAACGGGGGATCAGACCTTACGGTGGGTCCACCTGGTTCTGGAGGCAGGGACACAACCAGGAGAACCAAGGGATCCAGGAGATCCAGGAGGAACAGGAGAACCAGGAGAGCCAGGAGAACCAGCTGTCTGGTTCGACAACCAACAGTTGATCTGCAGGACGGCACCGCACTCATCCATCGCCTAGTCCTTCCATCTCTTCTTCTTCTTCCTCCTCCTCCTTCTCCTCCTCCTCCTCCTCCTCCTCCTCTTCCTGCTTCTCCTCCTCCTCCTTCCTCTTCCCCTCCTCCTCCTTCTGATCCCCTTCCCCCTTCTCCCCCAGCGGTCCAGAGAGTGTCTGGTCCGGTGGCCATGACTAAAGTTCTGGGGGTTGGCGGTCCCTATTAGAGTCTGGTTGGCACAGGTCAGACTTGTTACCATGGCATCACACAGGGCGGGCCCTGCCAAGGTGAAACCAACCAATCATGGCTCCCCTCAGGAACCACAGAAGAGCCCTGCCTTACATCCCAGATTGCCTGTCACTCCTGAGTGATGGTTAGGGTTGGGGAGGGGGAAAGGATGTGGGCACCTGCCTGGCAAGGTCCTACACAGATGGCCCCACAAAGCAGTCCTCACACATAGGTCCCCACAAAGCAGTCCTCACACAGGGGTCCCCACAACATGTCCTTACACAAAGGTCCCCACAAAGCAGTCCTCACACAGAGGTCCCCACAAAGCAGTCCTCACACAGAGGTCCCCACAAAGCAGTCCTCACACAGAGGTCCTCACAAAGCAGTCCTCACACAGAGGTCCCCACAAAGCAGTCCTCACACAGAGGTCCCCACAAAGCAGTCCTTACACAAAGGTCCCCACAAATCTGTTCTCACAAAGCAGTCCTCACACAGAGGTCCCCACAAAGCAGTCCTCACACAGAGGTCCCCACAAAGCAGTCCTTACACAAAGGTCCCCACAAAGCAGTCCCCACAAAACAGTCCCCACAAAGCAGTCCCCACAAAGCAGTCTCAACAAAACAATCCCGATAAAAGAGTCCCCACAAAGCAGTCCCCACAAAACAGTCCCCACAAAGCAGTCCCCACAAAACAATCCCCACAAAGCTGTCCTCCAAAGCAGTCTCCACAAAACAGTCCCCTCAAAACAGTCCCCACAAAGCAGTCCCCACACAGCAGTCAGACGAATGCTGTAATTACATTCTCCAGCGTATGAAAGCAGCGTTTTGGGACAGACTGCCAATCCCCGGACTGTGTCCCAGGGCAGAGAGGAATGCGGCTCATACGCAGCATTCTGCACATAATCCAACTCCATGAGGAAGTGAGCTGCCATCCTCTCTCTCACAGGGAGTGAGCTGCCATCCACTCTCTCTCACAGGGAGTGAGCTGCCATCCACTCTCTCTCACAGGGAGTGAGCTGCCATCCTCTCACTTTCAGAGGGAGTAAGCTGCCATCCACTCTCTCACAGCGAGTGAGCTGCCTAAAAACAAAGGGTGAGGATTGGTATTGTTCCTGAGGTGAGGAGGAGTTTGTTTCCCAGGCAGAATGATAAAGCACAGTGTTATAACAGAAACCAAAGCATATTCTCACTCTACTAAGGAGAGGATCTGTCAACCAATCAAACTGCAACACAGCAGGCTTAACAAAAAGGACCAGAATAATGAGGATACCTTCCAGGACTAGACTTAAACCATAGACCAGAACAAAGCTGAACGGAAAGCATTACAACGAACATTGACAGGTTGTGAGGATGAGTTGTCTAATGACCCCTGGTGACCCCCACGTAGCCCCGGGCAACACACACACTCCTCTCCAGGTGTTCCCGACCAATGAGCCTGCGTCCACACAGGTGTCACACCTGAGGGAAAACATTAGCTCTCTGCCGGCGGCCATGTTGGATCAAAGGACCAGGGCTGACCAACACCCCCCCCCCCCCCCCCCCCCCCTCCCATCGGCATGGTAAAAGGAATCAACCCAGGAAGCAGATGGATCCACAAGGTTCGACATTCTGATCACCAACCAGAATGTTTGAGGGGGTGGGGGGGGTACCAGGAATTCCTGCTAAGGTAGAGAGAGAGAGAGAGAGAGAGAGAGAGAGAGAGAGAGAGAGGGGGAGAGAGAGAGAGAGAGACAGACAGACAGACAGACAGACAGACAGACAGACAGACAGACAGACAGAGAGAGAGAGAGAGAGAGAGACAGAGAGCCAGAGAGAGAGAGAGAGAGAGAGAGAGACAGAGAGCCAGAGAGAGAGAGAGAGAGAGAGAGAGAGAGAGAGAGGTTTCACAACCGGATGCTTTCTGTCCTTCATTCATCTATAGTGAGTGTCTCCTACTGTGTGGTGAGTCTCAGCCCCCCCCCCCCCCCCCCCCCCACTGCTCTGGCTCTGAGGAGACTCCCTGCTGTTCCTGTGTGTGTGTGTGTGTGTGTGTGTGTGTGTGTGTGTGTGTGTGTGTGATAACAACAGCATTCGCAGCTGCAGCAACAGTGAGCTGATCCTCAGATCCTCCTGATCAGATCTTTATGACCTGGAGGTTTTAGAATCACAGTCCAGCAACCAATCAGAGAGCTCGACACACCAGGCGCCCAATCCACATATACAAACCCTGGCTATGGGCTGTTCCCAGAGCCCGCCTCTTCTCCACGGTCCTGAACTGAACACAGAGCTCAGCCATTACCTAAGGACAGGTCCCCCCCCACCTCACCATCTGCTCTGAGAGAGAGGGTGTGTGTGTGTGTGTGTGTGTGTGTGTGTGTCCCAGGTGGAACACCTGTTCGGTGTGTATGAGTCGCTGTTTGAGCGCCCACCTCTGCTGTCATCTCTGCCTGCCTGTCTGTCTGTCTGTCTGTTCCACTGTCTGCCTGACTGCCTGCCTGTCTGTCTGTTCCACTGTCTGCCTGACTGCCTGACTGTCTGTCTGTTCCACTGTCTGCCTGACTGCCTGCGTGTCTGTCTGTTCCACTGTCTGCCTGACTGCCTGACTGTCTGTCTGTTCCACTGTCTGCCATACTGCCTGCCTGTCTGTCTGTTCCACTGTCTGCCTGACTGCCTGCCTGTCCGTCTGTCCGTCTCTGCACTTTTCCAATAGCACCTGAATGTGTTGTTTTGTGCAGTTCTAATTTCACCTTCTGAGTGAACAGATAACCACAGCTCTCTCTCTCTCTCGCTCTTTCACTCTTTCACTCTCTCGCTCTCTCTGTCTGTCTGTCTGTCTGTCTGTCTGTCTGTCTGTCTGTCTGTCTGTCTGTCTCTCTCTCTCTCTCTCTCTCTCTCTCTCTCCCTCTCTCTCTCTCTCTCTCTCTCTCTCTCTCTCTCCAGACCCCAAAAGAGGGAAAGAGAGAGAGAGAGTGAGAGAGAGAGAGAGAGAGAGAGAGAGGTAGGGAGAGACTAGAGAGAGGCAGGGAGAGACTGGAGAGAGAGGTAGAGAGAGAGAGGTAGAGAAAGACTAGAGAGAGAGAGAGAGAGAGAGAGAGAGAGAGAGGTAGGGAGAGACTAGAGAGAGAGAGAGGTAGAGAGAACGAGAGTGATGACGTTGACTTCCTGTCGCCGTCGCAGCAAGGCATTGTGGGTAAGGGGCAGGAATAGCTCTGCAGACCTGCGTCTGTAATTAGAGTTCTAATTTTAACGTCCTTTTTGTGTCTCTGGTCTGCAGCGGCTCGCAGTGGGCGGAGGTATTATGGGATGGAATCAAAGACGCCCCAACAGGCTGTGATTAGCAGAGCGATTACACCGAGGTACATGACCAGGGGAGAGAGGTAGAGAGAGGTAGAGAGAGACCAGAGAGAGGGGTAGAGAGAGAGAGGTAGAGAGAGACCAGAGAGAGGGGTAGAGAGAGAGAGGTAGAGAGAGACCAGAGAGAGGGGTAGAGAGAGAGAGGTAGAGAGAGGAGTAGAGAGAGAGAGGTAGAGAGAGACCAGAGAGAGGGGTAGAGAGAGAGAGGTAGAGAGACACTGGGAGAGAGGGGTAGAGAGAGAGAGGTAGAGAGAGGAGTAGAGAGAGAGAGAGGTAGAGAGACACTGGGAGAGAGGTAGAGACACAGTGGGAGAGAGAGGAAAGAGAGAGAGAGACACACACTGGGAGAGAGAGGTAAAGAGAGAGCGGTAGAGAGATACTGTGAGAGAGAGGTAGAGAGAGAGAGGTAGAGACACACTGGGAGAGAGAGTTAGAGAGAGAGAGAGAGAGAGAGAGAGAGAGAGAGAGAGAGAGGTAGAGAGAGAGAGAGAGAGGGACTGGGAGAGAGAGAGGGACTGGGAGAGAGAGGTAGAGAGAGACTACCTCTCAGAAGAGACTGTCCCTTTAGGGCCCTGGTCTGATGTCCTTAAATCTGAGGTTGAGTGGAATGACGAAGAGGAGGACTGAGTGAACAAAATTAGACAGTGAGGGAGATGAGAGGATTAGGAAGAGGGGTGAGGGAGATGAGAGGGTGAGGAAGAGGGGTGAGGCGATGAGAGGGTGAGGAAGAGGGGTGAGGGCGATGAGAGGGTGAGGAAGAGGGGTGAGGGAGATGAGAGGGTGAGGAAGAGGGGTGAGGGAGATGAGAGGGTGAGGAAGATAAGGAGGGGTGAGGGAGAAAGACCTGGTTGCTTAGCAACGGGAGGATTGTCGGTTCGATCCCGTGTTCGTGTTCCTCTCGGCTAAAGTAGAGTCAACCAAACAATGGAGATGTTTAAATAGACACCACTGGACAGGAAGTGAGAGGAGCTCTGTCTTTAAAAAGCATGAAAATAAAGAGAGTGGGGGGGGGGGGGGGGGAGCAGGAAGTAGAGGCCGCAGCGGGAAGGAAGAGGGAAGAAGGGGGCTGGTGGATGTTTTTATTTCATGTTAAAACACTCAATTTGGTCAAACTTGCATCGTTTAAGCTAAGTCATCGAACAAGACGATACAACAGGAATTCAACCTTCGGCCAATCAGCAGCCACGCCTCTGATAGATCTCCCAATCAGTTTGGAGAAGGAACGTCGAAATTATTGTATTTCGAAATATTGAGTTCTGTACTTTGATTATTAATGTAAAAACCAACGGAATCCTTTAGTTTCCTCAGTCAAGAGATTTGTCTACAGGTGTTACAGGACTATAGCTCAAGGGCGACCCCTGTAGGCCATACACAGTATCGCCTATTTATATTTTATGGAGCAGGAAACCGTTTGCGTGTATAGATTCTGTATGATACATTTTAATTCAGTTAATTCTGTTCATTCTGTCATCATAGCGTATTAGTAGAGCAGCCACAGCTCAGGACTACAGAAGACGCACAAAACTGAAACTCAACTAGCAAGAGGACAATCACACAAAATGCCTTGAAAAACATCAGTTCAATATCAGTCACTAAAAATTTTGCGTTAAAGGATTTCGATCATTGTGTGTTAGGCTATTTTTGAGAATAGAAAGTTAAGGAGATATATAAATCTTATTTGACTGGTAGTGAGTGGTCAGTAAGTGATGACAGAGTTTAGTTGAAGATAAAGAGAACTCTTGTGCCTTTGGTTACAAGTCTTTATTAGAACATCAGAAAGTGACACAACAGCAAAACACATCCAACAACTAATGTGACACAACACAGAACACAGTAAGACCGCAGGTTACGAGTCCAGAATCAGCTGCCACCTCTCACACTCTCACTTCACATCCACAGCACTCAGTACCTCTGAGCGGCGATCATTAATATCTACAACGTGGTGCTACGATGGCTGCAGAGCGGCTGAACCTCCACACTAATGGGAGCTGGTTCAGGTGACCTCATCACACCCCCGGTCCCTGGTCTGGTTCAGTACCAGTGATGGTCTGGGCCCGGCGGGGTCAGGGGTGAGGGGTCAGGACCTTGTTCAGCAGCAGCACTAGACAAACAGATCACACATGGAGCTGCGTCCGGCAGACCAGAGAGCCCTTCCTTTTGTCTGGGAGTAGACCCCTCCTCCCACCTCCTGAATGGAGGTCTCTGAAGCTTCAGCGTCTGCAGTTGTTTCATAGATTAGAATATTATTATTTATATAGCATAGATATCTGCATTGTTGTGTTTTCATATTCTCAGGTGATAATTAGAAACCTAACTGGGTCTGGCTCTATCTGGTCTAGGGGGTCTAGGGGGTCTAGGTCTAGGGGGTCATGGTCTAGGGGGTCTAGGGGGTCATGGTCTAGGGGGTCTAGGGGGTCTAGGGGGTCTAGGGGGTCATGGTCTAGGGGTCTAGGGGGTCATGGTCTAGGGGTCTAGGGGGTCATGGTCTAGGGGGTCTAGGGGGTCTAGGGGGTCATGGTCTAGGGGGTCATGGTCTAGGGGGTCTAGGTCTAGGGGGTCATGGTCTAGGGGGTCATGGTCTAGGGGGTCTAGGGGGTCTAGGTCTAGGGGGTCTAGGGGGTTATGGTCTAGGGGGTCTAGGGGGTCATGGTCTAGGGGGTCATGGTCTAGGGGGTCATGGTCTAGGGGGTCTAGGGGGTCATGGTCTAGGGGGTCTAGGGGGTCTAGGTCTAGGGGGTCTAGGGGGTCTAGGGGGTCTAGGTCTAGGGGGTCTAGGGGGTCTAGGGGGTCTAGGGGGTCTAGGTCTAGGGGGTCATGGTCTAGGGGTCTAGGGGGTCTAGGTCTAGGGGTTCTAGGGGGTCATGGTCTAGGGGGTCTAGGTGTAGGGGGTCTAGAGGGTCTAGGGGGTCATGGTCTAGGGGGTCTAGGGGGTCTAGGTCTAGCGGGTCATGGTCTAGGGGGTCTAGGGGGTCTAGGGGGTCTAGGGGGTCTAGGGGGTCATGGTCTAGGGGGTCTAGGGGGTCATGGTCTAGGGGGTCTAGGTCTAGGGGGTCTAGGGGGTCATGGTCTAGGGGGTCTAGGGGGGTCTAGGTCTAGCGGGTCATGGTCTAGCCGGTCCGGGCCTTCAGCTCTGCTATCTTGCTGGTCACGAAGCTCCACTTGAAGGGGGCCTCCTCCCCCCCCAGCGCCGCGTATTTGGAGAACCCTGCTCCTTCTCCTCCGTCTCCTCCTCCTCCTCCTCCTCCTCCTTCCTCCACGTCCTGCGGTGCCCCCCCGTCCTGGTCTGGCTCCCCGCCCCCCCCCCTCGCCCCCCTCCCCCGGCTCCTCCCGGTTCACCGTGGCCTCGGCCGCCGCCTCCGCCTGCCTCCTAGCCGCCCAGTTAGCCGCGAAGCCGTCCCAGAATGCCGAGCGACGGCTGGGGCGGGGCGGCTCCTCCGGTCTCATGGCCAGCGGGCTGAGGAGCAGGAGAGAGGAGGAGAACCAGAGGAGAACCAGAGGAGGAGAACCAGAGGGGGAGAACAGAGAGGAGAACAGAGAGGAGAACAGAGAGGACAACCAGAGGAGGAGAACCAGAAGAGAAGAACAGAGAGGAGAACCAGAGGAGGAGAACAGAGAGGAGAACAGAGAGGAGAACCAGAGGAGGAGAACCAGAAGAGAAGAACAGAGAGGAGAACCAGAGGAGGAGAACAGAGAGGAGAACAGAGAGGACAACCAGAGGAGGAGAACCAGAAGAGAAGAACAGAGAGGAGAACCAGAGGAGGAGAACAGAGAGGAGAACAGAAAGGACAACCAGAGGAGGAGAACCAAAAGAGAAGAACAGAGAGGAGAACCAGAGGAGGAGAACAGAGAGGAGAACAGAGAGGACAACCAGAGGAGGAGAACCAGAAGAGAAGAACAGAGAGGAGAACAGAGAGGACAACCAGAGGAGGAGAACCAGAAGAGAGGAGAACAGAGAGGAGAACCAGAGGAGGAGAACCAGAGGAAGAGAACCAGAAGAGAAGAACAGAGAGGAGAACCAGAGGAGGAGAACCAGAGGAGGAGAACAGAGAGGAGAACAGAGAGGAAATCCAGAGGAGGATAACAGAGAGGAGAACCAGAGGAGGAGAACCAGACGAGGAGTACAGAGAGAAACCAGAGAGAATAACCGTTAGGAGTGTATTCACCCCTTCTGTGTTGCATCATGGGAGATGTAGTCAGACTCACTGGTCGGGGACCGGGCCCTCCGTCTCTTCTAGGAGCTGGTGTTCATCTTCTTTATTGAACAGAGACGACATCTTGGTCCAGCCCCGCATACTCACTCCCTGCATCTACACACACGCACACACACACATACACACACACACACTTATTGGGTGTTAATGTTGATACATGGATTTGTGTGTCTGCATGTGTACGCATGCACATGCGTGTGTGTATGTGTGTGTGTGTGTGTGTGTGTGTGTGTGTGTGTGTGTGTGTGCGTGTGTGTGTGTGTGTGTGTGTGTGTGGTTCCTACCCTCTTGGCCAGCTGGGCCACGCTGTTTGGGTTCTCCTCCTCCTCACCGGAGATGACGTCATTCTGCACCTCCTGTCCCTGCAATACAACATCCTGTTATCCTTTCTGTCTGTCTGCCTACCTGTCTGTCTGTCTGTCTGTCCGTCTGTCTGTCCGTCCGTCTGTCTCTACGGTCTGTCAGTCTTTCTGTCGGTCTGTGTGTCTGTCTGTCTGTCTGTCTGTCTTTCTGTCTCTACTGTCTGTCAGTCTTTCTGTCTGTCTGGGTGTCTGTCAGTCTGTCGGCCTGTCTGTCAAATGACAGCTTAATGGTAGAACGGGCATTTCAACCAATCAGAATCCCCAACACCAGCCGTGTCTCAGTTGGCTGGGAGGCTCCACAGATCTCTGGGGACCAGAGTCCGGCCCGACACCTTCAGTCTCCATCTCTATTCCTTGGTCCAATCGGGGTTCCAAGGTCGGCTGGCAATCAGCATTAGCTTGAAGGAATGTACATGTCTCCAGTGTACCAGTGTACCAGTGTACCAGTGCACCAGTGCACCAGTGCACCAGTTTACCAGTGTGTCAGTACACCAGTGAACCAGTGCACCAGTGATCCACTTCAAGTGCGGACAGGAAGCCGCTGGCCTGCCGTAACCATGACGACCAGAGCAGTGGGCCGTGGTTTTGGGAGCCGTCGCTGTCAGTCAAACAAAGTGGAGTCAGGTGCTGTACTTCCTGGTTGGGATCTGGTTTCCTGTCCGCCCGCGATCCCGGTTATCCAATATGGCGTCTCCTCTAGCATCCACACATCCACCCGCACACACACACACACACATAGAGAAACAGACACACACACACACACACACACACACACACAAACAGACACACACACAAACACACACACATCCACTCACACACATGTACAGAAACAGACACACACACACACAAACACACGCATACACACACACACAGATACACACACAAACAAACCCACACAAACACAGACACACGCACACACAAACACACACAACCACACGTGCACATACAGTGACACACACACAGACACACACACACAAACAGCCAGGTTTGTGCATACAAATGCCTGCGCGCATGCAAAAACACGCACACACACACACGCACGCAAAGGCCACACATGCACGCACAACACACATACAAACACACACTCTGTCTCCGTCATCAAACAAGCTAAACCATTGCAGATGAAGAGTAACAGAAGCTTCGAGCAGGGGGGGCTGAGATGGGTGGGCCCCGACCGGTCCCAGACCGGGCCCAGACCGGGCCCCGACCGGACCCAGACCGGGCCCCAACCGGTCCCAGACCAGTTTGCTGGTCTCGCGGACCAGCAAACTGGTCCACAACGTCTCCTCCTTCTCCTCCTTGGAGCGTGAGGCGTAAAGCATACGGTGTACCTCCTGGAGCACCACCTCCTGCGCCTCCTCCTCTGTCTCCTCCTGTTCCGGGTTCAGGGTCTTCAGCACCTTGCTCTTGTAGACCTTCCATAGAGGATTCATGTTGGATCACGACCTCCCTCTCTCCTCCTCGGCCTTCCCGTCTTCTACTCTCCCTCTCTCTCTCTCTCTCTCTCTCTCTCTCTGTCTCTCTCTCTCTCTCTCTCTATCTCTCTCTCTCTCTCTCTCCCAGTCCGTCAGCCTGCTGTCTCTCCTAACCCCGGTGGTAGATCCACTCGGTTGGTCGATGGCTGGCCCCCCGCTGCGTGTTCCAGGGTGGGGTGCGTCGGGTGGTGCAGCCGGCAGCTCCTCGCCGTGTCTCAGCAGGCAGGAGGAGCAGGAAGGAGTTCCGCTCTCTGCGGTGGCGGTGGGTTACCTGGAAACAGGTGTGCGTTTCCTCATGCATATTTCAGAGGCTCCGGTTTCCAGAGCCAGAGATCCATTGTAGAGGATACCGGAGCCACTGGGATGGACACGCACGCACGCACGCACATACACACACACACACACGCAGGCAGGCACTCACAGGGACACACACATACACACGCAAGCATGCAGGCACATAAACACACAGACACACACACACACACACACACAGGGACACACACACACGCACAGCCACGCTCACAAACACACACGCACGCATATACTGTGCATCCACTTACATACACACACACACATAATTGCTTGCTCAGACCACCAATCACCATCTGCACCAATCAGACATCAGAGTCAGATACACAGGAGTCATGTGACATCACATGACTCCCGTCAAGCCAGACATAAACTGATTCATCTTAGAATATAGATTGGGTTTCTCTCATCTTAACTTCAACTTCAACAACATCATAACCTTTGTAGCCGCTCAAAATAATTGACACGCAATGCCACATATTCACCCATTAATGCATTCTCATTCTGTGTATCATCCCTTCATCATTCTGTCATCCCTCCCCCGCCCACTTGACACTAACCCCCTGGGTTGGGCTAGTGTCTCTGTATGGGTCTGGTCTCTGGGTCGGGTTAGTGTCTCTGTATGGGTCTGGTCTCTGGGTCGGGTTAGTTTCTCTGTATGGGTCTGGTCTCTGGGTCGGGTTAGTGTCTCTGTATGGGTCTGGTCTCTGGGTCGGGTTAGTGTCTCTGTATGGGTCTGGTCTCTGGGTCGGGTTAGTGTCTCTGTATGGGTCTGGTCTCTGGGTCGGGTTAGTGTCTCTGTATGGGTCTGCTCTCTGGGTCGGGTTAGTGTCTCTGTATGGGTCTGCTCTCTGGGTCGGGTTAGTGTCTCTGTATGGGTCTGGTCTCTGGGTCGGGTTAGTGTCTCTGTATGGGTCTGCTCTCTGGGTCGGGTTAGTGTCTCTGTATGGGTCTGGTCTCTGGGTCGGGTTAGTGTCTCTGTATGGGTCTGGTCTCTGGGACGGGTTAGTGTCTCTGTATGGGTCTGGTCTCTGGGTCGGGTTAGTGTCTCTGTATGGGTCAGGTCTCTGGGTCGGGTTAGTGTCTCTGTATGGGTCTGGTCTCTGGGTCGGGTTAGTGTCTCTGTATGGGTCTGGTCTCTGGGTCGGGTTAGTGTCTCTGTATGGGTCTGGTCTCTGGGTCGGGTTAGTGTCTCTGTATGGGTCTGGTCTCTGGGTCGGGTTAGTGTCTCTGTATGGGTCTGGTCTCTGGGTCGGGTTAGTGTCTCTGTATGGGTCTGGTCTCTGGGTCGGGTTAGTGTCTCTGTATGGGTCTGGTCTCTGGGTCGGGTTAGTGTCTCTGTATGGGTCTGCTCTCTGGGTCGGGTTAGTGTCTCTGTATGGGTCTGGTCTCTGGGTCGGGTTAGTGTCTCTGTATGGGTCTGGTCTCCTTCTCTGGGTTTGGGTAGGTGTCTCTGTCGGAGTCAGGGCTGAGGATGACGAGGGCCTGTGAAGACAGAGAGACTGGAACTGTGATGAACGGCCGGAGGTGGCTGTGACAGAGAGCGTATTGTAAGCATCGAGGCGCTGAGATGGTATTTCACATCTGTGGTGGGAATGTTGAGCCAAGTCATTCGTTTCTGTCTAAAGAGCAATCTGAACTTACAACAATTAGGTAATAAAACATGAAAAGCCCGCCCAATAAACTATTATATGGGTTACCCAGATGGTAAACTATCAGTGAACCGCCTCAGGATGTCATGAAGGGGGTCAACGCTGGCCTTATCAGATGGAACCCTTCGCTTCCCGACGCTCCCCAGGGAGACAAGACACCAGGCCCAGACCAACAGAGGGCCGCTTTGAGACACGTCAACAAGGGGGGTCGCGGAGAGGCTCATGCCAAGAAATGGCGTTTAGAGAAACGCAACGGTTACAAAATTACAATATCTCAAGTAATTCCGTTCCATAAGCTCATTGATTGGCTCAGAACCACGTTGTCACTCCGGGCGAACATGTGACCCATCGTCTAGAAGCAGCACTGGCTCTTCTTGGTAACGGAGCGGCGGTTAGCCACCAGAAGGCCCTCCCAGCGCTCCTCGGACCACCGCTGCGGCTTCCGTGTGACTCCCCCCTTAACCTTTGGGATGGAGATTCCAGGATCGCGCTCTCAAAGGGCTCTTTGATAGCGGGCTAATTGATTAGCGCGCTAACGAAGGGGGCGGGCCGCGGTGAAGCCCCCCGCCCCGCCTCTAACCGTCCCCTTAAAGCCGCGGCCGAGCTCATATTGAGTCCATCGCCGCCCAGCAGCTCATTCCCACCCTGCGTCTGGAGGCTGCACCGTCGCCGTTACCACAGCAACCCACTCACCTGGAACCCTCGTCCAATCAGAAGGTAAGGATCTCGACCCTCAGTCTGAGACAGTGGTTCCCAACCCGCGGGTCGGGGCCGGTTTGGGGTCAGAGTTGGGGGGTTTAATATTATGAGTTAAAGATGGTTAGATGATGCGTTTTTAAAATGCTTGTATGGTCGCATTGAGATCCTGTTTAAACACGTGTCTGTCTGGTGATGATTGCCCTGGACACACAAACACACACACACACACGCACACACACACACACACACACACACACACACACACACACACACACGCACACACACACACGCACAAACAGTAACACTAACAGAAACACACACAGACACACACACAAAAGGGCCAACAAGGGCCGCTATAGAGAGGAAAGCGGATTGGAGACTAGAGGGAATGACATCAGCGCAGGAACAGAGGTGGGGATCTTACCTGGGTTGCTACACAGTGTATTGCATAATAATTAGGGCAGAACTGGGTTGAGTTCCCCATCCCAAATCTCTGTCATGACCCAAAAAGGTGGAAGTTGCATTGCTGATATTTCTTTACCGAGTTTGCGTTATAACTTGTTATAGTTATGGCCGAGACGTATTCAATGTCAGAGTAGTGTGTTAGAGTAGTGTGTTAGAGTGTGTTAGACTAGTGTTAGAGTGTGTTAGTGTGTGTAAGAGTGGCAGTATAGTGTGATAGTGTGTTAGAACAGAACTGTCCTGCCCTTGTCCCTCTGAACAAAGTGTCTATTAAGTGAACCAAAGGATCCGTTCAGCTCAGCCACTTAAAAGTGTTCAATGCTTTGAGCAGCGCTAATGAGATTAGCTTGCTAGCTCGGGTTAATAGATGTTGTCTTTGTGAATCCATGGCGGCTGACTGCATCATGACACTGAGGTCTGCACCATCAGCACAACACAGAGGGGAGAGGGAGGGGGAGGGGGAGAGAGAGTGGGGATGAGGAGGAGGGGGGGAGGGGGAGAAGGGAGAGAGAGGGGGAGACAGATGGGGGGAGAGGAGAGAGAGAGGAGAAGAGAGAGAGAGAGGGAGGAGGGAAGAGAGGAGAGAGAGGAGGGGGAGAGACAGGAGAGGGGAGAGAGAGGGGGAGATAGAGGGGGGAGAGAGAGAGGGGGGGAGACAGAGGGGGGGAGAGGAGAGAGAGAGGAGCTTTAATCAATAGATTACCCTCTGGTTAACAAAGGCTTTTGGAGAGGAGAGAGAGAGGGAGGAGGGAAGAGAGGAGAGAGAGGGGGGGGAGAGAGAGAGGTAGGGGAGAGTGGAGAGCAGAGAGAGAGAGGGGGAGAAGGGGAGGGGGACAGAGAGGAGAGATGGAGAGAGAGAGGAGGGGGGAGAGAGAGAATGAAGGAGAGGAATGGAGGGAGGAGAGGGAGGCCACACTAGGACCTTTCAGACGTTGTTCCCCCCATGGTTAAATAATGTGACATGATGACTATGATGATGATAATGACGAGGACGATGATGATGACGATGACGATGATGATGACGGTGACGATGACGACAATGATGACGATGATGACAATATGTTTTCTTTGATCTCCTCAGATATTCCACAACATGTCACAAGATGGTCAGACGTCGATTTTTAACGGCTCCGACTATGGGGTGAGCCGCAAAAAACACACTAGATCAACCAGAGGGAATCCAACCAATGATGGCGTGCGTTAATGCCTTGCTCATAGTGTATGTACATTTACATTTACATTCGGGGCATTTAGTTGACGCTTTTATCCAAAGCCACGTACAATAAGTACATTTGTCAGAAGAGAGAAACAACAATATATCTCTCACTGAACAGTAAGGATGTTCATAGAACCAAGTGCCAAGCACTAACAATCACTAGGTTAACCCATTCCCCGTATACAACAGAGATATCTAGGATAAGATGTGTGATGGAAAAGTCCACATGTTGTTACCTTTTATGAACTTAGGCTTTGTTTACTATTCCGTGTATGGTCTTGCCACCCTGCTCATCTTCAGGGTTGTCTAAAATGTTAAGCTTTGTGCTTGGTGTGATGTATATTTGTTTTCACATTCTATGCCTCTGTACCTGTTGGAACGTCGTGACCCCTTCGGTGAATGTGTTAGAAGCTGTAACCGACCACTGGGGGAAGAAGGGACAGGGTAACTGATAAGGCACGGCCGTGAACCCCAATCCATGGCTTATTAAGGAGCTTCAATCAACAGATTACTCTCTGGTTAACAAAGGCTTTTGGTTTATTGGGGGACAGCTGCCCTCAGGAACCCGACTGAAGTGTATCAGAACTGCTGTCTTTAGTCATGCAGTGGACTTCTCTTTGCCGACCTTTAGAGAGACGCAGGGCGAACTCCCATCTGAGGCCTCGGATTATTGTATTGTATGCCTATTCTATTGTTTGTTGATGCATGTTGTGATGTATCATTGGTTTTACTATTATTACAAGTATATATGACCATAATTCTCCACAAGTATTGTGTGCTTTTTGCGTTTGAAAATGTCCACTGTCTTAGACGCAATATCTGGTCAAGGAATTGCCACGACAGATGCTACACAATGCTAAGTGCTGGTTTAAGTGCAAGGACGTATAACACACAATATGTATGTTGTACCACGTACAGTAAGTGCATTTAATATAAAAGCTTCGCGTGCCTTGCTCAAGGACACCTCATCTGTGTGGACGTAGGAGGGGGCTGCACTACTACTCACCCTGTCGACATTACATTTTCGTGCACCGGTCAGGATTTGAACCTGCAACCATCCGGTTACCGGTCCTCTCCTTACCCAGTAGGCTACCGTCATCCCTGTTGAAAATATGTTTGTGTACGTGGGTTTCCAGGGCAACGCGGTGCTGCGTGTGGTCCGCCTGCCTCTGGTCAGCTCCACCCTCCAGTCGGTGACCGCCGTGTACTCGGGGGTCAAAGGTCGCTTCCCCCTGCTGGGGGTGGTGGGGGATGTGGCCGAGGTCGGCCTCCGGACCGCCTCATTGGCCGCCCTGAGCCAGGTCACACCCCTCCTGCAGAGGCTGAACCCGCAGAGTACGCTCACCGCACAGAGGCACACGCACGCACACACACACACACACACACACACACACACAAGCACACTCATTCACTCACTCACTCCCTCATTTGTTTAACATATTTTCATAATTTTCATCTCAAGCATTCCCTCACTCCCTCACTCACGATCACTCACACTCTCACACACTCACTCACACTGACACTCACACTCTCACTCTCACTCTTACACACTAACAATCACTCTCACTCTCACACACTCACTCACTCACTCACTCACCATCACTCACTCTCACACACTCACAACCACTGTCACTCTCACACACTCACTCTCACTCTCACACACTCAACATCACTCTCACTCACTCACTCACTCACTCACACTGACGCTCACACTCTCACTCACTCACAATCACTCTCACACACTCACTCACTCACTCACCATCACTCACTCACTCACCATCACTCTCACTCAATCACTCTCACTCACTCACTCTTACTCACTCATTCATTCACTCTCTATCAGTCAGTCAGTCGGTTAGTCAGTCAGTCAGTCAGTCAGTCACTCACTCACCATGTCTTCATCTCTTCATGTCTTCAGTCGAGGCCGCCAACGACTACGCTTGTGTCGGTCTGGACCAGTTGGAGAAGAACTTCCCAGTCCTGCACCAGTCCTCTGAGGAGGTGAGCTCCCACCTGGCTAGGGAGTTAGCACACCTAGCTAGGGAGTTAGCACACCTGGCTAGGGAGTTAGCACACCTAGCTAGGGAGTTAGCACACCTGGCTAGGGAGTTAGCACACCTAGCTAGGGAGTTAGCACGCCTGGCTAGGGAGTTAGCACACACCTAGCTGGTGAGTCAGCGCACACCTAGCTAGTCAGTTAACAGACGGCTATCCCGTCGGTTGGCGGACGGCTAGCCGGTCGGCTAGCAGACGCCTAATCCCCCTCCCTCCAGGTGATGGGCCACCTGAAGGACGCCCTCCTGCTGACGGTGGACGACGTGGCGGGGCGGGCCGCGGAGCTCAGCGAGCTGCTGCGCCTCCAGCTGGGGGCTCTGCAGGACTCGCCCCTGGGCCGCGCCGCCTACTCCGGGCTGGACGAGGTGCTCAGCCAGCTGGAGGACGCCTCAGCGTACTACCTGCCACTGCCGCCCACCATGCGTGAGTCCGGGAGCAAGGCACCACCCTGCCCCCTGGGGTCAGGGGTTCTATTCCATTTGAAGTCAGTGGATAAGGCCACTGTGTGTTCTCCTCCTCTCCTCCTCTCCTCCTCTCCTCTCCTCACTGTGTGTTCTCCTCTCCTTACTGTGTTCTCCTCCTCTCCTCTCCTCCTCGCCTTACTGTGTTCTCCTCCTCTCCTCCTCTCCTCCTCTCCTCCTCTCCTCTCCTCCTCTCCTCACTGTGTGTTCTCCTCTCCTTACTGTGTTCTCCTCCTCTCCTCTCCTCCTCGCCTTACTGTGTTCTCCTCCTCTCCTCCTCTCCTCCTCTCCTCTCACTGTGTGTTCTCCTCCTCTCCTCCTCTCCTCTCCTCCTCACTGTGTTCTCCTCCTCTCCTCCTCTCACTGTGTGTTCTCCTCCTCTCCTCTCCTCCTCTCCTCTCCTCCTATCCTCTCTTCCTCTATTCCTCTGCTCCTCTCCTCACTGTGTTCTCCCCCTCTCCTCCTCTCCTCTCCTCACTGTGTTCTCCTCCTCTCCTCCTCTCACCGTGTGTTCTCCTCCTCTCCTCTCCTCCTCTCCTCTCTTCCTCTATTCCTCTGCTCCTCTCCTCACTGTGTTCTCCTCCTCTCCTCTCCTCCTCTCACTGTGTGTTCTCCTCCTCTCCTCCTCTCACTGTGTGTTCTCCTCCTGTCCTCTCCTCCTCTCCTCCTCTCCTCTCCTCTCTTCCTCTATTCCTCTGCTCCTCTCCTCACTGTGTTCTCCTCCTCTCCTCTCCTCCTCTCACTGTGTGTTCTCCTCCTCTCCTCCTCTCGTCTCCCCTCCTCCTCTCCTCAGGCCGGGAGTGGGAGCGGCGGGTGCAGGAGTATGAGGAGGAGGATGAGGGCGAGGAGCCGGGGCTGTGGACGCGGTTCAGAGGCCTTCTGCTGAGGCTCAGCCTGCAGCTCTACCACCGGCTGCTGAGGCAGAGAGACGCCCTGAACACCGTGGCCCAGGGCCTGAAGGACGGGGCCGCCCGGGTGAGGCTGCCCCGTCTACCGGCCCCCACCCAACAGACCTCCACCCCACCTCAACCCCACCCCACCTCAACCCCACCTCCACCCCACCTCACCTCAACCCCACCTACACCATCTACCGGCCTCCACCCAACCCCACCTCCATCCAACCCCACCTCAACCCCACCTCAACCCCACCTCCACCCAACCTCCACCATCCACCCCACCTACACCACCAACCCCACCTACACCACCAACCCCACCTACACCACCAACCCCACCTATATCACCAACTCAGTACTGATGTACTGGGCCTGTATTGTAGTATTGGTGTGAGTACTGATGTATTGTAGTATTATTGTCAGTACTGATGTATTGTAGTATTATTGTCAGTACTGATGTATTGTAGTATTATTGTCAGTACTGATGTATTGTGGTATTGGTTTCAGTACTGATGTACTGGGCCTGTACTGGTGTGAGTGCTGATGTACTGGGCCTGTACTGGTGTGAGTGCTGATGTACTGGGCCTGTACTGGTGTGAGTGCTGATGTACTGGGCCTGTACTGGTGTGAGTACTGATGCACTGGGCCTGTACTGGTGTGAGTACTGATGTACTGGGCCTGTACTGGTGTGAGTGCTGATGTACTGGGCCTGTACTGGTGTGAGTGCTGATGTACTGGGCCTGTACTGGTGGTCCTCTAGGTGGGTCTGGGCCGGGTGGTGGACATGATGGGCTTGCAGCTCCGTCAGCTGCAGCTGTTCCTGACGGCGCTGGTGCTGCAGGCGGGGGCCCTTCGGGGCCTGGCCCTGACCCAGCTCCGGGCCCAGGCCGGCCTGCTGGCCGAGCTGGACCTGGCGGGCCAGCTCCGGGGTCTGCCCCTCAAGGCCACCGAGGTCCTGGTGGACCTGCAGGAGCTCTCCATGGTCCTGCTGCAGCTCCTCATCAACTCCAGCCCCCTGTACGCCATGGTGAGTCCAGCCGCGCCCCCCTGTTACAGTAGCCTTAACTGTTACAGTCCCATAGCCTTAACTGTTACAGTCCCAAAGCCTTTACTGTTACAGTCCCAAAGCCTTAACTGTTACAGTCCTAAAGCCTTAACTGTTACAGTCCCAAAGCCTTAACTGTTACAGTCCCAAAGCCTTAACTGTTACAGTCCCTAAGCCTTAACACTGTTACCCTCTCAAAGCCTTAACACTGTTACAGTCCCAAAGCCCTTCACAGTTACAGTAACCCTAACCCTTACCAGTGACAGTAACCCTAACCCTTGACAGTGACAGTAACCCTAACCCTTAACAGTTACAGTCTCAAAGCCCTTGACAGTTACAGTAACCCTAACCCTTAACAGTTACAGTAACCCTAACCCTTGACAGTTACAGTAACCCTAACCTTTGACAGTGACAGTAACCCTAACCCTTCACAGTTACAGTAACCCTAACCCTTGACAGTTACAGTAACCCTAACCCTTGACAGTGACAGTCTCAAAGCCCTCAACACTGTTACAGTAACCCTAACCCTTGAAAGTGACACTCAAAGCCCTCAACACTGTTACAGTAACCCTAACCCTTGACAGTGACAGCCTCAAAGCCCTCAACACTGTTACAGTAACCCTAACCCTTGACAGTGACAGCCTCAAAGCCCTTCACAGTTACAGTAACCCTAACCCTTAACAGTTACAGTAACCCTAACCCTTAACAGTTAAAGTCTCAAAGCCCTTCACAGTTACAGTAACCATAACCCTTGACAGTGACAGTAACCCTAACCCTTGACAGTTACAGTCTCAAAGCCCTTGACAGTGACAGTAACCCTAACCCTTAACAGTTACAGTAACCCTAACCCTTAACAGTTACAGTCTCAAAGCCCTTCACAGTTACAGTAACCCTAACCCTTGACAGTTACAGTAACCCTAACCCTTGACAGTTACAGTAACCCTAACCCTTACCAGTTACAGTAACCCTAACCCTTGACAGTGACAGTAACCCTAACCCTTAACAGTTACAGTAACCCTAACCCTTCAGTTACAGTAACCCTAAACCTTGACAGTGACAGTTTCAAAACCCTTCACAGTTACAGTAACCCTAACCCTTCACAGTTACAGTAACCCTAACCCTTGACAGTTACAGTAACCCTAACCCTTGACAGTTACAGTAACCCTAACCCTTAACAGTGACAGTCTCAAAGCCCTCAACACTGTTACAGTAACCCTAACCCTTACCAGTTACAGTAACCCTAACCCTTGACAGTGACAGCCTCAAAGCCCTTCACAGTTACAGTAACCCTAATCCTTGACAGTGACACTCTCAAAGCCCTCAACACTGTTACAGTAACCCTAACCCTTGACAGTTACAGTAACTCTAACCCTTGACAGTGACAGCCTCAAAGCCCTTAACAGTTACAGTAACCCTAACCCTTGACAGTTACAGTAACCCTAACCCTTACCAGTTACAGTAACCCTAACCCTTGACAGTGACAGTCTCAAAGCCCTTGAGTCCTGACACTGCTCCTGTCTCTGTCTCAGCTGCAGCAGCCTAGCGACCAGGACGTGGACCTTTGAACCATCTTACACTCCTGAATATAGCTGTGCATATAAATGTACTATAGGGGTGTTTTCAGTAAATATAGATATCATACTTTCAATTCATCAGGTCATGTGATGTTTTTAGCAGAAGCAGCCGGAGGATGTGTTAGCAAGGGGATATGAATAGCGGTTTATTCACGGCAGTAGCTCACTGATGTCAACTGTGGCTTGTTTCAGAGTGAATGTATTTTAAAATAAAATTGCAATAGTAACCGTTTCCATGTTTTACTGACGTCATTTGAATAATAAATAATGAACCTCAAAGCCCTTAACACAGTTTCCGTCTCAAAGCCCTTAACAACGCAATAGTCTCAAAGCCTTTACAGTCCCAGTCTCAAAGCCTTTACAGTCCCAGTCTCAAAGCCTTTACAGTCCCAGTCTCAGAGCCTTTACAGTCCCAGTCTCAAAGCCTTTACAGTCCCAGTCTCAGAGCCTTTACAGTCCCAGTCTCAAAGCCTTTACAGTCCCAGTCTCAGAGCCTTTACAGTCCCAGTCTCAAAGCCTTTACAGTCCCAGTCTCAGAGCCTTTACAGTCCCAGTCTCAAAGCCTTTACAGTCCCAGTCTCAAAGCCTTTACAGTCCCAGTCTCAAAGCCTTTACAGTCCCAGTCTCAAAGCCTTTACAGTCCCAGTCTCAAAGCCTTTACAGTCCCAGTCTCAAAGCCTTTACAGTCCCAGTCTCAGAGCCTTTACAGTCCCAGTCTCAGAGCCTTTACAGTCCCAGTCTCAAAGCCTTAACAGTCCCAGTCTCAGAGCCTTTACAGTCCCAGTCTCAGAGCCTTTACAGTCCCAGTCTCAGAGCCTTTACAGTCCCAGTCTCAGAGCCTTTACAGTCCCAGTCTCAGAGCCTTTACAGTCCCAGTCTCAGAGCCTTTACAGTCCCAGTCTCAAAGCCTTTACAGTCCCAGTCTCAGAGCCTTTACAGTCCCAGTCTCAAAGCCTTTACAGTCCCAGTCTCAAAGCCTTTACAGTCCCAGTCTCAAAGCCTTTACAGTCCCAGTCTCAGAGCCTTTACAGTCCCAGTCTCAGAGCCTTTACAGTCCCAGTCTCAAAGCCTTAACAGTCCCAGTCTCAGAGCCTTTACAGTCCCAGTCTCAGAGCCTTTACAGTCCCAGTCTCAGAGCCTTTACAGTCCCAGTCTCAGAGCCTTTACAGTCCCAGTCTCAGAGCCTTTACAGTCCCAGTCTCAGAGCCTTTACAGTCCCAGTCTCAAAGCCTTTACAGTCCCAGTCTCAGAGCCTTTACAGTCCCAGTCTCAAAGCCTTTACAGTCCCAGTCTCAAAGCCTTTACAGTCCCAGTCTCAAAGCCTTTACAGTCCCAGTCTCAAAGCCTTTACAGTCCCAGTCTCAAAGCCCTTCCCTCCTGACACTGCTCCTGCTGGTCCTCAGCTGCAGCAGCCTAGCGACCAGGAGGTGGAGGACTTCCTGAACCAGGAGCGCTTCACCACCCAGATCGCCCCGCGCCGGGACTCCACCAACAGCCTGTTCCTCAAGGCCATGGACGGCCGGCCGCGCCGCCGCAAGAGCCTGTACTCCCGGGCGCGGCTGGGCTCCGGCAGCGCGGCCAGCCCCCAGGGAGCCGGTGCGGCCACGCCCGGCATGGCCAACGGGGGGGCCCCGGAGCTCGGGAAGTGCCCCCCCGTCACCCCTCAGCGCAGACCCTCTGCCACCGAGCTGCTGCTCAGCCCCATCCTACAGTTTGTGTCCGAGAGCCAGAAGGCCTTTGACTACCTGAGCCCCGCCGGGCCGGCGGACCACGACGGGGCCGGGCCCCTGGGCCCCGAGGCCGAGGGGGCCAGGGTGGCCGAAGAGGAGGAGGAGCTGAAAGAGGAGGTGGAGGAGCTGAAGGTGGAGGTGGAGGAGTGCCCCCCCGTTACCTCCCAGCGGAGGCCGTCCGCCATCGAGGTGCTGCTCAGCCCCATCCTACAGTACCTGAGCCCCGCCCTGCCCGCGGAGCAGGACAAGGAGGAGGAGGAGGAGGAGGAGGAGGAGGAGGAGGCCAGGGTGGCCAATGAGGAGGAGGTGGAGGAGCTGGAGGAGGAGGATGAGGAGGAGGAGGACGAAGACTGAGGAGGCCGGAGACTGAGGGGCCCACTGCGGTGGGGCCCCCCACCTCCACAGCAGGATGTGGTGGGAGGGGAGGAAGAGGCTAAGGAGGAGGAGGAGGGAGAGGAGGTGGTGCCTTTGTCAACAGGCATATGGGTCGATTAGTTTAGAGCCTCAACCAATCGTCGGTGCTCAGTGTTGTGTTGTCTGTGGTGATGGGGTAGGAACACAAGACTGTGATCTTCAACACTCATCCAGAGCTCCACCTTAGAACCATCTTATACTCCTGAGATCATCTATGTACTATGGGGATGTTTTCAGTAAATATAGATATCATACTTTCAATTCATCAGGTCATGTGATGTTTTAAGCAGAAGCAGCCGGAGGATGTGTTGGCAAGGGGATAAGAATGGAGGCTTATTCAGGACAGTAGCTCACTGATGTCAACTGTGGCTTATTTCAGAGTGCATGTGTTTAAAAATAAAATTGCAATAGTAACCGTTTCCATGTTTTACTGCCTTTAATTGAATAATGAACCGCAGAATAAATGTTCTACTCACAGCAAACACTTTCAAAAGCCTGGTTAACGTCAAACGGACGAATTCTAGTGTTCACTTATACCCAAGATGTACTTTTGTGACGTGTGCACACAATCTGTACACTTTGATTATGGAGATGAGAAGGTTGGGGTGATGTTGCCTTCCGTCATTAATACTCAATCAAATGCCCAACATTACAGGAATACATTCACAATCTAACGGCGCTGGACTCTGACTCTTTTTGGAATCTCTGGAAGTCACAGAGAAAGAAAACGCTTGAAGAGACAACGATTCAAGATGAGGATGAATGGACCAACCAGCTCACAGCAGCAGAGACCAATAGAGCTGCAGTAGAGACCATTAGAGTATCAGTAATGTTTGTTTGTTTATGTAAATACATACATACTGCAAGAGTATATACATACATGCATGCATACATGCAGTCATATAGTGATATGAAGAATATACATCTACAAATTAAACCTCAGAGCTCAGTCTGTGAATTCCCCTTCTGACCCAGTTCTTCTTCGTTAGCGGCCATCAGCCATCGTCCATACAGTAGTGTTTCCCATAGCGCGCCTCATCCATAATTCACCCCCATCTTACGGAGGTCGCTGTAATCAGAACCCAAGAGATGACCTTACATCATCAAGATAATCGTCACGGTTACAGCAGCTGTGGGTTAACAGTGAGGTACAGGACGAAGGACCAGCAATACTTTACCTTCTTTCCACCAGAGGTCCAACGTACTTGATACAAGTCCCAGGTACTTAGCTTAAGTACAGAATTTAGCTGTAATTCATTCAAAGTAATTAGCATTCCAGTAATTAATGACACCATATTCCATAGTAGCCTAAACCTTTTAAAATACCACATATACTGTTTTTTTGTGAGGCGTAATTTCCTGTGTGATACCACTAGCCATCAAGTGACCATTACAGCATCAAAGTAGCTTTAGTTTTGATACATGAAAACCATTATAAAATACTTGTATTTTATCAATGAATCATTAGTATGGTTCCCATCCACGTCTGTTGAACATTGTTCCAGACGTGAAGAGGATCTCATCCTGGAGATTATGGATGGAAGATGGTGTTCAACACGTCTTCTCAAACTTTTTCGAGGAAGGTCTGCGGTCTTTCGAAGAAGAGTTTTGAGAAGTGGGTCAGCCCTCAACCCGGAGGGGCGAGCACGCTCATTAAAACGCACTTCCTAGAACACATGAGCATTCACAAGACCTTTAATTATTATTTAGACGTTTTAATTATGAAACATTGCAAATATGAAAAGATTCTGAATCGAACTGTTAGCCTATTGGTGCTTGGCTGTAGAAAGTGAGACCATTGTTTCCCAACCTGTTGGTCTGATCCCTTCATCCCCACCAACACTTCCTCTGAACTAGTCTGATATTAGTGATCAAAGCCTAGTGGCCTTGGAGCTAGGGTTACACTATTATCACTGAGCTTCATTATGTATATGAAAGTAGACTAGAATCTAATATTATACTATTATCATATAGTATCATTATTACTATTGAAGTAGACTAGAATCTAATATTATACTATTAATATGGAAATAGCCTAATATTGAGTGACCAGAGAAAGGAGAAACATAAGGACAGGGAGGGAAGCAATCAACGAAGGAGGTGAGATGAGACAGATCGTCTGTTGGTAGCAGAGATCAGAGCTCCAGAGGAGTTTCTTCAGACGACTATCTGAAGACATCCACTGTTTTATGTTTCAGAGGACTGTGGTGGAACCCAAATTGAAAAAAACAAGCACAAAAAATGAAACGTCCATACAGGTTTGGTAAAGAGTGTAAAGTCGTACGGACCACATTAAGGAGTATGTCAAACCTGAAACACGTCTACAGCACCAATAGAAGCTCTACGCTTCCTAGAACTAGGAAATATCTACAGTACTGTAAGCCACTCAAACACTGCAAGAAGACCATCAAACCCGAGAAGAACAGACACATTCAGGAACTATCAGCGATGAAATCAGACTCTTTCTGGAATCTCTGTAAGTCACAGAGAAAGAGAAAGCCTGAAGAGACAACGATTCAAGATGAGGGTGAATGGACCAACAAATTCACAGGAGCAGAGACCAAAAGAGCAGTAGGAGAGACCATAGGAGTATCAGTAATGTTTGTATGTAAATACATACATACTGCATGAGTACATACATAAATACATACATGGATAAAGACAGACATACGTACGTACATGCAGACAGACAGACATGCACACACACATGCAGACATGCAGACATGTATACATACAGGCCGGGTAATGTATTGCTTATTTGACTGCACACATGCTATGGTGGGTCCAGGGGTCAAAGGAACATCCACTTGGGTCACGGCATGAAAGTATTGAGAACCCCATCTTTGCTCTTGTAACCAGATGAACAGGAACTAAGGTCAGATCTTAAACTCCTGAAAGTACAAAAGGCGCTAAAGACAGCACTTCGAATGATGTCAAAAAGCCCAGAGAAACTCCAATATAAACAGAAGCTTGAAATGAAAGACTCCTAACACCAAATATGAACGAGTACGTCTTTGATGTCGTGAGTAGAAGGAAGCAATTATTTGTGGATTTTAATAATATGTTAAAATCCATTAATATGTGTATACATGAATGCAGTGGAGTCAGTCCTGTTATCTCAAATAAAAAGAGTGCTTACATACGCATAACCTAAACATCTCCAATAATGCTACCTAACTGTGAAGGTTACCCTACTACTCTACTGCCCCCTGCTGGCCGTGGATAGCAACTGCCTTTCAGTCCACGGGTCTAAGTGTGGTACCCCGATGGTAGCCTGGTGGTACTCTGATGGTACCTTGGTTGTACCTGGTGGTACTCTGGTCTCCGATGGTACCCTGAAGGAGTCTTTCTTGCTCCTTAATGGGAGAGTTATCATGTAGGCCACTGTGAATTAGTACAGTATAAATAAAATGGACTTGACGATGTCATCTGCAATGTATCCTGGTCATGGAGATAAATTACATTAATCTGTGTTAGATCTGTGAAACAATGTGCTTTAGTCTGCAGGAAGAGAGCAGACTATTTTATATCGAAAGTTAAATAATGAGAAAGATTTGGTCTGAAAATATATATTTATTTGTGTGAAAACAGTTGTTGAAAAAGGAACAGTTCCCTGGGCGTTTAGCCTTTAAGATGGCAGAGGAGAGGTCTGATCGCCTTCAGGACGGCATCGTTGTGGTCTGATCGCTTTCACAAAACTCTTTGCAGCTGCACGCATGAAGACATCTTGAAAAGCCGGACGAACAAAACCAGGATCCACCGTTGACCCACTTCAAGACTTCGCCCAAACCCAAATCTCGGGGCTCAAGTTTAGATTCTTTGCCCATCGTAAACAATAGAATGCAGGAAAAAATACAATCAGTTAAAGTGTCAGAAGGAATGTAAACAAGTCATTCACAGAGCATACCAGCGCTCACACCCAGGACCACAATTCAAGGAGAATGCATTTGTTCTAAGTTCAGAGTCACAGAGACAAGGGAATGAAAAGACCGGCCCAATCAAGTAGTACCGGCTCATAGCTTCCCCAGAAGCCCTGGTCCTCAGACCCCTAGGGGCCCCTGGTCCTCTAGAGGCCCCTGGTCCTCAGACCCCTAGTGGCCCCTTGTCCTCAAGACCCTCAAGGGGCCCCATGTCATCTAGGGGCCCCTGGTCCCCAGACCCTCAAGGGTCCCCATGTCCTCTAGGGGCCCCTGGTCCCCAGACCCTCTAGGGACCCCATGTCCTCTAGGGGCCCCTGGTCCCCAGACCCTCTACCTCCCCCTCCTCTTGGCGGGCACGGAGCCGTTGTTCTTCAGGCCCCTCCCCGTGACGCTTGCCCTCTTCTTCGGGCGGCCCCTGCGATGCCCCGCCTTAACCTCCAGTTCGGCGTCCCGACCGGGCCCCAGGTCTCCGGGGGGGCTGGCTGGCTGCTGGGGGTCCCTCAGGGAGGGGTCGGGGTCGACGCCCAGCAGGGCAGTCAGCTGGAGCCCCTCCCACAGGCTGGGCGCCCCGTCCTAGAGGGGGAGACAGGGCGGTGAGGGTGGGGGGAGCTGAAGGGAAGGAGGGGAGGGGGGGGGAGGGGGTACCTCTCTGGGGGGCTGGAGGGGGTGAGGGGGGGTGAGGGGGGGTGAGGGGGTACCTCTCTGGGGGAGTGAAGGTCCACAGCCAGCTGGAGGTCAGTGATGAGCTCTAAGGAGGTTCTGTAGGGAGGGTTCTTCAGGTGACAGAGCCGGTTCTGGACCAGACCCAGAGCCTGAAGAACAGAACACATTTACACTCGGAGCCACAGCCCCGTGTTCATACACTACCGTCGCTCGACAGCAAATGGATCTCAACTAATTAGGATAATCGATTAAGCACTTTATCAAGTACAAATAATCATTATTATGCTTAGTGTTGCAGTTAACGGATCATCATGAAACAGACGGTTTAGTTTTTCTTGGCTGCTGGTCAGATAAAGAAGGTCCATCAAAGACCTGACTGTTGGAATACCTCTGTGGGGTCTCCCAGCTGGCACAGCAGGGACAGCAGCACGTGCTCACACTTCTGTTGGGAGAGGAGCAAGGTCAGCCTCAGGTCGACACAACGCCGGCCTCACGTCGACACAACGCCAGCCTCACGTCGACCCAACGCCAGCCTCACGTCGACACAGCGCCAGCCTCACGTCGACACAACGCCGGCCTCACGTCGACACAACGCCGGCCTCACGTCGACACAACGCCGGCCTCACGTCGACACAAGAGGACCAGAGCTACTGTGGTTCTAGGACCAGAGTGTGTGGTTCTAGGTCCAGAGTGTGTGGTTCTAGGACCAGAGTGTGTGGTTCTAGGACCAGAGTGTGTGGTTCTAGGTCCAGAGTGTGTGGTTCTAGGACCAGAGTGTGTGGTTCTAGGACCAGAGTGTGTGCTTCTAGGACCAGAGTGTGTGCTTCTAGGAGCAGTGTGTGGTTCTAGGACCAGAGTGTGTGCTTCTAGGACCAGAGTGTGTGGTTCTAGGTAGAGTGTGTGGTTCTAGGACCAGAGTGTGTGGTTCTAGGTTCAGAGTGTGTGGTTCTAGGTCCAGAGTGTGTGGTTCTAGGACCAGAGTGTGTGGTTCTAGGACCAGAGTGTGTGGTTCTAGGTCCAGAGTGTGTGGTTCTAGGATCAGAGTGTGTGGTTCTAGGACCAGAGTGTGTGGTTCTAGTACCCGCTGCTCCAGCAGGCTCAGGCAGGGCGTGTAGCTCCTCTCTGAGGCGTAGGGGTCTCCGGGGTCCGACAGGTCCTGGCACAGCGAGCAAACCCAATCCGGCCTACAACCAGAACCAGCGGAACCGGTGAGACGGGAACATGGACCGCACATTTTGGAATCAAACAAACCAATTCAGAAAATACTAAAACATGGGACTGAGACCCCCATGGGGGTGCTAGGATCCGAGGCCCAGGTCTCAATCCCGTCGTCCGCTACGTGCCAATGCATTCAGGTTCTCCCTCAAATAACGCCGCCCACTCAACCCCCCAGCACCCAGGAGGGTGGAGTGGGGACTGGCCCCAGACGGCGGTGGACCCCTCTGATGGGGCCCCGAGACACAAGACCTCCAGACAGAGAGCTCTTACCCGGGCCGGGCCCCGGGGGGCACGTGGCAGGCGCTGTGGAAGCTGCGCTCACACTGGCTACAGGCGGCGTCGCAGGACGGGGCGTGGCAGCACGCACAGACCGCCAGGGACCCAGGGGCCTGGGGGCCCTCAGGGGACCCGGGCGATGACAGAGGCTGGAGGTAGGCGGCCTGCTCCTCGGCATGGGGCTGCAACACAGAAGGCACTCGGGTTCAATTCCTCGAGTGGGTCGTACCATACTGGGCCACAGCGGGGGGGCGAGTGGGTCGTACCATACTGGGCCACAGCGGGGGGGCGAGTGGGTCGTACCATACTGGGCCACAGCGGGGGGCGGGTGGGTCATTGAAAGGTTGAGGTGTATTCAGGGACAGGTGTATTCGGGGCTCGATCCCAGGACCTTTCGGCTGGGAGTCAAACACCCGAACCCCCGGCAGGGATGGATCAGAAGGTTCCCTACCAGGTCGTCGTCCGTCACCTCCTCCAGGAACATCTCCTGCTCCGTGTCCCCAGGGTGGAGCAGGTAGCGGGGAGTCGGGCGGCCGGGAGCGACCGCCGCAAGAGGCAGCCGGAACAGAGACACCACTGGCCACGGGCTGCAGGGGCCCGTCCTCGCCGCCCGGCTGCAGGGGCCCGTCGCCGCCGCCCGACCGTCGTCGTCCTCCCCTGGCTCCTCCCCCGGCTCCTCCCCTGGCTCCTCCCCCGGCTCCTCCCCCGGCTCCTCCCCCGGCCCCTCCCCCGGCTCCTCCCCTGGCTCCTCCCCCGGCCGCTGTGTGGCCACCTGCTGCTCTCCTGGAGTCTCAGGACCGGCCGCATCCTCGGCTGAGGCCCCCGGGGGCTCCGGGACCATGTCCCCGCTCAGCAGGGAGGAGGTGGTCGCTTCCTGCACGCCGGGGTACGTTGGCCGATTGTGGCCCTGGGTGTCCGAGAGCTCCCCTCCGTCCCCCCAGACTGAGGGCCGCTCAGGAAAACCGGAGGAGATGTCCTCGGGGGCCGTGGGGTCGGACACGGTGGAGGTCAGCTCGTTGTCCTGGATGTTGGGGTACCACAGACACTCCTCTGGGCCCTGGCTGGAGGAGACGTCGCAGGCGGAGTCTGCCAGGGCCTTCACCGTCCTGGTGGTCGGGGGCGGAGCCTCTGGGGAGGGCGGGGCTCCTCTGGGGTCCGGGCTGGGCTGCTTACGCTCGGGGTCAGAGGTTAAGGAGTCTCCGGTGTTTCTACTGAATGAGAAACTATCCAGGATGATCTGGTACAGAAGGGGGTTCTGTTCCATGACCTGCTTAGCCCTCGAGGAGTCGCCGGAGGGGGGTGGGGTCGGCCGCTCCGATGGGAGGGGGAGGGGTGGCGGACTGGGTTCAGGAGTAACCGGGTGGATCTGGTTCTGAGTCCGGTGCCCGGCAGGTACCTCTGCATCATGGCCGCTGCCCCTGGGGGGGAAACCGCCAAAGGGAAACGGTACCGCCTTTGGCGCAGAGGGATCCAACGATGATGGCGCTGTACTCGGAGGGATCGGTTGACAGATAGAGTGGTAGGAAGAAGTCTTTGGCCGCCGCGGTTTTTTTTTTACTTTGGGGTCAGAGTGTTTGTCTAACACCACCGTGGGAGTCGTGGACTTAATGGGCGCCCCCAACATGATAACCTTCTGGTTTGGCTCGCCCGCCGCGCCGCCCGTCTTGTCCTTAATGTAGCCGCTTAATGCGGAAGATAGTATGGGGTAGAAGGTGGTCCCGATGGGGAGGACACAGTAGGGCAGCTGGTTGGAGAGGTTGGCCACAGTGGTGGGTACTCCGCCCGGTGGGTGTTCGGCAGAAGGCGTCGGAGGTAGAGGCTGTTCCTTTTGGGCCACCAAGGACCCCTCAGAGTTAACTAGTGGGTGACCGGACTGGGCCTGGCTGTGCCACTGAGGGTAGCCTGTAGGGATACACGATGAGGTGGTGGTGGCTGGACCTATTGGCGATTGGCTTTGATAGCCTAACCCAAAATAATAATTGCTGGAGCTCTGAAGGCTCGATCCAATGATGCTGGTCTGCTGTTGGCCCGTCTGCTGATCGAGGGTCTGCTGTTGGAGGGTCTGCTGTTGGCCCGTCTGCTGTTGGAGGGTCTGCTGTTGGCCCGTCTGCTGTTGGAGGGTCTGCTGTTGGCCCGTCTGCTGTTGGCCCGTCTGCTGTTGGCCCGTCTGCTGTTGGCCCGTCTGCTGTTGGCCCGTCTGCTGTTGGCCCGTCTGCTGTTGGCCCGTCTGCTGTTGGCCCGTCTGCTGTTGGCCCGTCTGCTGTTGGCCTGTCTGCTGTTGGCCCGTCTGCTGTTGGAGGGTCTGCTGTTGGAGGGTCTGCTGATGTACTGGTTTCCAACCAGACTCGCAGGAGGACAGTGTGGGGTGGGCAGCATATCTTACATTAGATTGGTCTGGGCAAAAGGCAGGCAGATAAGACCTGGCTGATCCCAGAACAGAGGCATGACTGACTGAACGTCGGGGCGGAGCCGGGCGCGGGGGCTGTCTGGGTTGGGGGAGGGCCGTTGCTTGCCGAGGAGGGGGATAGAGGGAGGTCTTTGCCGTCGGAGCGGCGGGGGTCGCAGTGGTCGCACCCACAACTTTCAGGGGCTGTGAAAGCCATTGTTGAGGGTTGATTTCCTTGCAGGAGAAAGGAACCTGAGACACTCGAAGCTCACCTGCAAAAGAACAAGCAGCACATGAACAGGTGAGATACTGCCCCTGCAGCAGACACCAGGGTCTGCAGCCAGTCCTAGACAGCATTTGTAGCCTACTCCTAGACCATTCTAGTCCCAGTAGGTCCTAACCTAAGCCAGATGTTAACGTTCTTCATGTTGACCCACGTGTAGGGGCTGGGCGATTAATCGAATTTTGATTTGGATTTCAATATTGACCAAAATGATCGTGATTATGATTTTTCCAAAATCTAGCAGCCCTACCCAAGTGTAGAGCTGGTTCGGTCCGAGGACCCACCTCTTTCCCACCTTCAGTACCATGTCAAAAAGTGAGACAATGAACACCCTCCCCCTCCCGCTCTTAAGAACATTCTGATTATCGATGTGATCGTTACATACTGAGAGAGCGGATGGGTATGAGGAGGATTCTGGCTCTAAGAACACGTTGTGTACGTATTGCTCCGTGACATCCACTGACAGGCAACGACTCTCTCTCAATATGATGCCTGGGGAGCCCTACCCTTTCTTCCGGCGGTTTGAGTTTGCCCTGCAGAAGGGTCTGGAGAAGAGCAACACATTTCTTTCTGCTTCCGATACGTTTTTGCGGGGGCCAAACATCCGAGCTGGCTTTTCCCCCTGGCGCCCTATTGGCTGGTTTAACACAATGACGACAGGGAAGCGACGGCAAGCAGCCAATCGCGTACAGAGTCAGTTGATCTGGCCCGTTGATCACGCCTCTCGTGCTGAAGAAAATGACAGCAGCTTCCCCAGACCAACGTGCAATCTACGATTGGCTTGGTCTGGCAATAGCCCGGCGAGGTCACTACCACAACAAACCCCTGACCTCTGACCTCTCCAGACAGGCCTGTACTCACCGAGGGAGAGGATGGCCTTCACCACGGCAGTGTTGATGGTGAGGCTAGGCTTGGTCATGGTCTCAGGAGGACCGACTTCCTGGCTCAGAATCCACTCTGACCAAGTGCTGATCTGGAAGGCAGAACAACGCGTGTTCAGCTCATGATATGCAGGGCAGCAGAGTGTGGGGGCTGCACTTTAAACCCAAGGTGAATCCAATACGTCTGCTAGAAGATTAGCTAGTAAAATAGTAAAAAAAATGCTTTATAAATACACTACCGTTCCAAAAGGTTGGGGTCACCCAGACAATTTCCTGTTTTCCATGACAATTCTAACTTTCATTCAACAGCTTTCAGCTGTGTTAACATAATTGCGCAAGGGTTTTCTAATCATCAATCCGCCTTTTAACACCATCAGCTAAACAACGTACCATTAGAACACAGGAGGGATGGTTACTGGCAATGGGCCTGTGTACACCTACTGTATGTAGAGCAATCAATTAAAAATCAGCCGTTTCCAGCACGAATAGTCATTTACCACATTCACAATGTCTAGACTGTATTTCTGATTAATTTCATTTAATCTTCATTGAAAAAAACAGTGCTTTTCTTTAAAAATGAAGGACATTCTAAGTGAGCCCGACCTTTGGAACGGTAGTGGATCTAGCGTATGTTTCATTGTGCGCTACCTCGGTTTTGCGGGCCAGCAGAGTCTTGATGTCCGTTGCGTCGTCCTCAAGCTTTTTGATCCGTATGGTGTAGTCCTCCACCTTCTCCATCAGGCTCTGCATCCTGGTCTTCAGGACCTCCTCCTCTGAGGTGTAAATGGCCTGGAACAGACGCAACGAGGCTGCTGTAACATCGGCTCTCCCCGGATTAATGAGGTGCATCTTATCCAACCAAGATGGTTCCCTTACCGCCACTTGAGCATAGTGGTTGGATAGTCTCTCTTTGAAGTGGAGGCAGAAGCTTTTTACTATCGTTAGAAAGGTGACCTTCATTTCCACTTTTTGGGAATGTATCTCCTTCAACCTGTAGGTGGAGAAATCTTCACTTCAAAACCTTCCTAGCTACACGACACACACACACCACACAATTCAACCCCGAATCAATACACGGGTGTATTGATTGAAAATGCCCCCATTTGTCCTATAGCTTGTTCTTGTATTGTAGGACTAGGGCCCTGTCAGCAATATTAATATTAATTCGAAAAATAAATATCTTGTTCGACATTTACATTTATAGGATTCTGCAGTTGCTTTTATCCAAAGCGACTTACAACTATCATGCACAGATTCACACCCGACGGCGGAGCCAACCACGCAGGGCGACAGCCAGATCTTCAGGAGCAGTCACAGCTCGACACTCAACTAGGAGGAGCTGGGGATCGAACTAGCAACCTTCTGGTTACCAGCCAACCCGCTCTACCTGACCCCTGCCGACATCATCTTAAACAGCGATTCAACCACATCTCATCAACATTATTCCAGCCTGTAGTCCAGTGCAGTGCTGCACATGCCCAGAGACCACGTCTCACCTGGAACTCATCAGCATGATGCTCTGCATGGCCTTCTCCGTGTGCTTGTCTACGGGCACCAACAGACCGTACATCTGCTTCCTGATGCTCTTGTACGCCTCGTGGACAAACTGGAAGCTGTAGGGGCGTGTGGGGGAGGAGGAAGCAAAGGGTAAGACCTCAGAGGCGCCCCCCACAGGCGGGCTTGCCTACGTTCTGCCTCGTGCTGTCAGTGAACCGGTACTCACTCGTGAGTGCGGTGGTCCATGAGCTGGCAGTCGCGACAGGTGTGGACGTCACAGGTGAAGCAGTAGAGCTGCAGAACCTCCTCGTGGTGGAGGGGACAGTAGTTGCCTGTGGGTGCCGAGTCCGACCTGGGGAAGTCCGCTGTGAGGACAAACAGCGCTCTTAAACCAGGACCCGTTTCAGCCAGGCCAACAGGCCTTAGTCAGGCAGACATGTTGAGTGACTCAGGTGAGGCTGTCAGTCATCAATCAAATCATACGCAATGCGAGTGACCAAACTAATTCCAAATGGTGAAGAACAGGATGAACTCTGACTGAGTGCAGTGCATCTTTAGGAACTGGACCGCGGAGAACACATGACTGCAAGACTCGTAATAGTTCATAGTGGTAGACAAGGGTCAAACATCGGTATGTAGCACAGTTGAGGTTTGCCACGGATACTTTAGCAGATGGGGCTGGTCCCTGGAGGTTATGCAGCCGTGTAAGAGGAACTGACCTGGGAGCTGGTTCAGGATGCGGTGGGAGCGGGTCACCTTCACCCTCTTGTGGGCTTCCACACAGACCCGGCACAGGGCCTCCCCACAGTCCACACACCAGGACGTGGCTGCCGCCCCCCCACAGCTGGTACACTACAGCGACACCAGGAGACAACAGAGCAGCACATATAACAGAGGCCACAGGCATTACTCACCACCATACAGCAGACTCCAGCTTAAGGATTGTAGAAGGTTGGTGTACTCTAGTGTCTCTGTGCTCACGGTTCTTAGTGTGGGGCCAGGCCAGTGCCTCTCCAACTGATACAAGGTGTTATGGTGTGTTCGAGACGTCTCATACACCACCCGCACAAGTTGCAAAGTGGGAAATCTCCCAGCTTTCTTGCGGCATTTCACCGAGGCACGAATCCTTTTGGCCGTAATATCTCGGGATTCTGAGAGTCCACAGAGTTCGCTGAGGTTGACCCTACGACTCGACAAACAAAGATGGCTGCGCCCATAATGAGATGTATTTTCTTTGTATTTGTACCACTTTGGTCATTTTAATGTCAATTTTAAATGCTCTTACAGACTTGATTCGTTTATCCGGTCACCAATTTATGCATTGCATGGTCTTGCTGTGCATGCAATACAATGTAAAGTTTTGTTTGTTTTCAAGTTGGTTTGCTAAAGAGGCTAAGGTAGCTAACAATAACAATGACTAGCCAATGACTGTTCTTCCGCAACTCGTCGTGTAGCTATGCCAACCAAGACAAACAGGAACGCTATAAGTGCTACAACAACCCAGGAATTTACGCCACAAGATTATCTTGTGCGGCTGGCGGTGCAAGGCCTTTTGAGTCATAGCCAGGGCCGTATACCTCATCAAGGGAGACACTGCATCGGTTCTTTTGTGATTCACGTTTTCTTTTGTATAATACTCGCCCCATAGGGTTGGGTGTGGAGAGGGATCGACAGCAAAGGAGCAGGTCTGGAGACTGCTCCTCACCCCTCCCTACACTAGAGATTATTCAACCTGAGTCTGTACCATGACATACTGGAATAAGCCCTTTATTCAACCCTCTGATCCAACCTGCCAAGCTGCCGTGATTTCCACTTCAAGAATACTACTACAATGAAAATACACAGCGCAGTCTATACAAACAGCTTAGGAATACGCTGAAATCAAACAGGATGAACTGGAAATAGAACCCTTTTCAGTTAGTTTCAAATGGAACGAGCAGCATACTTTTTTACATTTTAACGTGACCTTTAACTTAAATAGCGTATCCTTATTCCTTTTAACTAATAACCTTTCCCCCCCAATTCCGTCCAGACACAGAGAGCGACATTGGCTCCAAGTCCAGGCCTCTTGGGCCGTGAGGGCCTTCTTTTGAGCTCCGGTACGAGACTGCAGCAATGGAAACTGGGCTTCAGTTATCCAGAGGTTTTCCCCTGCACCCCCGGCTGAACCAGCCTCATCACTCATTGGAACCTGGGTTACCTCACTTGTGTCCTACCTTGACCCACCTGTGCAAGGACTTCTGTCAAAAATAATTGAGCGGAGGGGAATTAGCAATATGATTACATAACTGTCAAGCAAAAGCAAATGACTTTGTTTTAAAAAAGGTATTTAGCCAACTTTATCATAATTTGTATGAGCAAAGAAATATCACAGTACAATTATGTAATTGTTTAAGATGCACTAAAAGGAGGAGCTTGTGTACCCTGTTACCACCCACGAGAACCCCCTACAGATGGGTAGAACCAGGCCTAAGGGCCAGGTCTACTGCTACAGACAGAACCCCCATGAGTAGAGGAACCCCCTAAAGATGGGTAGAACCAGACTTAAGAGCCAGGTCTACTGCTATAGACAAGATTTTTACGATATACTCCTGTCCTCATCTTACCAGTGTCCCCGGTTTCTCTGTAAGCCAACATAAACCTGATAATTTGTTTGACTTTGTACCCTCGACGCACTTAATGTATTTACTCTTTATGATGCTTTTGGAAATGTAATGTACATATCTGTACTCTTTTTACTTATTATTTTTTTTTAAGTTGCTGGGGGCTTCTAGCCTCCAGCAACCCAACCAAGTGGGGCCCACAAGGGAGCCTCTTCCTGAGGAAGTGCAGACCCAGCAAGGCGGCGACAAAATGCCCACATGGTATATCCTGGAGTAGTTTAGGATAGGAAAGCCCAGGTGGTCTTGCTCTACTTTAGGTGATCAATGGACCATCTTGGTATATTAGTTATTTGTTGAATCTTCGGTAAACCTTACTTCATTGAATTCTCTTCTTTGAGCTTATTTTGTTAATATTGTATTCCTTATAGTTAAAGTTAGAGTTGATTCCTTATAAAAGCAAGGAATCACTTAATAGAAGAACTGGGCATGTTGGAGATCTGACGACAGAGATCTGGAAATCTTTAGATGGGTAAGATCTTCAACACATCCTGTTCCCATCGTAAAATATCTGCTCCCATGTGGCCCAGCTTGGTCAACCACAACGCTACCCAACCTTGTCCCCCAACACTCCTCCCCCCTCTGGGTTGAATCCGTGAGTCAGTAAACCATGGGTACAGATCCTGGGTACCACTGACCATGGGTACTGACCATTGATACTGACCAAGGGTACCCACCATGGGTACTAGGGGTGCCCAGCGGATCCTACCGGGGAGGGGAGGCTGCCAGCATTACCCCTGATGCTACAGAACGCATACTGCCAGTTCAGGTAGGAGGCAGAGAAACACCAATGATGGTTGATACCGGAGCAACAAAACATGCAAGTCCAGACTACGCCGCCTCCCATAAACATCCCCATGTCCGGACATGTCCGGACAACATCCCCGGACAACATCCCCATTCTTGGGACAAGCACAGATATTTCCCATTAAGAGCTCCGGTTCAACCGTATCCCAAGCCAAATAGGGAAGCAAGGGGCTTGGTTAAGCATCGACCCCAACAAGTTCACTTCAGTATGGTACAAAAACCCTGAATCTGCAGAACACACAATCTTATTGGTAGGTTAAAACCGAGTCAAAATATCCAGAGCCTATGATGAAGACTGTTTCAAAGAATGATCATGGGAAGCTTCACGCAGCAATTGAACACACATACATTCAATGAGACAAAGAGTTTACTTGATTCTTACAGGGAAACTTTAAACTCATGGGTAGTAACAACAAAGGAAACAAAAGTGAGAGCGAGTGAGCATCATGAAGAATCATCAAGAAGGCTAGCTGCTTCTTACCATTACAATTAGGGCATTTAGCAGACGCTTTTATCCAAAGCGACTTACATCGTTAATACACACATTGACACACCGACGGCAGAGTCAACCATGCAAGGCGACAGCCAGCTCGTCAGGAGCAGTTAGGGTTAAGTGTCTTGCTCAGGGACACATCAACACTCAGCTAGGAGGAGCTGGGGATCAAACTAGCAACCTTTCGGTCACAAGACGGTAACTGCTCCACCTCCTGAGCTAAGCCGACCCTTCTTACATATGCGGTTTGCGCCCGGTAGAAGCTACAAGCTAAAAACAATGCTTTAACAATCTTTTTCAAGTTCTGCTATCTGCACAAACAATTTGCCAGATGGAAGCTAGGACTCCAAGGAGTACAAAGGTACAAGCCTCATCATGAGCTTTATCTCGAATAACATCAAAAACACACATTTCTTGGTTACTACAACTGATGACACACACACACACACACACACACACACACACACACACATACACACACATGTATGTGTTCATGGAAGCAAAGGGCTTCCATATATTTTTGTATTTGTTCAAGAGAAAAACAAACTATCAGACTGATATCGGCAGATAGCCAAAGCTACGGTATCTGTATTATGGGAGAAATGTACTCTTACATTTAATGATACTATGTAATTATTATCTTGCCTACACGCTATATGAATCTAATAAGCGTGGAGAAACATTGAACAGTGAGTACCACTCTCCCCCAAGCACAGCTGCAGGATTGTACCAATATGGCTGCCAGGTTGAACAAGTACAGTGACCTATGGAGCGACCCCGAGCATGACATGTTTAATTTATGTAGCTAGCATGTTCCAAATATGGTGGAGGCCCCAGATGCAGGCTCAGAGTAGGTCGAGGAGAATGGGGGAGAGCGGGTTAGGGGTACAGTATATCCCCATATAAGGGAAGAATGAATGGGGTGAGAAGATGCTGTATGGATATTCAGCGCGCAGATAGATAGATAGATAGATAGATAGACTCCTCAGTTCTTCGTCAAACCAACTCGCCTTGTTCTCATGGTGTGATCCAGATGCCTTGTACACCACTCGCAGAAGTGGTGTACGGGAACTGGTGTGATCCATTTCTATGGTGCGCCGGTACGCCCAATCTGCTCTAGCGAGAATGTGACGTAATTTCCTGGCTGGTAGCACCTTATATCGTTCCAGTTACTCATTGGCTAGTCAATGTTAGCTACATTAGCCTCTTTAGCAAACCAGCTCGAAAAGATACAAACAACTTTACCATGTATTGGATGCACAGACGGTTTTGCAAAAACCGTCTAATCCTAATTTTCTCCCGCAAAAACGTATTGAAACTAGAAAGTAATGCATTGCTCTTCTCCAGACCCTTATGGTGCGTTCCTCAATCCTTTCTTGCGGCATTTCTCGGAGGCACGTCCCCTTTTTGTCTTCAACTTTCGGGAAATCTGAGAGTAGACCGAGAGCAGTGATGACGCTGTCAACAGCGCCCGTGAAGAGATTTTTTTTTTGGTATTTTTTACCACGTATTTGTACCAGGTTGGTCATTTTAATCTCGATTTTAAATGCTCTTACACACTTGATTACATTGCAACTATATTCTGGTCACCAATTTATACATTGCATGGTCTTGCTGTGCTTGCAATACAATTAAAGTTGTGTTTGTTTTGTTGCTGGTATTTAACGCTATAAATGCTTGGAGACCGGAAATGACGTCCAAAGTGCAACTTGGAAGGCTGGCGTCCGAGGATTCAGGAACACACCATCATGCAGGGCAAACTCAGATCACCGGCAGAATGGGCGGGGCTACCCTGTCTACTTATTACAAAGTTACCGTGTCACTTCCACGCCATTTTTTGTGCTATTGACTTAACATAACTGCTAAAAGCAACAATGTTTTACTAAACTTATGTTCAATGTTGTCACTTGGCACTTAATTATCTGGCTATTTACCCTGTAGATGCCTCATTCTGTGTCAACTCAATCAGAGTTTGGCAGCTCAAACTTTTGATTTTGATCATTAGATCATCATCATATTGTTTCTGTAACGTTTTTCTTTTCCCTCAAATTCTGTAAAAGTCATACTGCAGCCTATACCGTAAGTAGAAAACTCTTGAAATCATCAGGAATGGTGACCAATAACCACCTCTACCCATAAACCCAAATTTGTGGTACTGCACCCAAAGGTGGCGCTATTGTAAAAAAAAAAATCATGAATTAGGCTTATTTCTCCTCACCAGATTGACCTGGGCTCAAAATTCTTTCAGAATATTAATCTCTAGAATCATATGCATTTATAAAACCCTGCTGCTTCTGCTCTAAAAATGTTTACTTTTCCCACAACTTCATAGAAAAGCCAAACGTCCACAGTCTCAACCCATTTTGCCTATGTAACCATTTTGTTATTGCATAACTACCATACGGCTATTATTAGGTGGATACCATTAACAGTGCAAATTTTCAGATCTGTGCTCTTTTAATAAAGCCTTTAATTCACTTGTGAAATGTATGCTTGGAGTTTTCTTGCTGTGGTGTGCTTATCAAAAGACATTTTCACCATGTGAATGAGGCTTCATGCAGTTCAGGAATGTCAGTGGCTCAACAGGATAATGCCTTGTACTTGTGATCCTTAGGTTGTGAGTTTGAATCCTGATTAGAGCATGACATTCTGTCATTGCCACTTATTTAACCCATTCAGACCGGATCACGCATCTGTGCGTGTTTACCTTTAAGACCGGATTGCGCATCAATGCGTGTTTACCATTAACCCATTTGTACCGGCTGCGCGGAGCAACATTGTATCTACTAGATACAATGTTGCGCCGCACAGCAGCCGGTACAAATGGGTTAAGAAACGCAACATTGAACAGCACCAACATTCCGACTCATTCGTTTCCAAGAATCTGACTGCCAAGACACAGTATTGCATCAGGGGAACTTCTTCGTTTACCATTTTTCCTTCACGATTAACTCTCTTCCGTTAGTGTTCTTGACTACAGATTTTTCAGGTATATGCTTTTAAGAAAGCCCTTAATTCACTTGAAAAGTGTGTGCTTGGAGGTTTCTGGATGTTGTATGCTTATCAATAGACATTTTCACCATGTGTATGAGGCTGCAGTTCAGGTTTATCAGTGTCTCAATGGGATAATGCCTTGTACAGGTGATCCTTAGGTTGAGAGTTCGAATGCCGATTATAGCATTATGAACAAGCTGAACATGACATTGGGCCATTGCTTTGCAGCTCACATGAAAGCCGAGACGAAGTATTGCATTAAGTGGAACATCTTCATCAACATCTTTCCTTCATAATTATTTGTCATATTTATATATCTTCCATTAGAGTGTTCTTGACTTTTAATGCTGCTCGGACCCCGTTAATCACCGCTTGCGGTTATATTTTTACTTGAGTCTGTGCCGTACTGCAGCTGTTTGAGGTTATTTGGTTATTTAGCCACTAAGAGGCGCAATTGAATGCGAGGATGATAAATCCCTCAATAGAAGTTGGCTTACTCCTAAACAATCTGCGCTGAAATGATAGCTACGCCCCTGATCGTGATGATGGTAAAACATCATGAGGAAATGGTGGGTCAATCTTATAACACGTTTTAAACCGAAGCAGAATGGATGGACCATGTGTTTATCTCAGACAGTGAATATTAACCACCGCAAGACTAACAACAGAGAGAAGTCCACAAGGCATTGACCAGCTGAGGTCTCGACCTTTAACACTGCGGACCTTTAAACTACAACCCGAACTCCGCAGCGCAGCCTCACTGAACACGGGGTTTAAACTCACCGCGGTCAGCATGAGGACGAGGCTCTTCTCCTACTCCGAGATGGCTCTTCTCCTTCTCCGAGATGGTTCTTCACCTACTCCAAGATGTGTTTTCTCCGACTCCGAGATGATGATTTTTCTTCTACTCCGTGTTCTTCTACTTCTTAACTTCTTCATCTACTTAATAACCGGGGTAACCAAGCGCTGCGAGCCCCCAGCAGGCACTGCATGCTCCGCCGAGATCAACCCTTCCTCCTCTTCTCTGCGGACCCGCCCATTAATGTCAGCCAATCACAGCGTCCTGTTGTCGTGTATCGACACAGTCAGCCAAGCATATCCAAGGAGAGGCTTTTACCTATCATAAAGTACCTCTGTATGCTGGTCCTACCAGACTCTCGTACTTCATTTCATTTCACCAGTCTGGACCTACTCAATTGAGTGTCACGCCCCTTCCGGTAGCGCCCATGGGACCTATGAGATCGAAAAGTATGAATGGGTTTCAATGGAGAGAAAGTAATTATTTTCTGGTCCCAGTCTTTATATGCCCTGGATTACACATATGTTGTTTGTGGATTTAAATTATAATAATATAATAATTATATAATAATTTTCATGCAAAGAAAACGCGAAGAAGTTTGATAATGTCAGGTTTTGTGTGAGGCCACTTTGTGAACTACAGCCCCTCGCTGCTCTGACGAGAATGATATACGTCACCACCCCTCCGGTGCAGACACGGCGATCTCTCTTCTCCACTTCACCGCTTTTTTCAAAGGGGAGGATAAAAGCATCGGAAGAGGTGAAAACCATTATAAGTCGGGGCATGTTGAGAGTTTCAGTTATGCCGATGGGGAGATTGTCGGTCTTGTCCACGCCAGTATGGGAGAAATTAACCATTACTTTTTATGTTAACTGAGTATTATCAGTCCTATATATCATATAGATACATTAATAGTGGAAAGTAGCTAATCATCTGTTTTTCTATAAGTGTAACTTGACACGACGCCAGAGTCTGCCCCAAACCTATTGCTGGTGATCTCCCAGTGTAGGGATCAACGGGTCACGGCGTACCGACGTCAACCTAATGTTTAAATTAGCTGCAGTTAATGACCACATAGGAATGTATGGCTGACCGGCCTTACCATAAAAGGAGATCTTGTATGCATGCGGTGGGCGGTCATACCGGAGCTTGGTGTCTGTGAGTATAAAAAGTGGCCGGGATCTTATGATCGGCAGTGCCTTGCAAACTACTCGGCTGTGTGGTTGCTTGTTGAACAGTACAGTCGCAGGGCTGCCAACTTTTCAAAAAGCCTTGGAGTGAGATTTTGTCGGGCCAACCAAAATTTTGCCATATACACGCCAATTTTTGTTTGGCCCACTGCCATACACAAAAAACACATACCTCTGACCATACATCAGTGGTTCTCAATGTATGGGCCTTAGGCACTACTCAGAGTGTACAAATGGAACCACAGGACACAGCATGGCCCATTTTGTGCATATTTATTTGGGGAAAAAGTAAACACATAGTACAAAGTAAACAGATATGTAGTACACAGTATGTGTTAAAACAATAAAATAATAATAAAAATGAAAAACCCCAAAACATTTTTTAACCATCACAGAACTATATGCTAACAAAAAAAGATTACTCATCTCCAGCTACTTATCTCATTCCTTGATGGCTGTGTGCTTGATTGTATTTAGACGTTGCCTTTTTTGAGGCCTTGATTATGTCCTGGGAGGGCTCCCACTTGAAGCAGGGCTCCAGGCCAGCCATCTTGATTGTCATGATGGACGACAATGTCCCATCCAGAGCCAGGCTGTTTCTGGTTTTGGTTTTATTCAGCCCCACCACGGAAAAAACCCTCTCTGCATCGGCGTTGGAGTGGGGTAAAACAAGGACCAGCTTGGCAATTGTTGATAGCCTCATGAAAAGAGGTAATCCTGTCACCTATGAAGAAGGAACCAAGAACACAATGTAAAAATATGTAATATTACTTTGTAAGAGGAGTAAAGGATAATTAATTTAGTCTATAACCAAATGCATGCACCTAGTTTTATGCATACATACCAAATGATTCTAATTTGAATTTTCTACTGTTATTGGTGTACAAGAATCATTCTTACCCTGTGTTTACGGGTTGCCATCTCAGCCCAGAAGTTCTCTGTCTCGTGTCCAGAGTCCTGGAGGGGTGGTAATACCATAGTCTGGTATTCCAGGAGCTCTTCACTAAGTTTATCATGTTCCTCTGGCCCATGGTAGGGGAGCAGGTGAGGGAACCTTATTTTAAAGCAGAGTTACAAGTATTTTATTTTTGATATATGATGTATTTATGATATATGTCATCAACCCAAAGAATTGTTTTTTTAAAAGCCAGTTAGGGATGGATCATGTGCTTAGAGGCATTCTTGTTATAGAATTCATGGCATTAAGTCTCAGATAACAAGCAGAGATTGCTGAAAGAAATCCTAACCTCTCTACAAAGTACAGGACATCTTCCATGCCACATTCCAACCTTTGCCGGACATCTATGAATTTTGCATGCTTGAGCAGTGGCTCTTGCAGAGGCAGCTTCTTCATAGCATACTCCACAGCATTGATTAGAAAACTGAGGGCAGCTTCATGGAACTTCTCAACCTGATGAGGTGTGATGTCTCCATCATCAAGCAATCTGTGGAGCTTGGCCCTAGTGGTAAAGCCAATGTTCAGCTTTCTTCCTGTCACAGATACAACAAATCAAGGTTGACAGATATGCTGTGTCATGCTTATCATAAAAATAATAATAATTATAATTATAATAGTAGAATATTAAACACTGACCTGGCAAATGGTTGTCCTTTTCTTTGAAACAAATCTCATGTGGCTGTTCGTGGCCTATCAGCGCTCTAGGTACCATGAATTTACTGCACATCTTGCGAATGAAGTTCAACATCTACACATCAACACAGACATTTACAGGTGTAAAACAGTAAAACATGTTGCAGCAGAAAAAGCAACAACAGCAAAAGTATATCCGCTGCTTCTGTACCTCATCATGTAGTAAGAATATTGATGAACATTCTCTCTGCAGTAGAAGGTTGAAAGATGTGAATGTTGGTATGTTGGCCTGGAAAAAGAGCAGGTACACCTCTGTCATGGGGTCAGTGAATGCCTCCCGAAGTCTCCTGAACCTCGCCTGACTTTCATCTTAAATGGAAAAAACAAAATTGGCAATATGTACAGCTAACAAACTTGTGGTATTAGTAGTAGATGCATAAGGGAAATGACATGAGGGACCATACTGGCAGATTTGAAGTAGCTGGCCAAAGGGTCATACAGCCTCAGAATCCGGGTCACGCAGCGCTCAAGGCTTAACCAACGAACAGAGATATGCTGCAGGATCTCCATATACTCTGCCTCGTGAAGCTCACAAAATTCTGTTACAGGCATTAAATTATAAAACATATGTATTCAAAAGTTCTGTATTTCAATATTTTAATTGGGACTGTCAAAAGTGCATACCTGTTAAGTAGCCCTTTCGGTTGGTGCTACCCTTAAACCAGTAGCACACATCCACTATCAGGTCCTCCAGATCAAATTTAGAAACCTGCAATACATAATCAGACCAGAAACATTAAGGTTAATGCATGTAATCAGTACACAGATATTAGTTACATGTGAAGTAAAATTAGGCCTATACTTACTTCCAAAAACCCTGCACCAGCTTTTTTAGCGGTATTATGGACAATATGACATGGGCAGCCATGAACATAAATACTTGGGTGTTCCTTCAGGATTCTGGAGGAAATGGAGGTCTGTGAACCTGTGTTCACTGCAGCATTATCCACAGAAAGACCAACACACTTCTGCCAGGGAATAGCCTTTTCTTCCAAGGTGGTCTTGATCTTGCTGAAGATCACTTCTGCTGTCCCACAGCTTGCTCCGCTAGTAGTACACATCCCGAGGAAGCGGTGTTCAACCTTATCTTTCATAAAGATCCTGACTGTCAGGGGGTTCATCTTCTCTACTCCTGCAATGACAGCATAGTTAAGCAAAACATCCCATCCTCTTATGTACATGTATGCACAAAAACTAAATAATGCCAGATTATTGTTAAGGTGAAAAACATCATAGTTTGGGAACTACCTGTGTCATTGGATCCATCTGTGACTAGAGTGTATTGCTGTTCCCTCATTTGATCGACCAACTCCCTCATAAAATGTGGTGTCAGCGCCTCGTTTACTATGCTGGACATTTTTGTCCTGGCACACCGGTATTCCTGGGCTGTTCTTGAGTCTTTGAAACACTCCTTTAGAAGAGGCCCCAGGTGGTCTGCAACAGCTAGTGGAACATTGTGCTGCACTAGTGTTGCTGTTATTTTGACCTCAGCCCTCCTTGTCTGCAAGATTTTTTTTATTAGTACTCCCCAAAGAACACAGTTGAGTTGAAATAGACATTATATTAGACAAAACTATAAATTGTGATAGAACAGTAGTAGTACACAAAACTCTTGAACCTTGACAGACCATGACAGTGATACATAGCATACCTTAGCCTCTTGGTCTGCCATACCCACAACAGAGGAACAGGGCACTGAAAATCTGTCTAAAGTTGCCTGAGATTGAAGTGCCTGCTGCTTGTCCTGGTGGCTCTTGCTCTTGATGTGTCGCACAACATCAGTCACCCCTTGGTGGCAACATGAGTTCTCGACACGACACACAGAGCACCAGTAATGTGTGCTGAGGGTCCCTCTTGTTATGAATGGCCATGTTGTGGTCCACTCACTTTTAAAGATGGACCTGTATTTTGCAGCTCCACACATGGCTCTACTCCTCGACCCCTGCTCAGGCCACCGCTGTTCTACATTCTCTGTCTGTGGCTGTTCTGTCTGTTCCTGTTCTGTCTCTTGTTCAGTCTGTTCCTGTTCTGTCTCTTGTTCTGTTGGTCGCTGTTCTGTCCGTTGTTCTGTCTGTTCCTGTTCGGTCTCTTGTTCTGTTGGTTCCTGTTCTGTTTGTTGTTGTTCTGTAGCCCTTTTCTTGTGTGTCTGGTTTTTCGATAGATAAAATAAAATATTTCTCTTTGTTCCTGCTGATGGCCCTGGCTTTTTTTTATTGGGCATCCTTGAAACCTTTAGGTTTAATAAAAGTCATGTTGGTTTATAATTCTGCGCTAGTATATCAGTTACAATATGCTTTTTTCTGGTGTACAATTTATGTTGTGCTGCATTTAGACCTCAAACTAATAGTTTACAAATATCTCTCTTGTTTACACATTAAAACGAATAGGTTACTTTAAGAGCATAAACACTTATAATTATTAAAAAATACATACCTGAAAAGGGGGGAATATAATCCAGTGACGGGCTTCTTTGGATAAAAAGTCAAGCATCTGATAGTAGTCCGACCGGTTCTGGCAGCGCGAAGCGCGAAACAACACAACTAAGTCTAACTAATCGACTAATCACCCTGTGCGGTGGTGTTTATGAATGAATCAAGACTCAAAAAGGTAGATAACAGATAACCGAACCGATTTTTTTTTCTTTTTTTTTTTGCCCGGAGTCAGACGTGTGTCAGACGAAATTCAGCGTGAGAAATCGGGGGTGTGGCGTGAGAGCGTGTGAAGTGATTCAAATGAGTGTGTCTCACGGCCAATGCGTGAGAGTTGGCAGCTTTGCAGTCGTATGTCATGCTTGTTCCGGACTCCTCGATTCCTTATGCTCTCTTAGTTAGTTGAAGTGATAGAATTCGGTTATTTTCTACCACACCAGTCGCAGGGAGCGTGACGTCAAATACGAGACGTGTAGTCTTTCTCATTGCGTTTTCTCTACAGCCTTTAACTGAACAATTGCACAATAAATGGTCAAACTCTTGACATGAAAAATGATCATTTAAATCCAAGAACAACATATGTGTAATCCGGGGCATATAAAGACTGGGACCAGAAGATAATTACTCTCTCTCCATTGAAACCCATTCATATTTTTCGATCTCGTAGCTCCCATGGGCTCTACCGGAAAGGGCGTGACTTCGCCACTCTGTTGACAAACGTAAACTCACTCGAAGGCGGGCGTCTGTTGAATTTTAAAACTATTGGATCTGCCCAGTGCCACTCTGGATTTGCCATAACCAATCGCTAACATTTGGCCGGGAATCACGTTGTCCCTCAACGAGAGCTGACTTTAACGTCATTGTTCTCAGCCAATCCCTCCCTCTGTTCGCTGATTGGACGCACAAAATTTGGAAGGAGAAAACCAACATACGGCAGACCAAGCCCCCGGGAACAGTGCATACTTCCAAAATCCACCAGCGCTCAGCGGCCACGCCTGGTACTGCAGCTGTTTAAGCGGGCTGTGGACTAGAGGTGGATTCAATGATTCGTTTACGTGAACCAGTTCGCGTCAGTCAGTTCGCCAAGATGAGTCGTTCGCGAATCGTTCGTTCGTTCGTTCAGCCCAGTTTCCGGTTCAGTCCAGTAGCGTTCCGTTTCCGGTAGCGGTGAATCGCATCATGCAATGCACCCATTGCATGGTTCTCAGCTGAGTCAGTCAGACTCAGTGCTACCGGAAACTCGACTGAACTGGTTCAGTCGAGTTTCCGGTGAATCGAATGGCGAATCGAATCACTTTATCCTGAAAGTTGAGTCAATATCGTTAATTTTATATATTAAAAAAATACCCGAGATAAAGGAACAATGTGAAACCCTAACCCTAAAATGTAAACACCAGGCTACTTGACAAGAAAATGTAACGGACCACCTGAGGCTTTACTTCACCTCAGAGATAATGCGTTAGTTAATAATGATATGCCTTGCGGCATATCATGCGGCATCACCTGCGCATAGTGCTGCTGCGTAGGCCTACATGGACGTTCCAAGTATGTTTACTTCATGTATCGTTGAAGCTAACTAAGTAAAGCCTAGTTATAACTATAACCTGCTCCTGGTGCAGTGCAAGCAACAGTGTGTGCCGTGAGTCGCCTCGGTCCCTCGTCTTCCTGAACGAACGAGTGGGTAACGGCTGCGGCCTGCTGCAATACAATCGTCTGCAGCGGGAGGCGGGGCTTGACCGTCCAGCAGGTCAAGCCCCGCCCATGACACACGCGTCACACGCCAAGCTCTGCGTAGAAGTTCAGGGACAGTCGGGATTTCGGAAACTCAGTAGAAACAGCGCCTGGGGAGGATTTTCCCCTACTACTACCCTATAAAAACTGTCTTTGCAATGTCTTTTGCAGCGACATATTGTGTTTTTGCTATTAATAGATAGGTTTGTCATTGTTTGTCATTAACGGAAACCCGAGAACAGCAAAATGCAGAGAAGTGAGTGATTATTTTATAGGCTACATCAATTATATAGGCTATAAAAATTAGACTGTACAACAATCAAAGAAAGCATTATATAATTTTTCTATAATTTTACTATCTTCCAATGATGTAGGTCTGCATCAGTCTAAAAAACATACCTTGAAAAACTTTTTTTCACCCCTTCTCACCTATACAGCATCATGACCTGTATTGATGTGTCACTGCCTTTGTTACTGTATGTGCCCGTTTATGTGGAGTGTATTTTGGGACTTGTCCAGGTAATCAAGGGCAGTGGTTCTCAGTTGACTGGTTAAGTAAAAAAGTGCAACCCTTTTCATGGAATATCATAATGATAGATGATTGGAAAAAGCCAGTGATAGCAAATAATGCAAATCATTACCAAAAGAAATGTTTCAGTAGGTCAGGCAAAAAAAAATAAAATATACATCTATATATATATATGTATACACACATATAATATTGGTGCAGCATTCATGCAGACCAAGTTATTTCAATGCCTTTTTTCTTGATCCATAAAGATGTTATGAAGTGGATGATCCTGGTGGTTGTTCTGAATGGCCTCTCATCTTCAGTGTACATCTCTCCACCACCAAGTAGTTTTCCCATTTTTTTTGCCTTGCATCCTTGTGTCTGATGCCACCTCACCAGCAGAATGAGAAAAGAAAACGACAATCTTGCCACCACAGACTGAAAAATCATCTGCAGCATCTAACTACAGATAAAATGACTCAAGGACTCAAGAAAATTATTTTCATTTATTGGCCTGTTAAACATATCAACATATAACTGACCAATATAAGCAGTAGAAAACAAATAAATGAAGCATGAATGATGAGAGAGGGTCATGTCCTGTCATCTCTGTCCCTCCTGAAAGGAAAGCATAACATGTTACTCGATTTGCCGTAGCATATTCTTGAGCATGGTTGCACAGCACAGGCATCCTTGAGCATAGCTGCAGCAGGTTTGGCGACAGGCTCTGCCTTGGTTATTCGTTCCTTTAATGATCTGCTTTGCAGACCCATCCATCGGGAAACATAAAAACAGAGCCCACAGGTGGATGCTAGGTAGGAGGTGGGTTTCCAAAACCCCATAGGAGCAGCAGCAGCAAGATCTAACAATTGCTTCTTTCAGCAAACTCAGCATTGGCCTTGCACAAGTCCAATTCACACCTAACTTGTAGGTTTGTGCCAGATGTTTTTTTAATTACATGAATTGGATTGCTTGGACCAGTGAATGTTTTTTTAACAGCAAAAATACCATTTTGTGGGTCAATACACTGACAGCTTAAATGGCGTTCAGCGGTGATGTCTTTTTTCCCAGGGTGTTTCCTCTTAATATGCACCCTCAAATTGCGTCTGTTGAGTTGAAGGCCACAGTGTACACACTTGATCTTAAACTGCTTTTGTCCACGCACATGTATTTGTGGCTGATCAGCGGGAGCTGGGGCTGCTACGGGGCTCTCCGTGACAGTGGGTGCTACGGGGCTCTCAGTGACAGTGGGTGCTACGGGGCTCTCAGTGACAGTGGCTGCTATTGGGCTCTCCGTGACAGTGGGTGCTACGGGGCTCTCCGTGACAGTGGGTGCTACGGGGCTCTCCGTGACAGTGGCTGCTATTGGGCTCTCCGTGACAGTGGGTGCTACGGGGCTCTCCGTGACAGTGGCTGCTATTGGGCTCTCCGTGACAGTGGGTGCTACGGGGCTCTCAGTGACAGTGGCTGCTATTGGGCTCTCCGTGACAGTGGGTGCTACGGGGCTCTCCGTGACAGTGGGTGCTACGGGGCTCTCCGTGACAGTGGCTGCTATTGGGCTCTCCGTGACAGTGGGTGCTACGGGGCTCTCCGTGACAGTGGGTGCTACGGGGCTCTCCGTGACAGTGGGTGCTACGGGGCTCTCCGTGACAGTGGGTGCTACGGGGCTCACGGTGGATGTTTTTTGGCTCTTGGGAACAGATCTTACAGAACAGACTTTCAAGTGAGCAATGAAATGGTTCCTTCTTATGATAGTTGTCTCACAGGTGAGGCAGTGAAAATGGTGAGTGTCTCTGCATTTAAAGCTGCATTTGCAGATACGGTATTCTGCAAAACAAAATATTTATTACATTAGAGTTATTGACAGCCTAACACAAGTACAGTATGTGCTTCTGTAGACCACACAAAGAGTGACAAAGAGTGACAATACCTCCGTGGCGGACTGCTGCATCTAAATGGTTTTTCATATGGTTTTTCATACTGTGATGCTGTCTTGTCTTAAAGGAACAACAAAGACAGTTATATGATTCCCCTGAGGGAAAAACTGGCTCCTCGCTGGCTCGGAAATGGGTCGGATGCTGAACAAAAACAGAAGACCAAGTGACCATTAGATTCAAGATACACAAGGCATATTAGCATTAATATTATTATAAGTCTCAAGTCTTTAAAAGTATATCTATAAAAGTCATATGTCTCTTCTAGTTGTAATGAGCCTTCTCTCATATGCCTTTTTTCCTAAGAATACTGCACAGCTATATCTTAAGAAAAATTCAAAGCATTTACTGTGGTATTGTCACTCCTTTATCTATTAGCATATAGTATCAGTGCTGATTAGTTGTTTGCTGCATATATGATCGCTTTAAACAGGCTATTGCAATGCAATATGAAGAAAACACACAATGAATGTTTCCTTTAAAGGAAACTGTATTATTGATCATGAACATACAGTTACAGAATAGCTTGCCCCCTATTGTACAGGCTTAGTGGGAAAGAACAAATACAGAAAATGGTGCACCTCACCCAGTCAAATATATTGTAATTAACATCATTGCAACAGGGTATCTGCAAGGTTTCAGCAAGTCAAATGTAAGACTTTTTAAGACCTTTTTAATACCACCTTGAATGAAATTTAAGACCTAAAACACGCGATGGTGGGGGTTGGCAACAGACGCGAGCCAACTCCGGAAACGGACGTCTTCCAGCCAACTGTCCTTGAATTTGCACCTACCCATTGTCGCAGACTAGCTAGCAAGCACGCAGATAATCGTTTATATATGCAGCTAGCAAGAAAGAAGCCTCTCTACATGTCCTTCCTGAAAAGTCCCACGAGAAAAATAAAAAAATATAGTCCTGCCCCGACAAATTTAAGACCTTGAGCAACAGTATTTAAGACCAGCATATGACATTTGTAACAAATTTAAGACTTTTTAAGGATGCGCGGACACCCTGTGCAATTAGTGCAAAACATCCCACTAGAGACATTTCACTGCATGTCAGACGTTTCAAATGAAAACATAGTGATTGTTCACGAGTCGAGTCGAGAGATGTGAATAAAGTTTTTCATTTAATGCATTTAATGTAGCAACGTAATTTCACTCACCGACATCATTTCTCCTTGATGAAATCTACCTATTTAATACTTGCAAAAACACAATATCCTCCATCCTGAGTTTCCGAAATCCCGACTGTCCCTGAACTTCTACGCAGAGCTTGGCATGTGACGCGTGTGTCATGGGCGGGGCAAGCGTGTGTCATGGGCGGGGCTTGACCTGCTGGACGGTCAAGCCCCGCCTCCCATTGCATTGCAGCAGGCCGCAGCCGTTAGTACTTGGAACGAACTGTCTGCGAGTCGTGGGTCTGGGAGGAGTCAATTCTGAGTCACGACCGACGCGAACGAGACGACCGACGCGAACGAGACGACCGACGCGATCGACGCGAACGACGCGAACGAGAGAGAAGAACCAGTTCGGATCGTTCGTTCTAACGATTCGTTCGTTCGAACGAATCAGTTCGCGACCGAACCACCTCTACTGTGGACGGGTCCCTCGATTCACGGGGCCCAGTCGATATCTCCGTTCACTCCAATGCAAGTGGAGAACAGGAATGTGTCTCTGCAAAAAATGTCTGGATATCAATCAAAGGCTCATAATTGTCTTTATGCCATGAACTAAAAAATGTAAGTTTTCTCTTTTCAAAACTCCACCTCAAGCGTTTTATGTTATTATTTTTTGCTGGAGAAGGAGGGGTGGGCAGCTGAAAGGAGTCGTAGTGAAGCAAATGTTGTTTCGGCCCGGTATTCGAGAGGGCCTAGTGCACGGCTCCGTTAACTTCTCGTGTCCGAGGTTTTTCCTTTTACTTAACATGAATGACGTTGATGGTTTTTAGTCACTGTGGTGACTTTTTATCACTAAAAGTGGTTTAGTGATAAAGGGGATTTTTAGACTGGTTCAGCTGCTGCTCAATGACTCACGTTCCTCTGCTTGAGATCATTGCGATTCACTATGTATTGATCCATTTATTCAAAAGATCCAAAGACAAAGAACGGGTGCGTTACGGTATAATTTTCATAATGTTAATAGCTTAATAAACATTTCAGTTGCGTTAGTATTTAATTATTCATTTTCTTATTTAGCTGTGTGACAGTTAACAATGTCGGTGTATTACAATTATTTATGTGGGTAGGCTACTCCAACTTCGTTGCTGATCGATATGTAACCATTTATTTGTGTATAAATTATTGATTGCATTTTTTATAAATAGTTGTAAGGAATCTGTTTCTTAAGCAATAACATTGAACTGTATTTTTTTCTAGGCCTACATACATTTACTATTTTGTTGGTGTTATATGGAGCAATCTTTCATATTCATGAAGTAAACTTATACTTCCATGGTCGGTAAACAATGCGACTGCGATCGCTCAGACCTCTCGTTCATAATGCTTACAATGCTAGAAAACAATGAATATTTCTGCATCCGGTACGTCATGAACTAGGGCGTGGCTAGGCTCCCATGATGCGGAAGCAAATCTCTCCTTGCCCTGCCACATTGAGCAGTTTTCATAGGAATGAATGGGCGCCATTTTGGAATCCGCTGTCCATTCTATAATATGTCCATGCCGCAGACCCATGCTGTGTTCCAATATCCATACTATCCGTACTTACTATACTTATGGCGCGTTTTATTATCCATCCGTCTCGGAGGTCCGAGGACATTGCCTAGCGACACTCATGAACACGCCCCTTTTCCTCGGACGGCGAACTTGCTTGCTCGGATGAACTCAGAGGAGGCCGAGCAAGGATTCCGAGACAGAATTCAAGATGGCTGCGCCCGGTGTGACTTGAAGTATGAACTGTTTTCATTGTGTTTGGACCGCTTTGGTGGTTTAAATGGCAATTCCAATCACTCGTATTACTGCAATACCTTACTGTGTCCGTATCTCTGCCTATGGCCTATAGCCTACTTATTTTGGAGCGCCTGGTACTCTGCCAATGCTACCGCGACAACAGCTTTCCGGGTGGCGCCCATGTTGTTCTCCAACGACCGAGCGAAACATAATAAAACGATTGAAGGGTGGGCGTGACGTCACATCCGAGGTCCGAGTCGGTTCGCAGAGAATACTAAAACGCACCATTAGTCTGAGTACGTAGGGCGTTCCAATTAAGATCGGGCGAAAATATGTGTACTGAAAGGACCTGGATGGTGTACACAAATTGGTCAAACCGCAAAGTGTGGATCGTCACTTTTCATACTCAAGGGCAGCCATTTTAGCTACGTAGCAGAAGAGGGCGGAGCCAGGCTGAGCCAAAGTCGGCGCATTTTCCACATAGCCTACATCAATAGAGTCATTTGGTAGTTTTTATAGCTTTTATATCTTTTATAGCTGCTAGGCGTAAAGAGTTCACCGTTCAAAGCGGGATGTTTATTGCGGGGAGGAGCCGCGGCGGCACCACGGAGTATTCGATTTGGAACAACACTTGCATCTGAAAATTAGTGCACGTAGTGAGTGCGGATAGTGTACTACGTTTAAGTGTGCGCATGAAGGTATGGATATTGGAACACAGACCCAGACCAAGTACTGAAGGGAAATCAAAATTGAGCGGAAGTACATAGTACTAACCAGGCTAGTATTATGGGAGAAATTAACCATTACTTTTTATGTTAACTATGAGTATTATCAGGCCTATATATCATATAGATACATTAATAGTGGAAAGCTGCTAAATCACCTCTGAATTCATAGGAAAGTCTTGACACGGCGTCAGAGAGTCTGGGGTCAAGGCGTACTGACGTCAACCTAACATTTAGATTAGATTAGTCTGGGATGTTGACCAAATGTTTAGATTAGATTAGCTGCGGATGTGGGCGGGGATACCATATGGGGAATAGCTTGGTGTGTGAGAATAAAAAAGCAGGGATCTTATGATCGGGAGTGCTTTGCAAACTACTCGGCCTTGTTGTTGCTTGTTCAACAGTAAAGTCGTAGGTAATACTTGCTCCGGACTCCTCGATTCCTCATGCTCTCTTAGTTAGTTGAAGTGATAGAATTCGGTTATTTTCTACCACAGTGTGTCTGGTTTACCTTGTTTACCTGCTTAGCTCTGTTACCAGGGCCGTCGCTCCCCATACACAGAGCACGCAGAGCGCCAAGTAGGCCTACCTGGCGGGGGGCCCGATGTCATGATAATTATTACATTATTAGACTACATTACAAAAAATATATAAATTAGTTATGAACAGGCCCACCGTTTATTTTCTTAATTGTGTACCCTATCCCTCAATTCGGGCAAAATACATGTTTTAACTAATATATAAAAAGAGTGTCGTCGCCCCCCCCCCCACCTTCCCTGAAATGGTACAGCCTTCACAGCTCTCGTCTTTTCGCATTGGAGGCGGAGCATCCTTTCTCAGCTTAGTTTTTCTAAACTGAAACTCATTCAAACATACCTACGGTCAACAATTGGACAAGATCGCTAAAGTGGCACATAGGGTGTCTTATGACGACTTGTTTTTACTGCACCTTGAGGTCGCTTTTTGGGTGTGTGAAAAACAGTTGTGTGTGTGTGTGTGTGTTTGAACTGGGGAGCCACTCCCGGGCTTTTCCTTATAGATCCATTCTGTCCATCCATCGTCCGTGTGTCATCACCCATACACTCTGACGTGTGTCCTGAAAGGACCCAGTTGTGTTGATGCACCTGGCCACTCCAGAATCACTCATGAAAAGGACACAAAACCACGCTGTCAACAAATGTTACCTTACATATACATGTGTGCCTTATATATGTTACTACTGTAAAAGCAGGCCTGTCGCACCAGTTACTCAGGTTAGTCAGTGCGCATGTGCCGAGCAGCCTGCAGCTCACACACACACACAGCACACGCGAACGCACACATACGCCGCAAGCACGCACATACACACCGCACACACACACATGCGCACACAGCACGACGAATGCAGTGACACATGCACGGAAGCGCACACACACGTGCACACACACACGCGCACACACCGCACGTCAAGACAAAGGCAGCGACGCACTCGCCCAGGTTAGACGTTCTGTTTTCAAAGGTCCCATGACATGCCACCAGGTGTGGTGTGATTAGACGTTTTTTGTTTTTTTTTGGAAATCTGCACATTATGACATCTCAGGTGAGCGTGTCCACCTAGATGTGTGACGGATAGATGAGCAACGTTTGCTACAGTCCACTGGGTAGGCTGGTAGACTGGTCTATCCATCACACATCTAGGTGGACACGCTCACCTGTGACGTCATAAGGGGCAGATTTCAAAAAGGGCTTGTAACGGCTAATCACACCATACCTGGTGGAATTTCCTGGGACCTTTAAACATAACAGCTCCGCCATCGACACACGCGCAGGTAAGAACACACACGACACACACCGCAGCGACACTCGCCCAGGTAAGACGTTATGTTTTAAAACAGGGGTGCCCAAATTCTTCCCTGTGGAGGGCCAAAATTTAATCGGGGGGAGGCTCGTGGGCCAAAATTGTAATTTTTCAGTATTAAGTTAAATATGGGTATAAATAGCATGCGTGTGCAAAATCAACACTATCACAAGGTCATTTAGAAAAATGAATGACACTGTTGTGCTTCACATTAATGTTCAAACAATAATAAATAAATCATAAATCTATCTTCTTTAAATTAGAAAAATATTGAAGCACTACGAAATATTTGAAGACAGACATGGAACATTACTAGGCCTTGGGCCTGTATCTTCAAATACAAAGATTTTCTTTTAGTGCAATAAAAGTAACACAGAACAGTAACACAGGACAGTAACAAAGTAACACAGGACAGAGCAGAACATACTCCGACACATTGGAGGTCCAGGCCTACACATTACGATTGAAGTAGGCCTATCAGTGGGAGACTAACTGACAAAGTGAGAATGTTATGAAGGTGAGAGTCAGATAAAGCATTTCTCAGTTTGGACTTATTAAGATTCATCAGGCTGAATGCCTGCTCACAGACATAGGTACTTCCAAAGAGGGATAACATCACCTGTGCATGTTTGCGGATCTTGCCATATCTGTGTGCAGGAACAGATTTGTAAAAGTCCTGTAAAGAAAGCTCTCTAAACCGGCGACGGAGGTCTGAATCAGACTAAAGTTCCATTTGAAGCTCCTCACTGACTGCATCCACATTTACAGTAAAGGGTTGCGCAAACAGCTCAAATGCTGTTTCGTTTCCACGAAAATCTTCAAAGCGATGGTCAAACTCCACCACAAGATCGCTGAGAATGTTGCAGTATTTTGGTGTGTCTTCCTCCATCAACCCAACTTCTCTGAGGCTGGGAAAATGTGCCAAATTTCCTAAATGTACAGACACAAAGACAAAAGTAGCAATGTAAGATGCAAGGTTGTTCATTTGATTTTCAATTAAATACCAAACATCAATCAAATGAGAAAACTTGTTTTTTTGTGTTTATGGCTGCAGTATAAAAAAAAAAATACTGCTACTGTTATTGGATTTAATGCCTAGATTTAAATAGAACATTTATTCTCCACAAACAATGTATGTAACAAATATAACATGGTAGCATGGTATCAATAACAAGCCTACTACATTGTTTTGTGTTAAATAACATATTCAAGTTAGATCTCACCTGTTAAGAGATGTCTGCTAAGCAACTGGAGCTTTTGCTTGAAGGCTCTGACATGGTCGTACAGCTGAGTGATTATCTGGTCTCTCCCTTGAAGCTGAAGATTGAGGATATTCAGCAGCTCTGTGATGTCCACAAGAAAGGCCAGATCTGCAAGCCAGTGATTGTCCGAGGGCACTTGGATGCTGTTCTCCTTGTTGGCTTGAAACACCCTGATTTCCTCACGCAGCTCAAAGAAACGTCGTAAAGCTTTCCCGCGGCTCAGCCACCGCACCTCCTGGTGGTACAATACATCACCATACTGGGCATCCATCTCATCAACAACAGCTTTGAACTGACGGTGTGAGAGTGCCTTTGAGTGAATATTATTGACAATGCCAACGACATCCTGCATCACGTTCTTTAGGCCGATATTCTTAGCGCACAGTTGCTCCTGAAGCAAAATGCAATGATATTTAAAAATCGAGCCACCACACTCTCAGACTTTGTCCGACACAAGTGCAGTTAGGCCTGCTCTCTTACGACCATGGCCGGGGCTCCATCAGTCGTGATGCCAGATAGGTTTTCCCACTTCCAACCGTTCTTGTCCATAACTTGCTGCACTGCCATAAAAATATCGATACCTCTTGTCGTCCCTTTCAGTGTTTCAAGGCCCGCTAGTTCTTGGAACACTTCATAGTCCTCATTGACGCCTCGCAAAAACACCAGCAACTGTGCTGAGTCAGATATGTCGGTGCTTTCATCGCATGCGATGGAGAAGGCAGAAAACCGACCTGCTCTTTGGGCTATCTGGCCCCGAACGTCTGCGGCCATGTCCTCAACGCGGCGGGTCACCATGTTCCGTGACTTATTTGAGAAAAAGACCGCTTCTGAGTTGGACACACAGCTTCAGCAGCAACTGTCAGACTCTCTTTGACAAAATCACCCGCAGCAAAAGCGTGTCCACTTCTGACAATGATGTTGCTAATGAGATAACTTGCAAGGGTGGCATTTTCTTGTGCAGTGGACGGCTGAAGTAAAGTTTGCTGCTGTGTGTCTAGCTTCATTAGCAAGTTTGCTAGCTTTACCTTTCGGTCCTCGCCAGTGTATTTTGCGAACTGGTGAGAATGTTTAGTTTCATAGTGACGACGAATGTTGTACTCCTTTAAAACAGCGACCTTCTGCTTACATACCAGACATATTGCGTTGGAATCGACCTCTGTAAATAAATAATCATGTTCCCAACATTTTTTGAATTTGTCTGTGTGCCACTGCCGCTCCATCCTAGCACCCTCTCACTTACTCGCTGTCACTTCGGATTGGAGCGCAAAAGGATAGGAGCTCAACAGCGCCACCCTACCATCAATGTATCACAATGTTGTTCTATGGTCAGGAATGGAAGTGCACCAATCAATAATATTCAATGAGAGCGAGCGCTGATGGTGGAAAACAATAATATATACAGTGGGTAAGGCGCGGGCCAAACTTGGCCCGTGGGCCCAAAATGGGGCTGCCCTGTTTTAAAACATAACGGCTCCACCGTCGACAAACTCTCCCAGGTAACACGTTCTCTCTATAGATTGTAGAAATTGCGATAAAATAGGGGAAGAGACAATTTCTCACCTCGACAAGCAATGGCAGGTCGTTCATGTTGTCATATAAAAAACGTTAAATTCAAACATCGCGCCGACCGGCTTATCAACACAGAGGTCACGTGATCTTAAAGAGACAGCGTCCCTATAACACAGAACGAAAACATGCTGATAACACAGTATGGTGAATTATGTCTATAGAGTCCACCACAAGACTACACTTTGTTGCTCAAATTTAATATTACCCTCCTCCTTGAGCCTCCAGAAATGTATTGCCATATTATTATCCCCCTTACCCCCTGTGGACTGTTTTAGTTGTTTTATTTTTCTTATGTTTTGTGTGTATGCTATGCGTGACTGTAGGCTACTGCTGCCTGTCTTGGCCAACTAACCAATAGTAGTTGCCTTGCATTTTAAAATGTCAATGAACTTTTCAGCCCTGAATAACAGTAAAAGCTATTTAATAATTGATTTGCATGCATAGTATACTACACTTTCCATTGAACAATTACCCCTGTTACCATAAATTGACTAATTTTATAATGTATTCAAATGCTCACACACTAGCTGCTTTCAGACACACATGTAAGTCCTGATATTCTCCGATGGGCCGTATGTGTGAATAACATATCCTGACATTTGTACCCTGAAAATCTCCTGAATAATACTACCCCTGAGGTAGTATTTTCTCTGTGTGAATGAGGGGTAGAAAGGTATTTCTCACACCACTTCAGTGGGCGTGTTGATGACGGTTCTGCATGTCATTGAGTGGCCCCCTAAAAGATAATCTGCCTGTTGCCTTTGTTCGCTGAATGGTTAAAAAATATTTGAATGTTGGCATTGCTTTTAAGAGTAATTTGTGGTGAACGAATGTTATACGTTGTAACATTATAGGCAAGATTTTATTATATTATGCGCTCAGAAATTTGTTACATTATAGACTGGGGATTCCACATTATTGTTATGGGTTTAATTACAACTAGAGTTGCGCACGCGAAAACTCTAGTCTTATATAAATCTTGTGTATCTTATATATATGTGTACCTTATATCTTATTATGTTGAAATTTAGAAGCACTCAAGATGTGTCAAAATGCGATCAATGGTAAAGACCACACAGACGGGGGGAGACATGGGCTGCATGAAGGGGCCACTGTGAGGAATACAAAGAACACGGGTCTCTGTAGGCCCCATGATATGACCAACATACGTTGACTATAGCACCAGTTGACAGGACACACAAGTGTGATCCTTAGGAGAACACAAACACGTTGTAAACCTGTGATGGCTGTTGCATCATCGACAGTATCATGTGCCCCCCTGCGGGCGAAAAAGGAAAAGTACCAAGAGATGCATAATAAAGGAACATTTGTTGAGAAAATGTATGGAAACTCAAATTGCTAGATGACATCGGGCCCCCACTCTTTGGGCGTAGACAAAAGCGGGACTCTGCATAAAAAGAGGAGACCATCCACATGATGGCCAGCGATATTCAGAGGGTTTTCAGAGAGTATGGAAGAAATCAACCCTACATTTTATGGCAAGCTATGATTATTATTAGGCCTATGTATCATATAGATAAATGAATGGTGGAAAGTAGCTGATCACCTCTCCCCTATAAGTTAGGTTTGACACGGCGCCAGGGAGTAGGTTCACTCTGTTCCTATCTTGTGTGCTGCCACATGCAGGGTCAAAGGGTCAGGATGCACAGATGTCAAACTTAGGCTGCTTTTTGACAAATATGCTGACATGCACACACGTACACAATCGCTCTGTATGCAGGGATCAATGTATGTTCAAAAGTAAAGCTGTGACCTGGAAAAACATGTTATGTAAATCAACATTATCTGTATGGTCTGACATGTTGTGTAAGTCTTAGAGGATGATTTAAAAAAAGTGAAAACAATATTGGGTATATAAGGAGCAGGAGGAGAATCATTCTGCAGTGTCTTTGCAAACCTCACTCGGCTTCGTTGTTGCTCGTTCGCGGGTGACAATAAAGTCTTCTGTCATACTTGATCCGGACTCCTCGATTCCTCAAGCTCTCTTAGTTTAGTTGAAGTGATAGAACTCCGTTATTTTCTTCCACATGAGGTTATTTGGTTAGTTAGCTGACCATCTTCTTAGGGTAGGGCTGTGTGATCCCCTTTTCTGCCTTTCTGCTCTTAGAACTGTACACTGAAAAGTGGCCGGCGAACTTAGCAATAGCGTTTAATCTTAGGAACTCTGCCATAGCCTCTTATTTTTATTATAGCACCTTGAAACGATCCCTGTTACGGCTGAACAAGCTGAAGTACTCGGATACGAAGTACATCTTAGTTCAGTTTAGATCGGACTCGATTCCTGTTAGGGCTGAACAAGCTGAAATATTTGGATTGTGAAGGATATCTTAGTTTAGTTTAGAAATGACTCGATCCCTAATTACGACTGAAAAAGCTGAAATACTCGGATACGAAGTACGTTTCAGTTTGGTTAAGATCTGATCCTTATTTTATCTTGTTTATCTTACATTTATCTTAACGAGCACTCTCTCAATCTATACTCTATTGTAACAGATCTTTTGTTTATTGAACCTAAATAAATCTACCTGACTACATTTGTAGTAGGTTGACTTATCCTTTGAGTCCTTTACCTGTCGACTCATAGACCAGCCGATCCCTCACGCTAAGTGGTGCATAATACAATGAGTGGTTGATTGTGACGGACGTGTACACGGCAAAAAGGCAACGTAAAGAGGTTTAAAAAGAAACATTAGGGATTCGTGGTGACCTGGGACCTTGACCCGCTCATGAGCCAAAGGGCAATAGCTAAATCCATAAAAACTGTGAGGGACTTAACCGAGTGACCTGGGTTGGACCGGATAAGAGCCGAGCCGAGCACCTCCGAGAACGACAAACCACGGTTACAACTAGATCTTATTCATTTATCCCTAGTACTCATTCCGTTATCCCTACTTCCCCTCTTGCCCCGCCCGTATCCTGTCTCCAACGGCATTTTGGACCTTTCAGCAACCTGTTTTAAGACATACATGAAACATGTCCAGCTTGGGCTTGTCCTTAGTTCCCGGTCCTTGACAGACATACCGGTAGCACAGCCAGAAATAATTGGGTCAGCACAATTACTGGCGCCATTCAAGGTCGTATTTAGAGAAGAGTGGGGACATGTCTACTCAATCTTTCTCATTACTTATTATATTCACATAGCGTGTAGGCATAATAATAATTATATATTGTCATTACGTGGAAGAGTAAATTTGTCCCATAATATCTTAACTCTACAGACAGTGATATGTTGTTGTTTCTCTTTCTTCTGACTAGTCCAAGTCGCTTTGGATAAAGGCATCTGCTAAACGCCCTAAATGTAAACGTGAATGTATAGGGAGTTGTGATGGTCAGTGCATGCAGAAGGAATCGATAGATTTTAGGAACATAACAAGAAGCCTGATTCAGGAGGAAGTTCTTGACAAACCAACCCAGGTTTTGTGTTACTTGTTTACAAGTGACAATAAGTCTTTATCTTTCAAACTTCTGCTTTCTTGACCGCTCTTAGTTTGCTCAAGTGTGGTTTGTCCACGACACTAAACTGAGCAATAGACTCATACACAGACACATGGCGCACACTGTGACAGGAATACATCGCTGACACATCTGTGTATTATACAGTAAGAATAACACATCTGTGTATTATACAGTAAGAATAACACATCTGTGTATTATACAGTAAGAATAAAACATTGCTGACACATCGGTGTATTATACAGTAGGAATAACACATCTGTGTATTATACAGTAAGAATAAAACATCGCTGACACATCGGTGTATTATACAGTAGGAATAACACATCTGTGTATTATACAGTAAGAATAAAACATGGACACATCTGTGCATTATACAGTAAGAATAACACATCTGTGTATTATACAGTAAGAATAAAACATCGCTGTATTATACAGTGAGAATAAAACATGGACACATCTGTGCATTATGCAGTTAGAATAACACATCTGTGTATTATACAGTAAGAATAAAACATGGTGGACACATCTGTGTATTATGCAGTGAGAATAATACATGCTCCTCCAAGTGAAGAACCCAGGGTGGGGATGTTGAATGTCTGGTTTCTTTAAAGTCTTGCATATCCCCGTCGGGCGCCACAGTGCCTGGGCCCAGGCCCGCCGGGCGCCGCGGTAACAAAGGTCCACGCTACACTCCACCTCGATGTCTTCTACCGGCCGCCTCCAGACAAAAGGACGCAGCTGTTGAAAATGCGGTTTATTTAAAGGTTTTTGCATACGATGACGGCCAGGTGCTTCATGCTGCCGTCTCCGAGGTGTCCCTGAGCGTGTGCAGTGACGGCCGGTTTAGCCTGCTGCAGATTGATTGCTTAATGTGCAGCAGGTGTGCAGCCCCACCCAGAACCAACCGGCCCCAGAGGCCGATCGGACTCGGCCAGGTGAGGCTGCTGAGACCAGCCACACACTCCCACAGATGTATTATAGTACAAACTACCGCTAACTTTTTTCGAGAAATTGAAAAATGGATTCGCTTTGGCCTGTCATCTAATAATCATCAACTTGAAATGCCATATAGAGGTGAATTCAAAACGAACTGATTCAAATGACCTTGTTTTGAAAGCATAAGTTTGGAATGTGAATTCAAGGTTGGTTACATTTACATATACAATGTTCACTGCCTTTAAAATTCAAAACATCAGTGTCAGTGATTTGCATCCATGACAGTCCACCACAACCGAGGATCCTCGAATACAGATACGGTCAAACCAGCCCTCCCTACAGTCCGTGCACCGCGGCAAGCAGCCAATAAGAGATAACAAACTCCCACTAAAACCAGTTCAGTATAATAAAGTGCAAGAGTCACACATCTATGGCCTGTACAACTCATCAGGGATCCGCTGGGAGTAGCAGCACCCATTGATTTGACAATTTGCACACGGCTATGGGTCAAAGTTGTTATAATTATAATAATAACAACAAATTTGTCCCAACCTTTCTGCCGTATAAAGTTACCGACCTATTCACTACTTTGATATTGAAATTAATAATGAATAATGATAATAATATATTTTATGGGTTCTGAGGCACCTGCCCCCCTGTAAGTACATTGTGTGTTTGTTTGTGTGTGTGTTTGTGTGTATTTCTGTCAACTCTATTCATCTTAATTTAATCATGCAGAGTACATTATCAAAGGATGCAGTTACTCTTGAAGCAAAGCTGCTCTGGATCTACAGGAAACGTACGAGCTACAGCGGTGTTACAGCAAAGCAATGCCATGTGTCTTACAAGATGTGCACTGCTGTGACCCCCCCGGGCCCGGTTACCAGGGAGACCATGGCCCCCTCCGAGGGACCTCCCTCTAGGACGGGGACTCGTAGAGGAGGATGTGGTGTCAGAGGCAGGAGGCATCGCGTTCCAGCCCGGGGATTCAGTGACTCAGTGTGGTTTCCTGTCCGTGCCAACATCACGCCTGATGCTTCCGCTTCAATGAATGGCTTTGCGTGGAAGTCCCTGCTTTAGTTTCTGTCAAGTTCATGCACCATCAAGGAAGCCAATGTCAGATCTATAGTAAGAGCTATGCTCATGTCAGATCTATAGTAAGAGCTATGCTCATGTCAGATCTATAGTAAGAGCTTTGCTCATGTCAGATCTATAGTAAGAGCTATGCTCATGTCAGATCTATAGTAAGAGCTATGCTCATGTCAGATCTATAGTAAGAGCTATGCTCATGTCAGATCTATAGTAAGAGCTATGCTCATGTCAGATCTATAGTAAGAGCTATGTCAGTATTTTATATATCACAGGTCTTTGGGGTCACAGGGCTTTGAGATCAAAGGTCTTTGGGGTCAAAGGTCGTCTGGGGTCCCAGGTCGTCTGGGTGTCGGGAGGATAGAAGGGGGGATATGTGGAGGTCATCGACAATGGGGCAGGGTGAGTTAATGGGGGAGGGAGGGTCTTGATGGGGGAGGGTTAGTTTGGAAGGGGGGAGAGGTTACTGTTGTTTTGACATTACAGACATATACAGATACAAACATACATACACACACACATACATACATACATACATACACATACATACATACATACATACATACATACATACATACATACATACATACACACACACATACATACATACATACATACACATACATACATACATACATACATACATACATACATACATACATACATACATACACACACACATACATACATACATACATACACATACATACATACATACATACATACATACATACATACATACACACACACATACATACATACATACATACATACACATACATACATACATACATACATACATACATACATACATACATACACACACACATACATACATACATACATACATACACACATACACACATACAAATATACATACACACATACATACATACATACACACACACATACATACATACATACATACTGTCAGGTAAGATCGATTCATCTGTGTCCTGAAGACGCAGATAGGTGCGGCCCGGCCATAGAGGCCTTAAAAAGCATGTTGATGTCGATCATTGGGGCCTTCTTTTTAGACTTTGTACCAAGGGGGTTTGCATATAAAAAGAGAAGCTTTATCTGCATTTTTCATACTTTCATTGTAACACTAACAAATGTCTAGTCTTAGTAACTGCATAGACTAATGTATGAAATATTATGCTTAACCAAATGTGTGTACCAAATATATGAAATGGCATTATAACTAATGATTGGGGCCATTGGCGTCAGTTTGGTTTGAAATGTGGTGGGGACAGAGACGCAATCTGGAGTGCTTTTTCAGAAGTGCTGGGTACATTGAGGATGCACCTTATTTTTCTTTAGCGCAGGTCATGAAAGGTTCTGAAAGACGGGATACCCATGTAGCTTACTAATATAAAATGTATACAAAAAAATGATGTCTGACACGTTTTATGAAGAAAGCGTTTTCAAAAAGCATTGGACATGATGACCCACTATGTTCTGCTCCATGATGCACTCAATGTTGACGTGACATGGCATGAGCTATACCAACATAAACAAAGAGGAGCTTATTACCTACGTGTTTAAGTTCAGAAGGGGCAAACGTGTAGCTACACATAGCACTACAAAAAGATTGAAAAAGCTAAAAATAATTATAGCTGAACGCTATATATCACATCATGAGCTGGCTGTTCTCAATTCACAACACACATCCATCCAATCTACTGGGCATTCTGACCGAAACCCATGCACTCCCCCCCCCCCAACCACACAGACACAATTATTCCAGAATTCAAGCAAAGCGAATGACCAAAAGTCACTTTGAGTCAACAAGAGACTGACTCCACCGACTCCACTATCGTTATAGCCACTAGTCTATACCCAACATCGTAAGAACGCAAACACTGGATCATTTAAGTTAAGCTACTTGGAGGCTATGGCTAGTAGTACTATTTCAAGTTAAAACAGCTGACCACATGAGGGCAAAAAATGATCTTGCCAAAGTACCAGCAAATCTTAAGCAATAAATATCGCATCTTACCTTTATTAATGTGCCAGTGGTCTGCAGATGTATCTCGCGGGGTTGCCTGCATGCCTGCTGCCTAACCACATCCATTTAGTTCCACAGGTTTTCGCTCTGATACTGTCCATCCATGGTACTAATGGTTTGGTGTTTTTTTCCTATGTATTCAGGCTAAAATTAATTGACGGTCTGATGCCTCATCATTGCATACCAGCCATAGAGTATTGGTATTAATATCTCATTCATTGTCCAAGCCAGGCTGGGGCCTCATACAAAAATAATCCACAACTACGGTACTGCAGAGGGGGCATCTAGTCACGACTGAAAAAAGACGAGATAGCGATACAACCAGAGCCCGACATTCTCTCATCCTACCTAGTTAATTATACAGCATAATGTCAAAAAGGAGTGGACAGGACATCAGAGCTTTTTTTAAAGCTAAGCAGTTGAAGCTGACATGCACAGTAAGTGTGCTAGTGTTTTATGAGCTCAGCTAAATTAATATTATTCTAGAAATATGTCATTCTTGAGTTTTTTTAGCTAGCTAGCCTCTACCAGCGCGACACACTGTTGGCTAGCATGCCTAGTGCTACCGGAGTGTTTTGCCCTATGTGCTTTAACGTTTAGCTTTCCTATTTAAATTAATTTTGAATTTATAACAGTACGGATGATTCATTTTATTTTCACTTCGATGACGTTTCGTTAGCAGTTTGCAGACTCCCCACTAGATGGTCGTAAATCATCCATATTATTTGTACCAAGTAACAACCATGGTACCAGGCAACCGCACACTTCAAACCAATATTTTGTCAAAAACCAATTACAATATTGATAACATATATACCACAACCAACATAATTTTTAATTTTTAATTTTTTTTTTCTGGGGGGGACAAAATGAATCTTGCCGAAAACTGGTGGGGACGCGTCCCCGGCGTCCCCGGCGTAATCAACGCCTATGATTAGGGCACACTTGTATAGTGCATTTTTTAAGTCATCATTCATATAAACCTGTTGTAGTCATATGAGCAGTTCTTGGGGATTGTCACGTAGGACATCATGGGAAGCATCTTGTTGCCTGCTAAGGAAATGAGGAGTCATGTATTATTTTTTTATTTAAAAAAATTCTAATGACCAAGAGTTTGGTCATCAAAGGATTTGAATGTTTTTGATTTGCAAAATAAATACATCACATTCAAAAAAATACATAACGTGACGTGACGTCAATGTTGTATTGATTGGTAAACGGTCAATTCCACAGTGAAAATGGAGAAACGTGTGGTAAGCGGGTCTGCATGGGGAAAGAAAGACGAAAACGAAAGAAAGAAAAATAGACTAAAGATACTGCCCTGGTACAACAAATACTGTCCATTTTTTAACTTGTTAATTCGTTAAAGGAAGTCATTAGGTGCTTTTGAAGTCATGATACTAACCTGACAGATTTCATGTTCTGCCGTAAAGACGAGCGGAAGGCACTATGCACGCCCGCAGCCGCGGGTTTAGATAATCTCTCTATCTCTCTCTCTCTCTCTCTCTCTCTCTCTCTACCTCTCTCTACCTCTCTCTACCTCTCTCTCTCTCTCTCTCTCTCTCTCTCTCTCTCTCGCTCTCTCTCTCTCTCCTGGCTGTGCGCTGCATTATAATGTTGGTGATTGTGGATTGCATGAGTTATAATATGCGACCAAATTCGGTGTGCTAGTGCGTGTATTTGCGTGTTGGTAGGGCTCCATGGCTGGTTTGTGTCCAGGGCCCCTGGTCATGTTAATCTGTCCTCGATCCTGTGAAATGTCCCGGCTGTGTGGGCATGAGTCCTAAGGTATAGGCCTGTATTAAGTTCAGTCAGGTTGATAGTTCAGATGGAGTTCAATGCACAACAATAGAAGTGAAGGTTAGTGCGAGGGGTTTGAGTGCTGATTAAGGCAAACAAGCAGTAACTATTGGAGAAATTAACCATTACCTTTTATGTTAACTATGAGTATTATCAGGCCTATATATCATATTGATACATTAATAGTGGAAAGCAGCTGAATCACCTCTGAATTAATAGGAAAGACTCGACACGGCGCCAGAGAGTCTGGGGTCAAGGCGTACTGACGTCAACCTAATGTGGCCTTGTTGTTGCTTGTTCAACAGTAAAGTCGTATGTCATACTTGTTCCGGACTCCCCGATTCCTCATGGTCTCTTTGTTAGTTGAAGTGATAGAATTCGGTTATTTTCTACCACATAACTCGTCAGCGTTATCAGTGTTCATAATAAGTATGCAGGAACCAGCTGTGTACGCCAAGGTCAACAACGCCCAGAGAGGGGAGGTAACTTAGAAATAAGACTGAATTAAAGGAGCAGACAGATGTAGAAGAATTGAGGAATCCTAGCCACGGAGACGCCTTGTAGGACGTCCACTCCAGCTCAGTGAATAGAGGAAACTGAACTTAGAAAAATCGGTGTACCATTTGTCCACCGGTACGTCTTTTTGATAGTTTTATTTGCTTGCTGCAAATGTTCCCAATATTAATCCTGCAAAAAATATTATGATCAACCCATCCTTCTTTCATCGATCAGTGAATGCCTTATTAAAGAAGAATAAGAAAAGCGCGATCAGTCAACAGAGTCAGTATAAGCATCGTGGATCTTAGGGGTTACTTAGTCGAAATCAAAGAAACATATCCCTAGAGTTAGTTATTTCCAAACTCTTAAACAATCCTAGCAAACTTCCAAGTGCACGGATCCCAGGGGAGAGCTATCACACAGACGAGATCGGCAGCCACGGCGCTGGTCAGGGTTAGGCTCAGGCGTGGGGCGCCGGAGCAAGAGGGGTGGGGGTGTGGTTAACACGATAGATAGGGGCTGGGCCAGTCTCCCCACCGCCCTGTCAACAACCGTTACCGGGTACAGGTTTCACTTAATCCTCCTCCCGTGAGGCGGTGTGGTCGACGGATCTACATACACACACACGTACACACGTACACACATACACATGCATACACGTGCACACATACAAACATACACACAAACGTACACACGTACACACATACACACATACACACGTGCACACATACAAACATACACACATACGTACACACGTACACACATACACACATACACACATACGTACACACGTACACACGTGCACATGTACATACGCGCACACGTACACACGTACACACGTACATACATACATACATACATACATACGTATACACAAACACACGTACACACACATACAGAGACACATACACACATACATACATAGGTTCTGCTGTCTGCCATCACTTGGTCCGAATAGACCCTGTTCCCTTTAAAGATGTTTCCTCCTGGCCTCTAACTGTCTGACCTGAGGGAAGAACTGCTACAGTACGACCAGTTGTAGACGATCACAGTATTATATCACAGAGAGATGTATTGTCTCATCCGTAGGCAGACTGCTGTGCAGCCTGCTTTCTGCTTATCAACCTGCTGAACGTTGTCCTTGAAGTCCAGATGGCCTCCTTCTGAACTCTGTTTCACATCTCTACTCCCGTGGGGGGGGGGGGGGGGGGGGGGCTCTGAGTCAGGAGTCTACTCTTAGCCCTCCCCCTCTGGGTCTGTTTAACCCCTGGTTCTTCTCTACATCCGTGGGGGGGGGGGGGGTCTCTGAGTCAGCAGTCTGTTTAACCCATGGCTCTTCTCAGGATCATTGAGATCACGTACATTGATTGGTTCTCTGCCTTATTGGAGCACAAGGTATTAAAGCTAACATTAGGACCATATATTTGTAGATGCAGATGAATCAGACGCTGTTAACATCTTGGTGCTCCTCGTCTATAGGAACATGGATGGATGAGGATGGACGACCGAGGAAGAGGATAGTTACAACAGTATGGACATGGGATAGTTATAACACTGGATAGAGGATAATTATAACACTATGGATAGAGGATAGTTATAACACTATGGATAGAGGATAGTTATAACACTATGGATAGAGGATAGTTATAACCCTATGGATAGAGGATAGTTATAACACTATGGATAGAGGATAGTTATAACACTGGATAGAGGATAGTTATAACACTATGGATAGAGGATAGTTATAACCCTATGGATAGAGGATAGTTATAACACTATGGATAGAGGATAGTTATGACACTGGATAGATAGAGGATAGTTATAACATTAGCAGTATGCAGCCGTGTTTCTCTCTCCAAAAGAAGTCTAATGTCCGAGGCCCATCGTGTATGAATGTAAGTTTATGTTAAGTGATATTGTTTGTATCAAAGAGGGGGGGTGGAATATACCATCAGTAGACGCCATATAAGGGGATAGAGGGAACGCGCTAGGCTAGTACCCGGTGTCTAGCTGCTAATGAACGACTATGTATGGGCGTTTGTGAACCCAGACAAAAGAGGATATAGACAAGATGATATAGATAATCTGGGGTTTCTGTTGTGTGGTTCACATGACCAAGTTAGAGGAAAACTATATTTCTAACATACGTACTGCCATTATAATAACCTCATATTTATTTATCTGTTATCCATTTTTATTATTTAAACTTTATTCCTTGCCCTGAAAGAGTGAGATGCATACACTTTGTCTCAGTATACGTGTGGCTGCGTTACGAGACCGTGGATGACTTGTGGAATTCTGTATTCTGGTTTAGTTTGATGAGCCGTCATTCTGTCCTAACGGTCCTCATTAGTCATGGCCATAGAGGATCACTCTCTCAGATTCAGCTATCTATACGACTTGTGTAGAATAGCACCGTGTGCAGTCCTTCTCGGCACTCTTGGGGGTCTGCCTGAACCAGATCGTATTAAACCGTTGCTGTAGTAAGCTGGTCAAAGACAAGACGATTGGGAGAAATTAAAATAGGTTTCAGGGAAGTTTAATCGTGACCTTGCCTACGTGAATGAAACAAGTGTGGCAAGAGCAGAGTCAACGAACGCCTACATTCTGAGGGTCATCCACGTGTTACTCATTCACCTTCTGCTGCTCTGGTGAACCGGTTAGTGAGCTAACCCCAGGTAGAGCTGACTCCCCCATCCGGATAGGAGGAGACGGGGGCTTTATGATGGCCACAATAAAGGAAGGAGCCCCTGAGAGGGCTTTCTGTTGTTTAGCTCCCCTGTCCCCAGACTTCGATCACAACCACACTGCTCCCTCTCTACAGCAGTCAGCTGACCCCCTGCGGATTCCTCGTCCGAGCCAGAGGTTTGTGCCTCCTGAAGCTGGAGTGGCCAATCCCCCCCTTGAAGGTTCTCAGGGTTGGTAGTCCGAGACAATCGGGGGGGAAACATCTCTAAAGTGACCTGACGCTCCGTGAAGTGAAGTGACGTGAAGTGGGCGGAGCTGAGGTCAGGAGAGTGGACCAATCATGTCATGGAGTGTGCGTGTTGTTTTGCTCTAGAGAGCCGCCCTAAAGGGAAAGCTTCGCCTGATTGACCCCTGTGAGCTGCCGCTGTCTGACTTGACAAATGGGTGTGTGTGGGAGAAGGTCTTCCAGGGTTCAATGTCGTTTCCATGGATACTATCTGCCGGACAGTGGACAGTGGACAGTGATTGATGGAACCAGCCGCGGTTGTCCTCTCGTGGTTCTATCCATTTGTATGGTACACCGGCACGTCCGCCCTGCTCTAGCGCGACGTCATTTACTGGCTTGTAGCGTTCCCGTTTGTCTTTGGGATTGTGTCATGTCATTTGCTAGTCATTGTTATTGTTAGCTACATTAGCCTCTTTAGCAAACCAGCTCAAAGACAAACAACACAACTTTACATTGTATTGCACACACAGCAACACTGTGCAATGCATTAATTGGTGAACAAAGAGTAAAGTAGCACTGTAATCCAGTGTGTAAGAGTATTTCAAATCTACATTGAAATGCCCAGCGTGGTACAAATACAAAGAAAATAATGAGCAACTTTCTTTGTCGAGTTGTACGGTCAGCTTTTCTGAACGCACTCTACTCTCAGAAATACCGGGACCGACCAAAAAGGGGCGTTCCTCCGAGAAATGCTGCAAGAAAGCTGGGAGATTTACACCTCGTCTGCTGTGTGTCCAACTGGCAGGTGACGTGGTTTCATCAAAACATCTCCATACATGGTGGAACAATATTCATTTTGGGATTAGCCCTACTGAGTTCTCAGACTCATAGCAGGAGATGGCCTTAAAAATAGTACTTAGCATCGTGTTGCATTTTATCCTTGCTATCTTTGTTGTATAAAGTTGGGAATGGGTTAACCGAGTGATTCTTAGTGCTTGGCACTTGGTTCTATGAACATCCTTACTTTACCGACAGAGATATATTCTTGTCTGCTAACCGCCCTGAATGTAATTGTGAAAATATGTCCCTCTAGTGGTGGCAAGCAGCACAACCTGCTAACGATCAGATTCTGCATGTCTATACATCAGTGACGTGCAGTCAGGTTTTTTCTTTTCCATCATGAAAAGATAAAACGAATTATCATAAAATTAAGAAAAATATTGTATATTGGTATTTGTCTACTGATCTGTGGTCTAAATGTAATTAATGTACGATTCCAATAATTTAGATAATTTTTACTATCAAAATGGCTGAATGGCTGAGGCCGCGAGCAGTGCTGTCTCACCGAGGATTGCGCAATCCCTCACAAACTGGGTAGAGCGCATGCGCTCAACCCAGTATGATCTGACATAAAACCGCGCTGAAAAAGCATGAAATGAGGCAGACAGTACCTCTGCCTCACTGAAGGGGGCGTATGCGTGAGCCCACAGTGTTTACAGGATGCTTCCGTTAACTTATTTTAAGCGGTCAAGTGCACTGCATCAGTTTGTTTATTAAAAAAAAACATTTCTGACTGCAAACATGGAAGATAATGATTCAATTATAACAATTGGGTTCATATATTTGTAAATCTGACTCTGAAAAAGTCAGTGCCTCACCTGCCACGGACCTCACCGCACGTCTCTGCTATACATTAGGGATCCGTCATTTATTTTGTAATAAACAAAGTTTTGACACTAGCCTATTTCAATTCCCAGATTATCATATGACCATTTCCACCTTCCCAGGAGGTGGTTATCACCTGTGTGTGTGCGTGCGTGCGTGTGCGCGTGCGTGCGTGTGTGTGTGTCAGGCACGGCGCCAGGATTCCAGTTGTGGATGGGCAATTGTGGGTGATCCTTAAATTAAAAACGTTATCAAATCCTTGTTTAACCTAATACAAATGACTGACTAATATACTGTTATATTATCTGTGCATATTAGCTTGATTCTCTAAATATTTTGTTGCATTTTAAAAAGTTTCGGTGCATAAGACGGACCTATCCGCGATCGCTCCTTAGGCCTTTTTACAGTACTGCCAAGACGGTTCGGTCCGGCTTGGCACGAACGTTCCTCAGCGTCTTTCTCGTAGATCGCGCCATCTTTCAACGTCTTTGTTAAATGCGACTGCATCACCTTCTCTCCCATGATGGTCAGCAGCTCGCGGATTTCACCGTCTCTCCAGTTAGAACTGCTTCTGTTGATATCGCTGCGTTATTGTCTCTGTTGTAGAGACAACGCAGCAACACCTCTACCCAAGCCCCCCCCCACCCCCCACCCCCCACCCCTCATCCCCTCTTGTACCGCGGAGCGTAATTGCATTTACATAAATAAAAAAAAACACCAGTGTGTGTAGGGTCCGGGAGTGTAAAAAATCGGTTCTGACCAAAGAAGAGCGCTTTGGAATCTCCATTACGCACCATTCCTGGCTGTGCTTTAGCGCGTCACTCTATAGATCCCAGGCCTATAGACTGTACAAGTGGTCAGGAATCAAATAATTCTTACATAGTTTAGTTATGCTCGTATAAAAAGAGGCCGGCTATTTAATTCTGTTTAATTGTTTTAAGTTTTCAACAATATTTCGATATCCTTAGCAACAGACTGAGCTTGGCTTATTATACAAAGAAGATGCATTCCATTATAGCCTAGGCTACTACGAGATAATAACTAATACAATAGCCTACCGCCAATTCACGGTCATCCACGAAGATAACAGCCCTTTAACGCAAATCGGATCAAGCATCAATATCAACAAGGTTTTGCTGCATTGAAAAAATAAAGCATTGCAGAAGATTTTTATTTATTTTTTCAAGAAAAGTTTTGGGTGGGCCTGTTGAAGAGTGGGTGGCCCTAGCCCGTCAGGCCCACCCATAACGCCGTGCCTGGTGTGTGTATTGTGTCTCTGTAGTGTGTTTGATTTGAGCGTAACCCACCACTGTAGCAGAGGAGTGGTTCTAAATCCTTCAATAATCATAATTAATTCAAAATGAAAAATAATCATAATTCAAATCAACACACTGAGGTCAACTTCTGCAAAACATGATTTATTAGAAGGCGGAGAGCGTTGTGGCTCAGAGCGCTCACGTTATCAGACCAACACTCGGAGTCTGGGATCCGTCCTCGCTGGTCCTGGCGTTGCCCCGGTCCCCCGTCCAGCCTCGGCCCCGGGGTCTCCCCAGGACCCGGTCCCCCCCAATCCCCTGCCCGGTCTCTGCGACGGCCCCCGGGGGGGTAGGAAGAGGCAGAGGCGGGACCTCAGGAGATGCTGCAGCCACACATCATCTTCTTGTCGGGACCGGTGGTGAACTGGTCTGAGGCCTGCTTCTGGACCAGCGCCCAGAAGTTCTCGAAGGTGATGTCCTGCCCCTCCTCCACGCCCATCTGCTTCAGGATCGTCTGGAGGCCCCCCTCCTCCCCCACAGTCTGGGGACACACACACACACACACACACACACACACACAGACACACACACACACACACAGACACGCGCAGACACACTCACACACACAGACACACGCGCAGCCACACACACACACACACAGACACAGACACACAGACACACACACTCGCACACACAGACACACGTAGACAGACACAAACACACACACACAGACACACACACACACACACAGACACACAGACACACACACAGACACACGTAGACAGACACAGACACACACACAAACACACAGACAGACAGACAGACAGACAGACAGCACACGCGCAGACAGGCACACACAGAAACACACACACTCACACACACACACAGACACAGACACAGACACACACACAAACACACAGACAGACAGACAGACAGACAGACAGACAGACAGACAGCACACGCGCAGACAGGCACACACAGAAACACACACAGACACACACACACGTAGACAGACACACACACAGACACACACACAAACACACAGACAGACAGACAGACACACGCGCAGACAGGCACACACAGAAACACACACACTCACACACACACACACACACAGACACAGACACAGACACACACACATACACAGACACACACATACACGCACACACACATGAATACACACTGACACACACGCACGCAGCACACACACACAGACACGCACGCAGGCAGACACACACACACACACACACACACACACGCACAGTCAGCGGATGGGATTATATGATGAAACACAAACATGGCGGGCCTGTCTCTGTTTGTAGACTAAAGGCAGACATCGCAGTGTAGATTTCAAAGACTGGTCCATGTTGCAATAACGGAATAGTACCACATCCTTCATTGAGGATGAGGTGGAGGTGGAATGAGTTGGAGGAGGTGGATGTACATTGAGGTGGAGGTCTGTTCTGTACCTTGGCCAGGGTGGGCAGCTGATTGGACACCAGGTTCTTGAACTCTGCGGTGTCCAGCGTTGAGCGGCCATCCTTGGCCTCCGAGAAGAACCCACTGACCAGCGTGTTGAGGGCCAGCTCCAGGTCTGAGTACTGCAGCACAGACAGCACAGACGTCAACCTCATCACTGCTCTGAATACTGCAGCGCAGACAGCACAGACGTTAACCTCATCACTGCTCTGAATACTGCAGCGCATACATCACCGACGTTAACCTCATCACTGCTCTGAATACTGCAGCGCATACATCACCGACGTTAACCTCATCACTGCTCTGAATACTGCAGCGCAGACAGAAACACTCAACACCTTGAGCACTGACCCAGCACAGACAAAAACCTCATCACTGCTCCGAGCACTGAGCCAGCACAGACAGACGTCACACTGAGCACTGACCCAGCACAGACAGACGTCACACTGAGCACTGACCCAGCACAGACAGACGTCACACTGAGTACTGACGCAGCACCGACAGAAACTCTCATCACTCCGAGGTCTGACCCAGCAAAGACAATACTCCCATAGTGAAACTCATCCCTGCCAGACAGACCATCCACTCATCTTTTCTATTGTTGATAATGTAACATTAGTCTGTTCCTCCGCTGTCATTGTGACCAGGCTCATCTTCTGTGTGTCTGCAGCTGCTGCAGTCGCCCCTGACGCCCCCAGGATCAATGAAGGATCTTCTGGTCTTCAGTCTGGAGGCTCCCTCCCTCTGATTGGTTCCCATACTTAAGAATTCCCTCCTCTTAAAAAACAACAACGTTCCATTGGAATGACTCAGAAATCCATCAGTTACAGGGAAGGTCGGAAAATCATAAAAATATTGCCCTTAACATGAGCCGATTTTTTTTTTATCAATTCCCAGGCGCCACCTAGTGGCCAACTCAGGAACCGCCAAATCCGCGTCTCTTACAACAGAATCACGCATAACACACGGACACAGAATCCCAAAGAAACCCACTCATACAGACTCACACAGACATACACTCACAGACACACACTCACACAGAAACACTCAAACACAGACACAAACAGACAGACAAAGACGCACACACCCACAGACTCACACATACACAGTCAGGTTTAGTGTTGTGTTACGACTCAGGAAAACCAGAAAAAGTATTTCCCACTCTGCTTGTGTTTGCTCAGGGTCAGTGTTGACTTAATGGGCGGTTGGTCTGGTGTCACATGACTCAGACCTCCTCCAGGTAACCTGGTCTGAGATAAAGGTGGGAATCGTATCACCTCCTTAACGATCAAAACTCACCAGAATGGTGCTTCATTAACCAGCAAGGTAGCTACACCAGTAAATACTGGGGTGGTACTGGGCAGCTCCCAGTGTTCACCAGTAGAAGACTGTGGTTATACTGGGCAGCTCCCAGGGTCCACCAGTATAAAGACTGTGGTTGGACTGGGCAGCTCCAGTGTCCACCAGTATAAAGACTGTGGTTGGACTGGGCAGCTCCCAGTGTCCAGCTGCTCGTACAGCCTATTGCGTTTCTTTCTGAAACATGACTGAACGTTATAAAGTTATAAAGTTATACATTAATAAACCAGATAATTTCGCCATGGGCGTCACCCGAAGATTCAAAGTTGAGTTTCAACCGCGCGAATAAAAACGGAGCTGAAGAAGTTTCCATTGGCAACATAAAACCAGTGCGGAGAGGGACGGGTCCGAAGGAGAGAAACAGTCAGAGACACAATGAGAGATACAGTGAGAGATACAGTCTGACATTCCTCAGCTGTCTCCCCGACCCTCCCTAACCGTCCCAGTCCGTCCCAGTCCCACCCGGATCCTCCCAGTCTGAGAACCCCCAGAACATAGACCACTGGCTGGGTCTAGGCACCCGGAGGTCCCGGACTAACGCTGTTCGGTCAAACCACAGCGTCCTCCACGGCGCCTTCTGGACGGGATTAAACGCACTGCAACACTTTTTCCGTTCACCGAGTTGAACCTGATCTGTAGACAACTTCACCCGCAGGTAGGCTGAGCCTCCGAGGGGCTAGAGAACGTCTCCACTTTCAGAGAGCTACCAGTTCCCTATCTCTGAGACCGACACCTAAGGAGTGGTCGGTAAGGAGACCTTACCTTAACGGCCATCCTGCAGTCCCGTCCGGTGTTCAGTGGTTCCCCCTCCGGACGTCCCGCGGTTATATCTGCTGCTGCGGGTCTTGACGTCATGACGGCTGTCATACGAGCGTTAAACCGACGCACGAGGCGCCGTGTGTAACCTTCCTCTGGTGTGCGTGTGTGTGTGGCCCCGCACACACGCACGCTTACGCGCGACGGCACTCAACCTCACTCATACACAGACGCACTCACGCGCATCCCCCCCTCCCCCCCCCCCCCCCTCCCCACACACACACACACACACGAACACACACGCAAACACAAAAACACACACACGGACACACACACACACACGCATGAACAAACACACACACACACACACACATACAATTGAAAGTAGAGTCCATATCAGATTCAGCTGCTGATATCCACCTTGCCACGCCCTTTTCTCAACGGCCAAACGAAGAGAAAATGTTCTTCATCCAATACAGAAAAATAACACTGTGGCCTATTTAATTATAACTTTTTATGTAACTTCTATTTCATTTATCATTCTTTATCCAGTTGACATTATCGTGTTTAGCACAAGGGGTTTATATCAGTGACCCTAAACAATGAACGACTTCATTGTTTTGGGTCGAACCTAACAGAACTGTAGATTGTATTCTGATGCCGGTCTGATCACAACTGATTTTTAGCAGAGGAACTTAGGCAAATCCTTCAGTGTCCCACAGGATTAGAAAAAACATGCAAAACTATGAAAAACCAGTCCAGAAAACCAGTTACATGTAAATATAGCCGATATATCTGTGTGTGTGTGTGTGTGTGTGTGTGTGTGTGTGTGTGTGTGTGTGTGTGTCTGTGTCACTGTGTGTGTGTGTGTGTAGGTGTATGTGTGCTTTAGCTGATGATCAGGTTGGACCCAGGGGCTAGTATGAAACCAGTATGTCACTAAAGCTAACTTGAACATAGCAGTGCACAACATGTACGTAGCCAGCGGTACACAACATGTACACAACTTGACCACAACATGTAGGTAGCGGTACACAACATGTACACAACATGTACACAACGTGGTAGCTAGTGAGTGGGTACTGGCTCCTCATGAAACAACACCACCAGGTCAGCTGAGTCCGTTTTATTCTGGTTTGGACTGGTTCAGGGCAGCCCTGGATCGTCCCATCAGACCGGTTCTGGTCTGGGGGGGCCGGGGGAGGACCTAGGAGACGACCTAGGAGAGGACCTAGGAGGGGACTCCTGGAGGACGGACTGGAAGGAGAGGTCGCTGCTGGACTGATCCCAACTGGATTCGTCTGGATCCCTGGGGACGGACGGACGGAGGGTTAGACAGACAGACAGACAGACAGACAGACAGACAGACAGACAGACAGACAGACAAGCAGGCAGACAGATAAGCAGACAGACAGACAGTCAATCAGGGAGACAGACAGTCAGACAGGCAGCAGACAGACAGACAGACAGACAGGCAGGGAGACAGACAGACAGACAGGCAGGGAGACAGACAGGCAGACAGGTGTGTAGGTATGTAGGTGAGTAGATACCTGCTCTGGGCATCACAGGGCATGTTGGTGATACTACAGCTGCCGTAGAAAGACGCAGAACATCCCTGGGTGGTCTCCAGGGAGGTCTCCAGGGAGGTTGGTCCGGTCTCCATGGTGACGCCGCAGTCTGGCCTCATCCTCTGCTCCCAGAACTCTTCATCGCTGGAGTCTCTGTCCCCACAAACCAGTTGAATCCAGTTGAAACGTGTTCTCCTGCGGACCAACTGGGAGACCCACCACTCTGCTCCCAGGGCCAGACTTTTGTTTGAGTCATGCCAGAAGTTTGGGTCGGGGGCAGATGTTTGAGTCCGAGGTAGATGTTTGAGTCAGGGCAGAAGTTTGGGTCTGGGGCAGATGTTGGGTTCTTGGGCAGATGTTTGAGTCAGGGCCGAAGTTTGGGTCGGGGGCAGAAGTTTGAGTCAGGGCAGATGTTTGAGTCGGGGGTCTGATGTTTGAGTCTGGGGCAGAAGTATGAGGAACTCCTCATAGCCTTGTTAGCGTCAGTCTGAGGCTCTGAAGGCGTGGGGTACCGAGACATTCCCCCAGCGGGATCCACCACGACCAAAACTAGGATCTCACGTTCCACTCACATGGTGCTCTGCTCTAGAACCCTCTCCTCTCCTCCCCTGTTTTCTACTGCCCCGTATCCCCTCCCCTCCGGTTCTACTCTCCTCCTACCCGATGCAGTAGAACCCAGAACCCTCTGGTGCCCCAGCATACCTCTCCTCCTCCGGGGGCGGTGGCGAGGTCGGCGGGGGTGAGCACAGCACACAGATGCTTCCTAGTGTCCCGGAGCAGAGCTGGCAGTACTGAGCTGGCAGAGAGAATGCACAACGCTTCAACCCACCGGGGATCAACAGGGATAGTCTGTATCCTCTACGCTCGACATTTACAATCAAAAGAGGAACATCTATTAAACTTCATACTAATTATATTTTCCAAAATATGGTGAGTTGCTATCGATAACAAAGTCGTTTAGCAGACACTTAAAACCCAAGGGTCTTCAATTGTCGTGGTCGGTGAATTCAGAACCGTCCTTACAGAGCAGGTAGGGTTAGCCTTCAGGCCTGTGGACATTTGGAATGGAGCCCGCAGCCTTGGGCCGAGAGCCCTCCTCCTCCCGCCCTTGGCGTGGCACCATGTGACTAATGATGGGCAGGTCTCAGGCCCTCTACCTTTGCATTGCAGTGAGGGGCAGGTGACCATATCTGGCCCCGCCCCCTTCTCCAGGCAGGTGAGACAGGTGGAGGTGGACCCGCCCAGCCTCCTGGACAGGTGAGCTGCACCCGGTAGCCTTCAAGAGACGAACCCGCAGAACGCAACCAAACAATGAAACCACAGCACATGAACTGCAGGACCGCACTCTGATTGGCTCCGTTTGGGGCCTGGGGAAGTGACTGTCACCGCTTCAACCAATCACAAACTAGACTCTGGTTTTAAGATATACTTTATAAAAAGTGCTATGTAGATGTAATATTCTTGTTGAAGCAGTTGTTCTCTGGACGGGGGGGTGTGTTACCGGAGGATGAGGGAGAGAAGCTGTTCCTTGGCACCTCCTCCTCTGTCGTCCGTTGCCCTGGTTACCGAGCTCCGCAGCGCGTTTCCCAGAATCCTCCTCTGGTCCAGGATGTGCGTGTGGAGGAAGAGGACCCGCTCCTAATGAGGAGAAGATCTCAGATCTCAGAGGATCTGTTCTGAACCGGATGTACCTAGCAGTATACAACAACTACCTAGCAGTACACAACAGGCACCTAGCAGTACACAACAGGTACCTAGCAGTACACAACGTGGACAAAGCAGTACACAACATGTACCTAGCAGTACACAACAGGTACCTCGCAGTACACAACATGTACAAAGCAGTACACAACATGTACCTAGCAGTACACAACATGTACCTAGCAGTACACAACAGGTACCTCGCAGTACACAACAGGTACAAAGCAGTACACAACATGTACCTAGCAGTACACAACATGTACCTAGCAGTACACAACAGGTACCTCGCAGTACACAACATGTACCTAGCAGTATACAACATGTACAAAGCAGTACACAACATGTACCTAGCAGTACACAACAGGTACCTCGCAGTACACAACATGTACCTAGCAGTACACAACATGTACAAAGCAGTACACAACATGTACCTAGCAGTACACAACAGGTACCTCGCAGTACAGAACAGGTACCTCGCAGTACACAACAGGTACCTCGCAGTACACAACAGGTATGTAGACGATGTTAGCCATCACAGCTATGTTAGCCTCTGTGTTAGCCTCTGCACTATGTTCCCGTCGACGCCCCTCTCGGTCATCAGGAGCCCGACGTGTCTGGGCGTGTCTCCCCCCCTCCCCCCCCACATAGTTCCCATTCTCAGGATGGTTGGGATGCCACTCTGACCCCTCCCCCACAGCGGTGCCCTGCCCGGGGGCCCTCCAGGATGTGACCTCAGGGGGGAGGAAGATCCTCTCATCAGAGATCTGACGGAGGTAACGACCCTTGAGCCCTCGTTGACTCAGGGCCCAGACCGACACCTCACTACTGTGTGTGAGACGGTAAGTGTGTGTGTTTATGTGTGTGTTTTTGTGTGTTCATGTGTGTTCGTGTGTGTGTGTGTCTGTGTGGGTAAGTGTGTGTGTGTGTTTGTCTTCAAAGACAGACTTTGTGTTTACATTCCTCAGGTAAGGAGGGAGTGAGCGGGAGAGAGATAAAGAGAGAGAGAGAGTGAGAGCAAGAGAGAGAGAGAAAGAGAGAGAGAGAGAGAGAGAGAGAGAGAGAGAGAGAAGGGTAGAGAGACTATGGGTTTACCTGTTCCCGTTCAGGGTGGTAATAAGCACAGATGAGTCGTCTGAAGCGCTGGAAGTAACTTCCTGTCACGGTGAGCAGCAAAGAGAGACCATACAGAACACCTGGGAGAGAGAGAGAGAGAGAGAGAGAGATAGAGAGAGGGAGAGGGAGAAGTATAGATAACATTTAGCCATCATTATTAAAGATGTGCTCCACAATGTGTCCGCCCTTGTCCTGTCCGTAGACAGCAGGTCCACCACCAGCGCGCCACTAGGCCTGGCCCCTACGTGGCAGAGATGTTCTCCAGAGGGAGGTGGGTGTGTGGAGGAGGGCTGCTCATACCCGCTGCCTCTGGGGCAGGTGAGGCTGCACACCGCGTTGGGTCAACCTCCTGCTCTGAATCACTACACTCAAACCGCTGTGAACCGGTTCCATCACCCCCAGACCCCAACCCGGGGTAGCATCCGGAGCAATGCATTGTGGGACGGGGCCCCATCCTACCAATCAGGAGGTAGCTGGAGTAGTTGGGGGCGGAAGGCTTCACCAGGCACTTCTTGCTCATCACGGTGATGTTTCCTGTCTGCAGGACGTTGAAGGCGGCCACCACGTCTCTAAAGATGTCCGCCGCGTATCCCTCCCCCTTCACCTCCACGCCCACCAGGACCGGAGCTGGGGGGGAGAGGGGGGAAACGGGAGGGAAGGGTGAGGACGGTAGCGCGAAGGGAGGGGGAGAGAGCGGGAGAGAGGGGGAGAGAGGGGGCGAGGGGGAGGGGGAGAGACAGGGGGAGAGAGGGAGAGAGAGAGAGGGAAGGGTGAAGACGGTAGCGAGAAGGGAGGGGGAGAGAGAGGGAGAGTGCCTTACAGGAAAGGAGAACAATGTACAAAAATACAGAAAGGGAGAAGTGTGTGTGTACGTGTGTGTGTGTGTGTGTACGTGTGTGTGTGTGTGTGTGTGTGTGTGTGTGTGTGTGTGTGTGTGTGTGTGTGTCTTTGTGCGTGTGTATGTGTGTATTTGTGTTAGAGAGGAGATAGAGGAAGAGAGCTGCTCTCTGATCAGATTGGGGCCCATTTATACCTCACCTAACACTATTACTTTATTCCCAACAGCATTACTGAGGTCTGGATTTGAAGAGACGTTGACCATCACTGCATGGTCCGCCATGGAGTGTGTGTGTGTGTGTGTGTTAGTGTGTTTTAGTGTGTTAGTGTGTATGTGTGTGTGTGTGTGTGTGTGTGTGTTAGCGTGTGTTAGTGTGTTAGTGTGTATGTGTGTGTTTGTGTGTGTGTGTGTGTATATAAAGTGTGTGTGTGGGTGTTTTTGTGTGTGTGTGTATGTGTGTGTTAGTGTGTTAGTGTGTGTGTGTGTTAGTGTGTGTTTCTGTGTGTGTGTGTGTGTGTGTTACTGTGTGTGTGTTAGTGTGTTAGTGTGTTAGTGTGTTAGTGTGTGTTAGTGTGTGTTAGTGTGTGTTAGTGTGTTAGTGTGTGTGTGTGTTAGTGTGTGTGTGTGTTAGTGTGTGTGTGTGTTAGTGTGTGTGTGTGTTAGTGTGTGTGTGTTAGTGTGTGTGTTAGTGTGTGTGTGTGTTAGTGTGTTAGTGTGTGTGTGTGTGTTAGTGTGTTAGTGTGTGTGTTAGTGTGTGCGTGTTAGTGTGTGTGTGTTAGTGTGTGTGTGTTAGTGTGTGTGTGTGTTAGTGTGTGTGTGTGTGTGTTAGTGTGTTAGTGTGTGTGTTAGTGTGTGTGCTAGTGTGTGTTAGTGTGTGTGTTAGTGTGTTAGTGTGTGTGTTATTGTGTTTGTGTGTGTGTTAGTGTGTGTGTTAGTGTGTGTTAGTGTGTGTGTGTGTTAGTGTGTGTGTTAGTGTGTGTGTTAGTGTGTGTGTTAGTGTGTTAGTGTTTGTGTTACTGTGTTAGTGTGTGTGTGTGTGTGTTAGTGTGTGTGTGTGTTAGTGTGTGTGTGTGTGTGTGTTAGTGTGTTAGTGTGTTAGTGTGTTAGTGTGTTAGTGTGTGTGTGTGTGTTAGTGTGTGTGTGTGTTAGTGTGTGTGTTAGTGTGTTAGTGTGTTAGTGTGTTAGTGTGTTAGTGTGTTAGTGTGTTAGTGTGTTAGTGTGTTAGTGTGTGTGTGTGTGTTAGTGTGTGTGTGTGTTAGTGTGTGTGTTAGTGTGTTAGTGTGTTAGTGTGTTAGTGTGTGTGTGTGTGTGTGTGTGTTAGTGTGTTAGTGTGTTAGTGTGTGTGTGTGTGTTAGTGTGTTAGTGTGTTAGTGTGTTAGTGTGTTAGTGTGTTAGTGTGTGTGTGTTAGTGTGTGTTAGTGTGTGTGTGTGTGTGTGTGTGTGTTAGTGTGTGTGTTAGTGTGTTAGTGTGTCAGTGTGGGGGGGCCTCACCCCGGGCGGTGAGCCCCTCCCCCCCCTGCTCCAGGAGGAGGTGCAGCGTCCAGGAGACCAGGAGGTCCAGCAGGAGGAGCAGGGCCCCGGGGGCCGCGTGGCGGAGGGAGGAGAGGAGGCGCAGAGCGGCCCCCCGCTGCTCCCGGGGGGTCAGACACCCCCACACTGAGGACACACACACACACACACACACACACAAACACTTTATACACACACACACACACTTTATGTACACACACACTCCTTTAGACACACACACACACTTTATATACACACACACACAAACACTTTATATACACACACACTAACACACACAAACACTTTATATACACACACACACACACACACTTTATGTACACACACACTCCTTTAGACACACACACACACTTTATATACACACACACACTTTATATACACACACACACACTTTATATACACACACACTCCTTTAGACACACACACAAACTTTATACACACACAAACACTTTATATACACACACACACAAACACTCCTTTATACACACACACACACACTTTATATACACACACACTCCTTTAGACACACACACAAACTTTATATACACACACACTCCTTTAGACACACACACACACTTTATATACACACAAACACACACTTTATATACACACACACACACTTTATATACACACACACACGCACACACTCCTTTATACACACACACACACACACACTTTATATTCACACACACACACACACACTTTATATACACACACACACACACACACTTTATATACACACACACACACTTTATATACACACACACACACACACACACTTTATATACACTCACACACACACACACACTTTATATACACACACACACACACACACTTTATATACACACACACACACTTTATATTCACACACACACACACACACACTCCTTTATACACACACACACACACACACACTTTATATACCCTCACACACACACACACACTTTATATACACACACACACACACACACACTTTATATACACACACACACCCTTTCTATACCCTCACACACACAGAGCTCTACCTGAGGAGCCATAGCGACCCCCCTCTCTCCTCTGCAGGGGCAGCACTGAGGCCCCGCCCCCGCTCGCCCTCCGCTCGTCCTCCTCCTCCAACCGCTCCGTGATGAAGACGTTGTCAAACTCATCCTGATGAAGATACTGCTGTCGGTACCTCGCTGCCCTGCACACACACACGCAAACACACACGCACGCACACACACGCAAACACACACCCACGCCCGCGCACGCAAAATCACACAGACACACACCCACGCACACAGACACACACACACACAGACACACACAGCTCCGTTAATGAAACCGGGAGGTACCAGGACCGTGGTCGCCGGGTGGACCTACTGTAGTACATCTATAATATATATATCTATAATATATACATCTATAATATATACATTTATAACATATACATCTATAATATATATATCTATAATATATACATCTATAATATATACATTTATAATATATACATCTATAATATATACATGTATAATATATATATCTATAATATATATATATCTATAATATATATATATATATATATAATATATACATCTATAATATATACATGTATAATATATATATATCTATAATATATATATCTATAATATATATATCTATAATATATACATCTATAATATATACATCTATAATATATATATCTATAATATATACATCTATAATATATACATTTATAATATATACATTTATAATATATACATCTATAATATATATATCTATAATATATACATCTATAATATATACATTTATAATATATACATTTATAATATATACATCTATAATATATACATTTATAACATATACATCTATAATATATATATCTATAATATATACATCTATAATATATACATTTATAATATATACATTTATAATATATACATCTATAATATATACATTTATAACATATACATCTATAATATATATATCTATAATATATACATCTATAATTTATACATCTATAATATATACATTTATAATATATACATCTATAATATATACATGTATAATATATATATCTATAATATATATATCTATAATATATATATATATATATATAATATATACATGTATAATATATACATGTATAATATATATATATCTATAATATATATATATATATAATATATACATCTATAATATATACATTTATAACATATACATCTATAATATATATATCTATAATATATATATATATATAATATATCAGCTATAATATATATATCTTTAATATATGCATTTATAATATATACATCTATAATATATATATATATATATATATCTATAATATATACATCTGTGTGTGTGTGTGTGTGTGTGTGTGTGTGTGAGTGTGTGAATGTGGTAATTAGTGTGTGTATTTGTGTGGTTATGTGTGTGTATGTTTGTGTGTGTGTGTGTGAGTGTGTGAATGTGGTAATATGTGTGTGTATGTTTGTGTGTGTGTGTGAGTGTGTGAATGTGGTAATATGAGTGTGTATGTTTGTGTGTGTGTGTGTGAGTGTGTGAATGTGTGAATTAGTGTGTGTATTTGTGTGGTTATGTGTGTGTATGTTTGTGTGTGTGTGTGTGTGTGTGAGTGTGTGAATGTGGTAATTAGTGTGTGTATTTGTGTGGTTATGTGTGTGTATGTTTGTGTGTGTGTGTGTGAGTGTGTGAATGTGGTAATTAGTGTCTGTGTGTGTGTGGTTATGTGTTTGTGTGGTAATGTGTGGTAACATGTGTGTGCAGGTTTGTGTACGTGTGTATCTGTAAACGGGGGGGTCCTACTGGAGGTAGGCCAGGGCCAGCACCAGGACCCCCAGGTAGGACAGCAGCTGGCCCCACCCCTGGAGCCGGCCCACCTCCAGGGCCACGCCCCTCAGCAGGTGCTGGGCGGCCCGCTGCACCGATTGGCTGCCGTTCACCTCCAGGTCAAAGGTCACGTCCGCACTCACGCTGAACTCAAACTCCGCCTTCAGCCGCGCGAACGCCGCCGCCGCCGCTGGGGGAACACGACCCAGATCTATGGCTGTGGATCTATGGCTGTGGATCTATGGCTGTGGATCTATGGCCCTGGATCTATGGCCCTGGATCTATGGCTCTGGATCTATGGCCCTGGATCTATGGCTCTGGATCTATGGCTCTGGATCTCTGGCCCTGGATCTCTGGCCCTGGATCTATGGCCCTGGATCTATGGCTCTGGATCTATGGCTCTGGATCTATGGCTCTGGATCTATGGCTCTAGATCTATGGCTGTGGATCTATGGCTCTGGATCTATGGCTGTGGATCTATGGCTCTGGATCTATGGCTCTGGATCTATGGCTCTGGATCTATGGCTCTAGATCTATGGCTCTGGATCTATGGGCCTCGATCTATGGCTCTGGATCTATGGCTCTGGATCTATGGCTCTGGATCTATGGCTCTAGATCTATGGCCCTGGATCTATGGCTCTGGATCTATGGCTCTGGATCTATGGCTCTGGATCTATGGCCCTGGATCTATGGCCCTGGATCTATGGCTCTGGATCTATGGCCCTGGATCTATGGCCCTGGATCTATGGCCCTGGATCTATGGCCCTGGATCTATGGCTCAGGATCTATGGCTCTGGATCTATGTCTCTGGATCTATGGCTCTGGATCTATGGCTCTGGATCTATGGCTCTGGATCTATGGCTCTGGATCTATGGCTCTGGATCTATGGCTCTGGATCTATGGCTCTGGATCTATGGCTCTAGATCTATGGCTCTGGATGTATGGCCCTAGATCTATGGCCCTGGATCTATGGCCCTGGATCTATTGCCCTGGATCTATGGCTCTGGATCTCTGGCCCTGGATCTATGGCCCTGGATCTATGGCTCAGGATCTATGGCTCTGGATCTATGTCTCTGGATCTATGGCTCTGGATCTATGGCTCTGGATCTATGGCTCTGGATCTATGGCTCTGGATCTATGGCTCTGGATCTATGGCTCTAGATCTATGGCTCTGGATCTATGGCTCTAGATCTATGGCTCTGGATGTATGGCCCTAGATCTATGGCCCTGGATCTATGGCCCTGGATCTATTGCCCTGGATCTATGGCTCTGGATCTCTGGCCCTGGATCTATGGCCCTGGATCTATGGCTCTGGATCTATGGCTCTGGATCTATGGCTCTGGATCTATGGCTCTGGATCTATGGCTCTAGATCTATGGCTCTAGATCTATGAATCTAAATCTATGACCCTAGATATATGACCCTAGATGTATGACTCTAGATCAGGACTGTAGATGAGGATGATGATGATGATGATGATGATGATGATGATGATGATGATGATGATGAAGAACCTACGAGTAGCGAGGCGTTTCTTCAGGTGATCGCCGACGTAGGAGGGGATGACGCAGAACATCTGACCGGCTGTAACACACACACACACACACACACACACACACACACACACACACACACACACACACACACACGCCCTCACATTTCAGCGTGGTCTGTGGGTTTGTTTGTGTAGTACGCAGGTTTGTCCACGAGGGGGAACTGCTCTGCAATTAATCCCACCTCGATGGCCATCAGGTGTGCTTCGGTAGGTGTGAGTGCTTGAGTGAGGCAGGGTGGGTGTGTGAGTGTGTGAGTGTGTGTGTCTGTGTGTGAGTGTGTGTGTGTGTGTGATTGTGTGTGCATGCCACTTGTTATTCTCTCCACACCCCTTGTTCCCACCCCCCCTCACTTCCCCCCCTTCATCCCCGCCCCGATGACACCATCTGAATCAACCAACCGCGCGCCAGCCCGCAGAGGGGGCGGAACCCTTCCACGATGTCACACAGGAAGTTGAAGGTGCCCAGGAGGCGGGAGCAGTCGGCGCGCGCGGTGTCGAACAGCGCGATGCACTTCCTGTACGGCCGGCCCATCCGGTCGTTGCACACGTCACCGATGTCCACCAGGAAGTGGAGCACGTTCCTCAGGGTCCGAGCTGGGGGTCGGAGGTCAGAGGTCAGGGGTCAGGGGTCAGAGGTCAGGGCTCAGAGGTCAGAGGTCATCGAGGGGGCGGTAGGAGGAGCCACTTCTGAGCCAATCACACACGGTGGTAGGATGTGTGTGATTGGTTCAGTTTTGTTTTGCCTGATGAAGTGGTGAACTCCCCCATGTGACGCGTTTTGTCTGATGAAGTGGTGAACTCACCCATGTGACGCGTGTTGTCTGATGAAGTGGTGAACTCACCCATGTGATGCGTGTTGTCTGATGAAGTGGTGAACTCACCGATGTGACGTGGTAAAGTGGTGACCTCACCCATGTGACACGTATTGTCTGTGATGAAGTGATGAACTCACTGATGTGACTCATGTTGAAAGATGAAGTGGTGAACTCACCGTTGTGACGCGTGTTATCTGTGATGAAGTGGTGAACTCACCCATGTGGTGTCAGATGAAGTGGTGGACTCACCCATGTGGTGTCTGATGAAGGGGTGAACTCCACCATGTGACGCGTGTTGTCTGATGAAGGGGTGAACTCACCCATGTGGTGGCTGATGAAGTGGTGAACTCACCCATGTGACGTGTGTTGTCTGATGAAGGGGTGAACTCACCCATGTGACGTGTGTTGTCTGATGAAGGGGTGAACTCACCCATGTGACGCGTGTTCTCTGATGAAGGGCTGAACTCACCCATGTGACGTGTGTTGTCTGTGATGAAGTGGTGAACTCACCGATGTGGTGTGTGTTGGATGAAGTGGTGAACTCACCAATGTGGCGTGTGTTGGATGAAGGGGTGAACTCACCCATGTGACACGTGTTCTCTGATGAAGGGCTGAACTCACCCATGTGAAGAGTGTTGTCTGTGATGAAGTGGTGAACTCACCGATGTGGCGTGTGTTGGATGAAGGGGTGAACTCACCGATGTGTCGCGTGTTGTCGGTGAGTGCCGTGATGAAGTTGTGAACTCGTCCCGTGACGGAGCGAGCGTTACTCGTCAGCTCTCTGATGCTCTGAAGGACCGCTGGGACGGTATAGTAGTAGAAGTAGTATCAGTAGTATTAGTAGTAGTACTATTATTATTTTTATTATTATTAGTAGTAGTAGAAGTAATAGTAGTAGTATTATTATTAATATTATTATTAGTAGTAGTAGTAGTAGTAGTTGTAGCAGTAGTTGTAGTAGTAGTATTGTAGTAGTAGTAGCAGTATTGTAGTAGTAGCTGTAGTATAAGTAGTAGCAGTAGTACTAATAGCACTAGTAGAAGTATTAGTTGTAGTAGTAGCAGTAGTATTAATAGCACTAGTAGTAGTAGTAGTAGTAGTAGTAGTAGTATTGTAGTAGTAGTAGTAGTAGTATTGTAGTAGTAGTATTAGTATTGTAGTAGTAGTAGTAGTATTGTAGTAGAAGTAGTAGTAGTAGCAGTAGTATTAGTAGCAGTAGTAGTAGTAGTAAACGTAGTTGTTTTAGTAATAGTAGTAGCAGTGGCAGCATTAGTAGTATAAGTAGTTAATAAGAAAAACAATGTTTTGGTCGAAGCAGACTGGCCAGGGGGCGGGGCTTACGCATTAGGGGCGCGGCCGAGCGCAACATCACTTCCTGGGTGTGGTTCTGGGCTAGCTCCGCCCCACACACCAGGCTGTCGGCCGCCCGCTCGAAGTTGAGCAGGATGTTGGCCAGCGGCCCGCTGAGAAGTAGCAGCAGGACGAAGGAAACCAGCAACATCCTGCCCCTGACTGGAGACCGATAGGGAGGAGTCAGACAGACAGGGGCGGAGTCAGACGGACAGGGGCGGAGTCAGACGGACTGGGGCGGAGTCAGACAGAGAGGGGCGGAGTCAGACAGACAGTGGGGCGGAGTCAGACAGACAGGCAGAGTTAGGGAGTCGGATACTGGTTATAGATGATAGTAAAGTCCCTGACCTGAGAGCAGCGTGGGTAGCATTAGCATCACGTTAGCCCGGGTGCTAGCAGACAGCCCCATGGAGAAGGAGGCTAGCAGCGCTATGGCTGCGGTGCTGTAGACACAGAACCACAGCGCCCCCCCCTGGAGGAGGAGGGCGGCGCAGCCGTAGAGCGATGCCAGGAGGAGCCCACACAGGAACCCCTGCACACTGAGCCCCGCCTCCACAAGCTGAACTTTGACCTGTCGCTTGGGCTTTGACCCCCGCGGCCTCCGGCTGAGGAGAAGATGAAACACCTTTGAGGAGAAGACTCTTTGTTTTACTCTTGTGTATTTTACACTAAGATGTAGTGAGATAAACTCTGAATCTGAATCTGAGACACAGAGAGCCCAACAGGAGTTCAAGTTAAGTCTGGTTTTATTTGTGTTGTTCTGATCACAGTAACTGTCTGATAGGGCATCATGCACCTCATACAACACCATGGTACTCTATTTATAACACTCACTAACCCTGAGCTACAGGGCAAGGAACCAATCAGAGAGGAGAGACAGAACGAGGGAGGGATGAGAGAGAAGAAACAGAGTGATAGAGGGATGAGAGGAGAGACAGAATGATGGAGAGAGGAGAGACAGAATGATGGAGTGATGGGAGAGGAGAGACAGAATGATGGAGTGATTGTAGAGGAGAGACAGAATGATGGAGTGATGAGAGGAGAGTCAGAGTGATGGAGGGATGAGAGAGGAGAGACAGAATGAGGGAGGGATGAGAGGAGAGACAGAGTGATGGAGGGATGAGAGGAGAGAGAGTGATGGAGGGATGAGAGAGGAGAGACAGAATGAGGGAGGGATGAGAGGAGAGACAGAGTGATGGAGGGATGAGAGGAGAGAGAGTGATGGAGGGATGAGAGAGGAGAGACAGAGTGATGGAGGGATGAGAGGAGAGAGAGTGATGGAGTGATGACAGTTAACTCACCTGGTTGACACACTGGGTGAATCCATCCCCTCCAGCTGAGGGGTCGCTGGTGTTTCTCCTGAATCTTGTCTCCTTTGGTTCTCTTGTGTTGAACCGATGCGCTGGCGTTCAGTCGGACCTTCTCCCCGTCCAGGTCTGACGCTCTGGGTCTCTCTCTCTCGGCAGAACTGGCTCACACCGGCCACCCCATTGTGATGTCATCGAGGGTTCCAGCAGATATGGGATGAGGTCATCGCTCAGCCTCTGTGATGTCATCGGTCATTCCATTTCCCTCGGTTGTGATGTCACAAGCGGAGACCGATGAGACAGAATCCTACAGATACCGGTTTAAACTGGTTCTGACTGGACCCAGAGTGGTTCTCAGAGGAGAAGGCGACTGAACGATGGGAGAGATGGCGGTTAAAACGCCCCACACCAGTAAGAACCTTTTATTGTCTTTATTACTGATGTTTTTTACTCTGCTGTTGCTTCAGGTAAATATTGTTTGCCTCATAGAATAATTGAAATTGTTAGCCTCATATTATAATGTATATTTGTTGCCTCATAGCATAATTGATATTGTTAGCCTCATAACATAATTTATATCGTTAGCCTCAATGCATAATTGCCTATGTCATATATTGCCAAATTGTGTGCTGTGTGCCTCATTGTGTGTTTCCTAAGGCAATCAGAGTGCTTTTTACATTCAATAATCAATATCGGCAGAAGTCAACTATTTGACTTTGACTTTTTTGACTCTAAATACAAGATGAACCTTAAAATATGAATTAGGGAATTATGCTATGAGGATATGATGTATATATATGTTGTTTTTTGTTTTATTCCACCCGTGATAAGCCCTACAGATCAACATAAGATGACTCTCCCACCAGTATAACAACCGTCTTTACCAGTTACTATAACATCTTCCATGACCCTCCCATCTCCCCAGCTCTACAGCGGATTGGTCGGTTCGCCCTGCCAGCCACTGTCTATAATCTCCTCTTCAGCCAATCAGAGGGTCCCCCTTGGGCCGGCCTCCTGCTTAGGGCTTTGTTTGGAGCTGTCAGTGGAGCAGGTGACTGTCACTCTCAGTAAACATTTCAACCGGAGTCAACCCCTTAAAACAAAGTTCTTGGTTGTAAACATCAGATTGGAGGCAGTATACCACCATCGGAGGAGGAAGGTATATACCTACATGTACATGTTCATGTGATTGGTTGTGTGTCCAGGTCTGTTCCTGGGCCTGATCTACAACCTCCCCATGACCTTTCACCCCAGACTGACGGTGGGCTGCTTCTTCATAGGTCAGCAGATGTTGAAAGGCCCATTGCTTAACTCAAGTTCAATTGTTTTGGACACAAAGACAAAATGGCAGATTTATGACCTAATCTAGCCTAAAATATCCACATCAAGACTCCCTTACATCGTACTTTGTCTGTGTGTGTGTGTGTGTGTGTGTGTGTGTCTGTGTGTGTCTGTCTGTATGCGTTTGTGTGTGTGTGTGTGTGTGTGTGTGTGTCTGTGTGTGTGTTGCTGCTTACATGGGTGTGTGTGTGCATGTGCGTCTGTTTATGCTTGCCTGCATGTGTGTCTGTGTGTGCGTGCGTGCAGCTCTGTGTGTTCTGGGAGGAGTCTTCTCCTCGTCCTTCAGGGCGTCGGTCCTGATGATGTTTCCCAGCATGCTCGGCTCCAGGGGGAGGAGCTACCTGCTGGTGTACACCCTGTCTGCGCTCTACAGTGGTGAGAGACAGTCCCACCTTTGATTGGATTTTGATTTTAAATTTTCAGTTCAAACATGCAAGAAACTTGTCATCGAATGACATGAGGTAACAACAACAAGGCCCTATTTTCCCTTTTTTTTCTTAACACATTTGAAAAGGAGTGGGAAGAAGTATATACTTGTTTAATCCCACTCCCTTTCATTTAATCATACAATAATTATAAACTACTACCTGTTACCTTTACTTAAATCAAACTTGCAATTTATGCAATTAAATACCTGAAAAATAATTATATTATAGTTATATAACATTAAATTCGCCCAATTGGAAGCGCAAAACATATTTTCTAAGTAAATACAGTAAGTATACCTACATACACACACAAGTACATACGCACAAATACACATGAATTCATACCCATATGCACAATATACACACAGCCACGTCACCTTCAGCAGCAGTATTCACTGCTCTGCATTATCCCGTACTGCTGCTGGGGCTCCAAGGTTCCCCCCTGGGATCCTTAACCCCGCTCTGGTGGTGACCCCTACAGGGCCACTGTGGAACATCCAGAGGAACGTGCAGAGTGTGGCCCTCTCTCTGGCCTGCAACCTGGACCTCCAGATGAACCACAGCCGGCTGCTCTGGAGGGCCACCGTGGAACCCCTCATCTCCATGAGCCAGCAGGTCATGGTAGGAGGGGAGGGAGGGAGGGAGGGAGGGAGAGGGAGGGAGGGAGGAAGGGAGGGAGGGAGGGGGGAGGGAGGGAGAGGGAGGGGGGGAGGGAGGGGGGGGAGGGAGGGAGTGATGGTAGGAGGGAGGGAGGGAGGGAGGGAGGGGGGGAGGAGAGGGAGGGAGTGATGGTAGGAGGGAGGGAGGGAGGGAGGGAGGGAAGAAGAGAGGGAGGGAGGGAGGGAGGGGGGAGGGAGTGATGGTAGGAGGGAGGGAGGGAGGGAGGGAGGGAGAGGGAGGGAGGGAGGGAGGGGGGGAGGGAGGGAGGGGGGGGAGGGAGTGATGGTAGGAGGGAGGGAGGGAGGGAGGGAGGGGGGGAGGAGAGGGAGGGAATGATGGTAGGAGGGAGGGAGGGAGGGAGGGAGGGAAGAAGAGAGGGAGGGAGGGAGGGAGGGGGGAGGGAGTGATGGTAGGAGGGAGGGAGGGAGGGAGGGAGAGGGAGGGAGGGAGGGAGGGAGGGGGGGAGGGAGGAAGGGAGGGAGGGAGGGAGGGAGGGAGGGGGGGGAGGGAGGGAGAGGGAGGGAGGGAGGGAGGGAGGGGGGGGAGGGAGGGAGAGGGAGGGAGGGAGGGGGGGAGGGGGGAGGGAGTGATGGTAGTAGGGAGGGAGGGAGGGAGGGAGGGAGGGAGGGAGGAAGGGAGGGAGGGAGGGAGAGGGAGGGAGAGGGAGGGAGGGAGGGAGGGAGGGAGGGGGGGAGAGGGAGGGAGGGAGAGAGGGAGGGAGGGAGGGAGGGAGGGAGAGGGAGGGAGGGAGGGAGAGGGAGGGAGGGAGAGAGGGAGAGAGGGAGGGAGGAAGGGAGGGAGGGAGGGGGGAGGGAGAGGTTGGGAGGGGGGGGAGGGAGAGGTGATGATTGAGGAGTCTCTGTTTGTGTGGTGGGTTCAGGAGGAGAAGGTGGGCTTCCAGGAGGAGGCTCTGGACGTCAGCAGAGCGTTCCAGCAGATCAGAGATGAGGTCATCGCCCAGTACGGCTACGACCGCTTCAGCACCAACCGCTCCAGCAGCTCCACCCAGGACCAGTTCACCAGCAAGACACGGCTGCAGTGTGACAGTGAGCCAGGGGACGCCCTGGGGTGACAGCACTGACACAGTACTGACACTACCACAGTACTGACACAGTACTGACACAGTACTGACACTACCACAGTACTGACACAGTACTGAGACAGTACCACAGTACTGACACAGCACTGACACAGTACTGACACTACCACAGCACTGACACAGTACTGACACAGTACTGACAGTACCACAGCACTGACACAGCACTGACACAGTACTGACAAAGTACTGACACAGTACTGACAGTACCACAGCACTGACACAGTACTGACACAGTACTGACACTACCACAGTACTGACACAGTACTGACACAGCACTGACACAGTACTGACACAGTACTGACAGTACCACAGTACTGACACAGTACTGACACAGTACCGACACAGTACCACAGTACTGACACAGTACTGACACAGTACTGACAGTACCACAGCACTGACACAGCACTGACACAGTACTGACACAGTACTGACACAGTACTGACACAGTACTGACAGTACCACAGTACTGACACAGTACTGACACAGTACCGACACAGTACCACAGTACTGACACAGTACTGACACAGTACTGACAGACATTCGGGGGATGACCTCTGACCTCTGCTCCAGGCGTGGTGCAGCAGGCGACCGGGCGCTGTCGGGACTGGTTCGGCAGGAAGTGGGCCGACTGCATGAAGACCGTCTCCGTTCCCGTCATCAGCGACATCCTGTGCGTGTCCATGAAGTTCCACTTCCTGTGTGACGTCATGAGAGGTGAACGTCTGCTCAACATGGCCGCACGTAACCATAGAAACCACCCGGATGACATCATATCTCACTATGATGGCTATGTCGTTATACTCGTCTGTTATCTCTGCATCACAAACCGCTGCTATGGACTCCCTTTCCTACCGTAGAATCAAACAACAGTATTTCTTTGCAGAAGCAATAAAAGGACTTTGAATTTGAATTATTTTGTTTAATATTTAGTTTTCTACAGTAAGTGGGCGTGTACTGGTGGGGTAACGTGTAGCAAGTCGTCCAATCACGATGCAGGACCCGGATGTGAGGGGCACCCTCTCCCCCCCGGTTCAATAATGACCCTGTGGTTCACCCTCTCTCCCCCCTCCCCCAGTGATGACCCCGTGGTGCCGGGAGCAGATCCCGGTGGAGGGGAACTTCGGACAGACCTTCGATCAACTGAACCGCTCCATGGACCGGCTGGCCACCGAGTTCAGCACAAGCCTGGTCCTGGAGGTAGAGCGGGTCCTGGGGGGTCCTGG
>NC_136934.1:52299068-52306568 GCF_949987615.1 Pollachius pollachius | reverse complement strand
AAGGTCACAGTAAGGTGACCCTACAGTAAGCTGACCACCTTAATGTAGGGTCACTTTACTGTCACCTAAAAGTTCCCCTTAACATAGGGTCACCTTACTGTAACCTTAATGTAGGGTCACCTTACTGTCACCTTAATGTAGGGTCACTTTACTGTCACCTTAATGTTCCCCTTAACATAGGCTCACCTTACTGTCACCTTAACGTAGGGTCACCTTACTGTCACCATAATGTTCCCCTTAACATAGGGTCACCTTACTGTAACCTTAATGTAGGGTCACTTTACTGTCACCTTAATGTTCCCCTTAACATAGGGTCACCTTACTGTAACCTTAATGTAGGGTCACCTTAATGTCACCTTAATGTAGGGTCACCTTAATGTAGGGTCACCTTACTGTCACCTTAATGTTCCCCTTAACATAGGGTCACCTTACTGTCACCTTAATGTTCCCCTTAACGTAGGGTCACCTTACTGTCACCTTAATGTAGGGTCACCTTACTGTAACCTTAATGTTCCCCTTAACGTAGGGTCACCTTACTGTCACCTTAATGTTCCCCTTAACGTAGGGTCACCTTACTGTCACCTTAATGTTCCCCTTAACGTAGGGTCACCTTAATGTCCCCCTTAATGTCCCCCTTAATGTAGGGTCACCTTACTGGCACCTTAATGTCCCCCTTAATGTAGGGTCACCTTATTGGCACCTTAATGTGACCCTCAATGTGCACCAGTAAAGTTAACCAATACTGCTAACGAATAGAACTACAGTTAATGCAGTTAATGAATACAATTAACTAATATTTTAGGTAATATGTATATTTTAAGTTATCTTTATGAATAAAAAATGTCATAGTAAATAGTAATAGCATTCAATCATTTAAATGTAAATAATAAGATATTTTCTGAATAATATTCAGGAAAAAAATAAATTCAACCCTATGTTCGATGCCACGCCCTAAAGAATGATATGCATTCATAATTTGATGAAAAGTATGGATGTAAGTTATAACGCTGCATCTCAGATCAGTGTGTCAGTGTGTGTGTGTGTAAAGTAACACACAGTTTGTGAGTCTAACAGTAGTAACAACACAACCACAACGCAACCGGACAGGGAGGGGAGGGGTTAACTCAGGCCCCGCCTCCAAGGCTCTGCAGCGACATGAAATACCAGCAGACCCTCCGCCGCCCAGCGTCCGGTACCGGCCGTCCAGACCCGCTCCCAGCCCTCGGTGGATCACGGTGCCTTCCGAACGGGTCTGAGCCTCACGACCGCCCACCGTCAGCGGCCTCTACCGCTGTGTCGTCCCGGTTCTGACCGGGATTGTTGAGCTGAGCGTGCGGAGTTCAGTCCGATCGAGTCCGCCTCAGGACAGGGAACAGAGACACCGCGTACGGGACGGGAAGGCAACTTTACCGGAACCGGAGAGCGGGATCTGCGTGCGTGCGTCCTCGCGTGTGTGTATGTGCGTGTGTGTTTTTTGCGTGTGTGTGCGTCTGTGTTTGAGTCCTCGCCATGTCTCCGTGTTTTCCAACCGTTGAGAGACAGGACGTCCGTTCTCATTCAACCTGTTGCCGGTGTCCCGGTCACTGACGCCGGTAGTCCTCCGCGTCCGGTACCGATTAGAGAAGCGAGAGCCATGCCGACCACCGGCCGACGGCCCGGGACGACGGCGCCCCGGGGGGCCGTGCTGACGGTGCTGTTCACGGTGGCGGTGGTGCACCTCAGCGTGGGACTCTGTAGATCGTTGAGGTCTAGTGGATGTGACCCGGTCCTGGACCCGAGGCGGCCCGGGGAGCCCGGCGCCACGGACCCGTCCGGGGAGACGCCGTTCAGCGGGGCAGCCGACCCCTCGGAGCCCCCCCTCTTCGACCGTACAGGTGGGTGCGCCGCGCGGACTTTGATGATATCACAGCCCCCCCCTGGAAGGGGCTTCTTATCCTGCTTCAAATGAAGATCTGCTACTGGGAGGGCTACTGGTGACCAGTAGAGAGGGGGACACCCTGCCCAGTACAACCACAGCCTTCTACTGGTGGACGCTGGGAGCTGCCCAGTACAACCACAGTCTTCTACGGGTGGACGCTGGGAGCTGACCAGTACAACCACAGCCTTCTACTGGTGGACACTGGGAGCTGACCAGTACAACCACAGCCTTTTACGGGTGGACGCTGGGAGCTGACCAGTACACCCACTTATGTAACTTTCAGTCATGTGACCTGTAAGGCGTACATGATCCATAACTGACCGCTGTGCGTGTGTGCGTGTGTGTGTGTGGGTGTGTGTTTGTGTATATGTATTTGTTTTGTGTGTGTGTGTGTGTGTGTGTGTGTGTGTGTGTGTGTGTGTGTGTCTATGTGTGTGTGTATTTATGTGTGTGTGTGTGTGTGTGCCCCCAGGTCCAGAGGGTGGAGGTGGTGATGGAGCAGTGAGGACCGCCCCCTTCCTCCTGGTATCCGGGCGGAGGCGGAGTCTGGCTGAAGGCCTCCAGGTGAGGAGAACACCACCCTGTGGCAGAACACCACCCTGTGGCAGAACACCACCCTGTAGCAGAACACCACCCTGTAGCTAACCCTGACCCTGTTGGGTTAGGGTCAGGGTCAGGGTCAGGGTCAGGGTTAGGGTCAGGGTCAGGGTCAGGGTGAGGGTCAGGGTTAGGGTCAGGGTCAGGGTTAGGGTCAAGGTCACATCAGACATAACGATCTGACGTGCAGCCTTAAAACCTGCACTTACTTTTCATCAGATTATGAATCAGTATCCTTGATCAAGGCATGTCATTGTAGATAGGCTTGAATTTATTATTTTCAGTAAATTATGCGAAAACAAGCGTCTACTCATCTCGGAGAAGTTCTCAACCGATGAGTTTGTGTACAGCTGTATTAAGGTTTTGATTAACGAGCCCCCAACCCAACATCTCCTCTAACGAGCCCCCCTCACCCCCCCTCCCCGCCTTCAGCTGGGCCGCCACACAACGCTGTCGATCCCACAGGAAGTGCTGAGTAGATGAGCACTCAGCCACTTCCTGAGGTGAGCTGGACAACACCTCCCAGGAATGTGACTCAGGCACACGTGCACGCTTCTCAGGCCCGCGCCTGAGAAGCCCCAGAGCTTCGAAGAGGAGCTGAGTATTGTGTTGAGTTAGGGAGTTGAGTATTGTGTTGCGTTAGGTGCTGAGTATTGTGTTGAGTTAGGGAGCTGAGTATTGTGTTGAGTTAAGGAGATGAGTATTGTGTTGAGTTAGGAGCTGAGTATTGTGTTGAGTTAGGAGCTGAGTATTGTGTTGAGTTAGGGAGCTGAGTATTGTGTTGAGTTAGGGGGCTGAGTATTGTGTTGAGTTAGGGAGCTGAGTATTGTGTTGAGTTAAGGAGATGAGTATTGTGTTGAGTTAGGGAGCTGAGTATTGTGTTGAGTTAGGGAGCTGAGTATTGTGTTGAGTTAGGAGCTGAGTATTGTGTTGAGTTAGGGAGCTGAGTATTGTGTTTAGTTAGGGAGCTGAGTATTGTGTTGAGTTAGGGAGCTGAGTATTGTGTTGAGTTAAGGAGATGAGTATTGTGTTGAGTTAGGGAGCTGAGTATTGTGTTGAGTTAGGGAGCTGAGTATTGTGTTGAGTTAAGGAGATGAGTATTGTGTTGAGTTAGGGAGCTGAGTATTGTGTTGAGTTTAGGAGCTGAAAATTGTGTTGAGTTAAGAATTGTGTTGAGTTAGGAGCTGAGTATTGTGTTGAGTTAGGGAGCTGAGTATTGTGTTGAGTTAAGGAGCTGAGGATTGTGTTGGGTTTAGGAGCTGAGCATTGTGTTGAGTTAAGAATTGTGTTGAGTTAGGAGCTGAGTATTGTGTTGAGCTGGGAGCTGAGTATTGTGTTGAGTTAAGAAGCTGAGCATTGTGTTGAGTTAAGAATTGTGTTGAGTTAGGGAGTTAAGTATTGTGTTGCGTTAGGTGCTGAGTATTGTGTTGAGTTAAGGAGATGAGTATTGTGTTGAGTTAGGGAGCTGAGTATTGTGTTGAGTTAGGGAGCTGAGTATTGTGTTGAGTTAGGAGCTGAGTATTGTGTTGAGTTAGGGAGCTGAGTATTGTGTTGAGCTGGGAGCTGAGCATTGTGTTGAGTTAAGAATTGTGTTGAGTTAGGAGCTGAGTATTGTGTTGAGCTGGGAGCCGAGTATTGTGTTGAGTTAAAAGGCTGAGCATTGTGTTGAGTTAAGAATTGTGTTGAGCTAGGGAGTTGAGTATTGTGTTGCGTTAGGTGCTGAGTATTGTGTTGAGTTAAGGAGCTGAGTATTGTGTTGAGTTAAGGAGCTGAGTATTGTGTTGAGTTAGGAGCTGAGTATTGTGTTGAGTTAGGGAGCTGAGTATTGTGTTGAGTTAGGGAGCTGAGTATTGTGTTGAGTTTAGGAGCTGAAAATTGTGTTGAGTTAAGAATTGTGTTGAGTTAGGAGCTGAGGATTGTGTTGAGTTAGGGAGCTGAGTATTGTGTTGAGTTAAGGAGCTGAGGATTGTGTTGGGTTTAGGAGCTGAGCATTGTGTTGAGTTAAGAATTGTGTTGAGTTAGGAGCTGAGTATTGTGTTGAGCTGGGAGCTGAGTATTGTGTTGAGTTAAGAAGCTGAGCATTGTGTTGAGTTAAGAATTGTGTTGAGCTAGGGAGTTGAGTATTGTGTTGCGTTAGGTGCTGAGTATTGTGTTGAGTTAAGGAGCTGAGTATTGTGTTGAGTTAAGGAGCTGAGTATTGTGTTGAGTTAGGAGCTGAGTATTGTGTTGAGTTAGGGAGCTGAGTATTGTGTTGAGTTAGGGAGCTGAGTATTGTGTTGAGTTTAGGAGCTGAAAATTGTGTTGAGTTAAGAATTGTGTTGAGTTAGGAGCTGAGGATTGTGTTGAGTTAGGGAGCTGAGTATTGTGTTGAGTTAAGGAGCTGAGGATTGTGTTGGGTTTAGGAGCTGAGCATTGTGTTGAGTTAAGAATTGTGTTGAGTTAGGAGCTGAGTATTGTGTTGAGCTGGGAGCTGAGTATTGTGTTGAGTTAAGAAGCTGAGCATTGTGTTGAGTTAAGAATTGTGTTGAGCTAGGGAGTTGAGTATTGTGTTGCGTTAGCTGCTGAGTATTGTGTTGAGTTAAGGAGCTGAGTATTGTGTTGAGTTAAGGAGCTGAGTATTGTGTTGAGTTAAGAAGCTGAGTATTGTGTAGAGTTAGGAGCTGAGTATTGTGTTGCGTTAAGTATTATGTTGAGTTAGGAGCTGAGTATTGTGTTGAGTTGAGTATTGTGTTGAGTTAGGGAGCTGAGAATTGTGTTGAGTTAAGTATTGTGTTGAGTTAAGGAGATGAGTATTGTGTTGAGTTAAAGAGCTGAGTATTGTGTTGAGTTGAGTATTGTGTTGAGTTAGGAGCTGAGTATTGTGTTGAGATAAGGATATTAGTATTTTTTTGAGTTAAGGAGCTCAGTATTGTGTTGAGTTGAGTATTGTGTTGAGTTAGGAGCTGAGTATTGTGTTGAGATAAGGATATTAGTATTTTTTTGAGTTAAGGAGCTCAGTATTGTGTTGAGTTGAGTATTGTGTTGAGTTAGGAGCTGAGTATTGCTTTGTTAGTGAACTCACTTTTGACCCCCAGCTGAGAGGTTGTGGGGTTGACCCCAGTACCAGTCTCTCTGTCTCCCCTAGCCGCTTCTCAATGACCGGTAACTGAATGCACTCTGGGTCGGATGTAGCTAATAAACACACGCATGTTACCGGACATCGTGGTTTAGCTCTGGGGTTGGGACCTCGTAGTCCAGGGATTAGGATCTACTTAATTTTCTCAGCCTTCAGTAGTGGTTATATATTCATAACCCTGCTAATTAGAAATGGTTATTAGACATTACTAATGGCTAAAGTTAAACAGAACCCAATAGGTTACAGTATAGCAGTTCACAGTAGCATAGGGGGGAGGAAACAGAATACATTAGATTGCAGCAGGGTACAGTAGAACAGGGTAAAATAAACAGAACACGGTAATTTACAGCAGAGCAGTTTACAGTAGAGTAAACAGAACACAGTAGATGACAGCAGTGTACAGTTGAATAGGGTAAAGTAAATAGAATACATTAAATTACATCAGGGTACAGTAGAACAAGGTGCAGCATACAGAACACGGTAGATTACATCAGAGCAAGGTACAGTAGAACAGGGACCAGCAAACAGAACAAAGTAGATTACATTAGAGCGATGTACAGTAGAACAGGGACCAGCAAACAGAACGCAGTAGATTACATTAGAGCGATGTACAGTGGAACAGGGACCAGCAAACAGAACGCAGTAGATTACATTAGAGGAGAGCTGAGTAGAAGCTGTCCACCATGAACTGAAGAACTCAACACCTGCTCTCCCTAGGTCCAGAAGCCAACCACGGTATTCACCAGGAAGTCTGTGTTGAAACAAGCTGTTGGTTTAGGGACAGGATGTCAGAATGTACTTCCTGTCGGCCGCGGCCGGGCCCACTGCATCTCCAATGAGAATGGAGCTCATGTCCGACGCGAGCTCGGGTCACGGACTGCACTGCCCAGAGAGCTGAGTGGTTACCGTGGTGACGCTATAGAGGAGCAGGCAGAACGGTCTGCCTGGACGCCTGAGGAGGCTGAGAGTGAGTCTCTCCTCTGAGGAGGCTGAGAGTGAGTCTCTCCTCTGAGGAGGCTGAGAGTGAGTCTCTCCTCTGAGGAGGCTGAGGATCCTGGATAGTGAGTTCTCCTCTGGGAGGCTGAACATGAGTCATCCAGGAGTCAGCTTCGGTCTGAGGGCCGGGGGAGTCGGACTCAGGGAGAGCAGGGGCTAGCATCAACCCAGTGGGCTGGTTTGAACTGGTTTGTTTGAACCGGCTGGTTTTAACCGGTTGTGTTCGGTTCAGCCGGGGCCACGAAGTCACATGGTGTCAGTGGATCGGGCGGTTGGAGAACGTTCTTTGATGTTCTTCACCGGAACACAGGATCACTTGTGACTGCTTTGTTATCGGTCGCCTAAACCAGTGGTTTAATTATAATGTGTTGTGCAGAACCACACTGACCATATTCAAATTACATTGTTTTATATGCTTCCCCCCTCACACTCGTCTTACAAACTTATTGTATGTTGTACTTCCTGGATCTTAAAAACAGTACATAGCATCGTGTAGCATCTTATCCTAGCTATCTGTGTTGTATACGGGGAATGGGTTAACCTAGTGATTGTTAGTGCATATAAACATCCTTACTGTACCGACAGAGGTATATCATTGTTTCTCTTCCTTCTGACAAATGTACTTATTGTTACTCGCTTTAGCTCAAAGCGTCTGCTAAATGTCCTGAGTGGGAATGTAAATGAAACAATTTCATACTATGCGTTGAGTCAAGAACCCTGACCTTCCGTTCCGTGGTTGATGAGGGATCTGTTGTGACCTACTCACGGAGCTGCAGTTTGAGCGGGCGGGCGAGGGCCCCCATGCATGTCCTACCGTGTGATGTCATTGACCAGGTGGTCACGTGACCCGGGGCTTGGCGTGGCGTTTGGGGGA
>NC_136934.1:52241568-52294068 GCF_949987615.1 Pollachius pollachius | reverse complement strand
AGCAGGTAAGGGTTAGACAGTACAGAGATAGGTCCTTAAGGAGCAGGTAGGGGTTAGACAGTACAGAGACAGGTCATTAAGGAACAGGTAGGGGTTAGACAGTACAGAGACAGGTCATTAAGGAGCAGGTAGGGGTTAGACAGTACAGAGACAGGTCATTAAGGAGCAGGTAGGGGTTAGACAGTACAGAGACAGGTCATTAAGGAGCAGGTAGGGGTTAGACAGTACAGAGACAGGTCATTAAGGAGCAGGTAGGGGTTAGACAGTACAGAGACAGGTCATTAAGGAGCAGGTAGAGGTTAGACAGTACAGAGACAGGTCATTAAGGAGCAGGTAGGGGTTAGACAGTACAGAGACAGGTCCTTAAGGAGCAGGTAGGGGTTAGACAGTACAGGGACAGGTCATTAAGGAGCAGGTAGGGGTTAGACAGTACAGAGACAGGTCATTAAGGAGCAGGTAGGGTTAGACAGTACAGAGACAGGTCATTAAGGAGGGGGTAGGGGTGAGACAGTACAGAGACAGGTCATTAAGGAGCAGGTAGGGGTTAGACAGTACAGAGACAGGCCATTAAGGAGCAGGTAGGGGTTAGACAGTACAGAGACAGGTCATTAAGGAGCAGGTAGGGGTTAGACAGTACAAAGACAGGTCATTAAGGAGCAGGTAGGGGTTAGACAGTACAGAGACAGGTCATTAAGGAGCAGGTAGGGGTTAGACAGTACAGAGACAGGTCATTAAGGAGCAGGTAGGGGTGAGACAGTACAGAGACAGGTCATTAAGGAGCAGGTAGGGGTTAGACAGTACAGAGACAGGTCAGTAGAGCAGGTAGGGGTTAGAGAGTATTGTACCATGTTGAGGGAAGTGGCCCGCTGACCTCTGACCTCTGTTCTACCCTTAGCGACCTGCTCCCCAAAGCCCCCAACATCTTCTACTACCTGCCCAACGGGACGGGCGTTTCCACGGAGACAGACCCCCCAGTGAGAACACACACCCACGTACACACAGACACTGTGATATACACGCACACACGCACGCACACACACACACACACACAGACGCTGTGATATGCACACACACACACATAGACACTGATATAAACACATTCACACGCAAACACACACCCACGTACACGTAGACACTGTGATATAAACACACACACACTGATATAAACCCACACACACAGCCATACACACACACCCACACACACAGACCCTGATATAAACACACACACACCCATGCACACACACCCACACACACGGACACTGATATAATGTGTGTGTGTGTGTGTGTGTTCCTCAGACCCACTGCTACTACCAGGGCACGGTGAGAGGGTACCTGACCTCCAGGGTGGCCCTGAGCACCTGCTCCGGGCTCAGGTACCAGTACTGCCCCATTCCACCCCTCATGAAGCACGGCAGTGGTACTCATGCCCCTCTTCCGACAGCACCCGCTCAACTCGCGCGGCGTGACTCGGCGCGCTTCCAGGCACGTCGTGCTTCCGTCTAGAAAGTACCTCTTCAACGTGGGCGGGTCCCGGGACACATAAACAGACAGGGTTACCCACGGGAGCGTCTCCACCTCGGCCACCGCCCACGGCGGGTTCTTGCGCGCTGATCCTGCCGTGTTCAGTAGTCAATCACTACTGCTGACTGAACGCTGATGCTAGTATTTAAAGAGTCGGGTTTCAGGCTCGGACGTCGCGCTCATCCTTACTCGTCCCGTGGCGTCACTCTGGCCAATCAGTGGCCAGCAGCCTTTTTACGTCACACATTAGTATCTGATGGTACCAGGTATGAGGTACCTCATTTTGGCGATCGAAACGCAGAAAAAAGGCGGGCCGAGTCGAGGCGAGTTGTGCTGGTAGCGTCGGTGGAACAGGGGCTTTATAGTACTGTAGCACTATGAGTGGGCAATAGTACTTATAGCACTGTAGTACTATCATTGAGCAGCGGTAGTGACCGCAGTAATAACCAGCCGATGCTGCAGTGATAGCAGTGAGGCTCGGATTAGTAATATTACGCATTTCCAGATTTAATCGTATTAAAAGTTTTAGTACTTATATACTATAATACTATAACCTCCAGCGGAGGTGGAAGAGGGAAAACCTTTCTGCCAGGCACCTCGTAGGAAGCGTGACGCGTCGACCTTTGCCCTCTGGGTGCTGGGAGTTGGAGCTCCGTGCTGGGAGAACAGCGAGCTCCTTCAGGTCCTCAGGCGCCGTGACCTGCGCTGGGCCTGCGTTTGTCCGACCAATCCTAATCTAGCTAATCCATGCGACCCTTGACCCCTGAGAAGTAGGCTAATCCGTGCTCCTTCTCAACACCCGGCGTGTGTTTCATCACAGATCACCTGACCTCTGAATTATAAATCAGACCCTGACCGGGGAGATCGTTGTTCTGGAGAAATCTGTTTTCTTAAACACTCGTCACAGCCAATCAGAAACCGGCTGGGCGGGGTCGTACTCATTCGAGGCTGATGATTGGCTGTGTTATAACGAGGGCTGTGACGTCACCACACAGTCACGTTCTATTCTTATTGTGTAACCTCAATACTATAGTATTGAGGTTACACAACTCACACTATACATACTAAGTTGTTCTGAGTAGTATGACCCAAAGAACCCCTAAGATTTGTTCAGAAGCAGTAAACCAAAAACATGTATCTATATATATATTTGTATATTTTTTTTGTATGTACATATATATATATATATGGTTTTGTTGTGTGAACAGCACCACGCAGAGGGCAGAATCTGACGACTCAGCAGAACCTCTCTCCTGTAGCTCCTCAGTGGTCAGAGGTTTCCTCACATGCAGCGCAGCACTGGGGCCATGACTCAGCACAGCACTGGGGCCATGACTCAGCAGAGCACTGGGGCCATGACTCAGCACAGCACTGAGGCCATGAATCAGCACAGCGGCTCTCAGAGCGCTGTAGAACCTCGGGAAGGGGAGGACCCATGCTGTGCTCTGCTCTCCACAGGGGCGTGGTCGCCCTCAACGCCACGCTGAGCTGGGAGCTCCGCCCCGCCGACCCCCCCGCGGGGGGAGGAGGAGGAGGAGGAGGGGTCCACCTGATGTACCGTACCGGGCCCCTGGAGGGCTCTGGTCCCGGGGACTGCGGGGTCTCCCACGGCCCCGTGCCCCCCCTCCACACGGCCCCACACACACCCAGGGTGAGGAGGGCTGTCCCGGGCCGTGGAGCAAGGCACTAGAGGGAAACCCCACCTTGATGTGGGGATGACCTCACTGAGAGGGAGGGGCCTAGTGTTGCCTTGACGACCAGATGTATTCAAACCACTTGGGCTGATACCGTTTACAGATGACCAACTGCATTTACTGTTCATTTATATGCTTGTAATGTTTCTAAGTAACAGTTTGTTGTAGTCGTTTATTGTGCGTTGTTTATCGTATTCCAAAGATACTTTGATTCGTTTACATTTGATGGCCGACCTGTGTTGACCTTTGACCTGCTGGCTGCTGGGGTTGACCTCTGACCTCTGACCTTTGTTTGCTTGGTACAGATAAAGAGAGACATCGTCTCTGAGACCAAGTACATCGAGCTGGTGCTGGTGGCCGACCATCAGGAGGTGAGTGTCTGTGTGTGCACGTGTGTGTGTGTGTGTGTATGAGGGTGTGTGTGTCTATGAGTTTGTCTGTATGTCTGTGTCTATGATTGTGTGTGTGTGTGTGTGTGTGTGTGTGTATGAGGGTGTGTGTGTCTATGAGTGTGTCTGTATGTCTGTGTCATAATTGTGTGTGTGTGTGTGTGTGTGTGTGTGTCTATGAGGGTGTGTGTGTATGTCTGTGTCTATGATTGTGTGTGTGTGTGTGTGTGTGTGTGTGTATGAGGGTGTGTGTGTCTATGAGTTTGTATGTCTGTGTCTATAATTGTGTGTGTGTGTGCGTGTGTGTGTGTGTGAGGGTGTGTGTGTCTATGATTGTGTCTGTGTGTCTGTGTCATAATTGTGTGTGTGTGTGTGTGTGTGTGTGTCTATGAGGGTGTGGGTGTCTATGAGTTTGTCTGTGTGTCTGTGTCTATGATTGTGTGTGTGTGTGTGTGTTTGTGTGTATGAGGGTGTGTGTGTCTATGAGTTTGTCTGTATGTCTGTGTCTATGATTGTGTGTGTGTGTGTGTGTTTGTGTGTATAAGGGTGTGTGTGTCTATGAGTTTGTCTGTATGTCTGTGTCTATGATTGTGTGTGTGTGTGTGCATGTACTTTAATTTTGGTTTTAGGTTAGACCTCATTTGCTCAATTGAGGACGTCTCCAATATGCTCTTTAATACTAACTTGCTGGTTTAGTTCATTAAGAAATGTTCTCACAATGTTATTATACAAAGGACTTGCTGAGATATCCTTATGCAGCATTATTGACTCTCATTAATCTGTGTATTGATCCAGTACGTGAACTATCAGAAGAGCAACAAGACCATCATCTACCGCCTGCTCGACATCGCCAACCAGGTGGACTGGGTAAGACAGGCTGCTGAGGGTGAGACAGGCTGCTGAGGGTGAGACAGGCTGCTGAGGGTGAGACAGGTTGCTGAGGGTAAGACAGGCTGCTGAGGGTGAGACAGGCTGCTGAGGGTAAGACAGGCTGCTGAGGGTAAGACAGGCTGCCAAGGGTGAGACAGGCAGCTAAGGGTGAGACAGCCTCCTCTGGGTTCACCTCGTCTCACTGGACCTGCTGGATATACCACCGTGATCTGGACCCTCCCTCCCTCCCTCCCTCCCTCCCTCCCCCCCTCTCCCTCCTTCCCCCTCCCCCCCTCTCCCTCCCTCTCCCCTCCCTCTCTCTACCTCCCCCCCCCCTCCAGTTCTACCGGCCCCTGAACGTGCGCGTGGCCCTGGTGGGTTTGGAGATCTGGAGCGACCAGGACCGGATCGCCGTGGAGCGGAGCCCTGCCGACACGCTCAACCACTTCCTGGAGTGGAGGAGCCGCGAGCTGCTGCCCCGCCTTCACCATGACAACGCCCAGCTGGTCATGTGAGGCCCCGCCCCCCTCAGCTCAACATCATGATGACGGACAGGCCTCACCTGCAGTGTGACCTGTCCGTCATCACACCTCATTATGCTTCGGGGTGGAGTTCATTTGGTCACTGTGTGACGCCTGCATTGAGAGGATGCTATTTATGGATTGTTCATGTTTATTGACTTTACTTTGTGTGTATGTGCATGCGTGCATGTGCGTGTGTGTGTGTGTGTGTGCGTTCATTCGTGTGCGTGAATGTGTGTCTGTGTGTGTGTGTGTGTGTGCGGGTGTGTGTCTCTGTGTGTGTGTGTGTGTCTGTGTGTGTGTGCATTCCTGTGTGTGTGTGTGTGTGTGCGTGCGTGCGTGTGTGTGTGTGTGTGTGTGTGTGTCTGTGTGTGTGTGTTCCTGTGTGTGTGTGTGTGTGTGTGTGTGTGTGTGCGTTCCTGTGTGTGTGTGTGTGTCTGTGTGTGTGTGTGTGTGTGTGCGTTCCTGTGTGTGTGTGTCTCTGTGTGTGTGTGTGTGTGTGTCTGTGTGTGTGTGCGTTCCTGTGTGTGTGTGTGCGTTCCTGTGTGTGTGTGTGTGTGTCTCTGTGTATGTCTGTGTGTGTGTGTCTCTCTGTGTGTGTGTGTGTGTAGGGGGGGGTCTTTCGATGGCACCACGGTGGGGATGGCCTCCCAGTCGTCCATGTGCTCCAAAGACCGGTCAGGAGGAGTCAACGTGGTGCGTTACCTGTCTGACTGTTCACCTGTCTGTCTGTCTGGCTGTCTGCTAACCTCTCTGTTTGACTCTTCACCTGTCTTTCTGGTCTCCTGTCTGTCTCACTGCTCACCTGTCTGTCTGTGTGTCTGCTAACCAGTCTGTTTGACTGCCAACCTGTCTGTCTGACTGGTCACCTGTCTGTCTGTATGGTTACCTGTCTGTCTGACTGGTCTCCTGTCTGTCTGTCTGGTTACCTATCTTTTTGTCTGTCTGCTAACCTGTCTGTCTAACTTGTCACCTGTCTGTCTGACTACTCTCCTGCCTGTCTGGCTCACTCTGTCTGTCTGTCTCTCCACCTGTCTGTCTGTCTCTCCACCTGTCTGTCTGTCTGTCTCTCCACCTGTCTTTCTGTCTGTCTCTCCACCTGTCTATCCGTCTGTCTCTCCACCCGTCTGTCTGTCTGACCCCGTCTGTCCGTCTGTCTCTCCACCTGTCTGTCTGTCTGTCTGTCTGTCTCTCCACCTGTCTGTCTCTCCACCCGTCTGTGTGTCTGCCTGTCTGTCTGTCTGTCTCTCCACCCGTCTGTCCGTCTGTCTCTCCACCCGTCTGTCTGTCTCTCCACCCGTCTGTCTGTCTGACCCCGTCTGTCCGTCTGTCTCTCCACCTGTCTGACTGACCCCGTCTGTCTCTCCACCTGTCTGTGTGTCTGCCTGTCTGTCCTCAGGACCACCTGGTCAGCATCCTGGGCGTGGCCTCCACCGTGGCTCACGAGCTGGGCCACAACCTGGGGATGGGCCACGACACGGCCGAGCGCCACTGCCAGTGCCTGAATGAGGCGCGGCTGGGCGGCTGCATCATGGAGCCCTCCACGGGGTAGGTACCAGTACCACTACCAGTACCACTACCAGTACTACTACCAGTACCAGTACCAGTACTACCAGTACTTATCATGTTGAATGAGGCGCGGCTGGGCGGCTGCATCATGGAGCCCTCCACGGGGTAGGTACCAGTACCACTACCAGTACCACTACCAGTACTACTACCAGTACCAGTACCAGTACTTATCATGTTGAATGAGGCGCAGCTGGGCGGCTGCATCATGGAGCCCTCCACGGGGTAGGTACCAGTACCACTACCAGTACCACTACCAGTACTACTACCAGTACCAGTACCAGTACTTATCATGTTGAATGAGGCGCAGCTGGGCGGCTGCATCATGGAGCCCTCCACGGGGTAGGTACCAGTACCACTACCAGTACCACCAGTAGTACCAGTACCACCAGTAGTACCACTACCACTACAGTACTATCAGTACCAGTACTACCAGTACTACCTGTACCAGTACTGATCATGTTTAACAAGGTGCGTCTGGGGCCTCATCATGGAGCCCTCCGCAGTGCCCTGATTAGCATGCTAGCATTGTAGCATCGTAGCATGCGATACTGGCTATCTTATTGTTTTTTATATATCGTTTCATAATAATCATCATTTATAAGGAAGTGATTATGAGTCAATATCCCGTGACACAGTACCGCCAAGCCCCTGGATCAACACCCAAACACAGGGGCTGTGTTTGGGTACCCAGTACGCCCTCTGCTGGGCGTACTGGGTACTGCATCCAATCACACACACACACACACACACACACACACACACACACACACAGGTAGCTGGCGCCCTCTGCGGGGCGTGCTGGGTACTGCGTCCACTCATATCACCTCTGGTTCTGTGGCTCTCCAGACCCGGATCCCCGGCCCTCCTGACCTCTGACCTCTGACCCCCCCAGGCTCATGCCGGGGCAGCTGTTCAGCAGCTGCAGCGCCCGGGACCTGACCCTGAGCCTGGGCCACGGCGGGGGCATGTGCCTGTTCAACGTGCCCCAGCCTGAGAGGCTGCTAGGGGGGGCGCGCTGCGGGAACCTCTACGTGGAGAAGGGGGAGGAGTGTGACTGCGGCCTGCTGGAGGTACGGCTACACGCTAACGACACGCAGCATGCTAACGTTGTGTTACATGCTAACGACGCGCATCATGCTAACATCGTGCTACATGCTAACAACAACGCAAGATGATAATATCACGCTACATGCTAACAACGCTATAAATGCTAACATCATGCTACATGCTAACAACTTGCAACATGCTAACAACACTAAACATGCTAACATCATGCTGCATGCAAACAACATGCTTCGTGCTAACAGGAAACTTCATGCCTTCTTCATGCTACATACTAACAACCCACAACGTGCTAACATCATGCTGCATGCTAATAACACAAAACATGAGAAGATCATGCTAAATGCTAATTACACACTACATGCTATCATCATGCTACATGCCAACAACACAAAACTTGCGAACATCTTACTACTTGCTAATAACACGCTTCATGCTAACGTCAAGCAACATGCTAACATCATGCTACATGCTAACAATATGCAACATGCTAACATCATGCTACATGCTAACTTCATGCAACATGCTAATATCGTGCTAAATGTTAATGACATGCAACGTACTGATGCGATAGCCGCTGGCGGTAGAGCTAATGCTTACAACACGCTACTTTGTCGATGAGCTCAGAGTGCTGTCCGAACAGAGGAGAATGTTTAGACTCACTGGGGAGTTCCAGGGAGCGCCACAGGAAATGAGTCATTCCTGCGGGCCGGTCGGTGAACCCCTCTCACTTCTGGATGTGAGGGAGTCACCCTGGACTCTGACCAGCGGTTATACCCAGTCACTCTAATTTGTTTATCACATCCAGATGACTTGCGCTATTTAACAAATATTAACAATTGAACAAGATAACACTTTTTGCCGAGATTTATTTGTTTTTAGTAGCAGTGTATTTGTTTTTATGAGCGTGACGAGACAGCCGTCAAGCGACATTTTGAGATGAAAACAATATCCCGAGTTTGAGATCTCAATCATGGGTTATTGCCCAATATCCTGAGTTATGCGAACCAATCAAATTGCGCCATCTCAGGAGGTTCCCGTGTAGCACATACTGAACTGTGATACAACGCTTACAACTACTTTACTGAGGCCTTGTTCATTGTGAGCCTTAATGCTCCGCTCAGATTTATTGCTCAGGTCAGTATTGCGTGTTTGGCTGTTCAACACAACCCAGTGTGGACTGACCCCTGAAACTATCAATACCAAAGGCACTGGTCACATGCAGTAATCTGTGTCTGGTTCTGTACATGAAGCTACATGCTAACATCAGGCTCCATGCTAACATGTTACCTGCTGGGGGCAGCGATCATACGACATGATATAACACACTGCATGCTTACATCACGCTACACGCTAACATCACCCTACATGCTAACATTACGCTGCATGCTAACGTCACGCTACATGCTAACATTACACTGTATGCTAACATCAGGCTACATGCTAACATGATAACAGTAGCATCACACCATGATGTGCTGTAGAAGGGGCGTGTTCTCCGTGTGACGGTGTGGTTCTGTGCTGTGATTGGTCAGGAGTGTGATGACCCGTGCTGTAACGCCTCCACCTGCAGACTGCAGCCCGGAGCGCAGTGCTCCGCCCACGGCACCTGCTGTGAGGACTGCAGGGTAGGACACACACACACACACACACACACACACACACACACACACACACACACACACACACACACACACACACACACACACACACACACACACACACACACACACACACACATATATAGACACACACAGACACAGACACGCATATATAGACACACACACACGCACACAAAAACATGTATACACACACATACACAGACACACACACACACATATATAGACACACACACACACACACACAAGCACACACGCACACACACACGCAATAAGAAACACACATATATAGACATACACATACACACAGTCTCACACAAAAACACTCACACACACAATCAGACACACACACGCACACACAAACATATGCACACACAGACACACTTACACAGACACACAATCAGACACACGCACACGCAGGCGTAAACACACAGTTCAATCACACGTTGACCACAAAGACGGAGCCAACTATGAAGAACTCTGTCCCCCCTGTCCCCCCCCAGCTGCGGGCGGCAGGGTGGCCGTGCCGGGACCCCCTGGGGGAGTGCGACCTCCCAGAGTTCTGCACGGGGGCGTCGCCCCACTGCCCGGCCAACGTGTTCCTGCAGAACGGGGAGCCGTGCGAGGACAGAGCCTCCTACTGCTACGGAGGCTCCTGCGCCAGCCTCAGCACCCAGTGCCAGGCGCTGTGGGGAGCCAGTGAGTCGGGGGGGGGGGGGGTGTCTGGGTCCCATACCCAAGGACCCTGCTACAGTATAGCGTATTATTAGCGTGACGAGACGACCGTCATGCTATATCCCGAGTTTGAGATCTCAATCTCGGGATATTGCCCATTATCCCGAAATTGCAAACCAATCAAATTGCGCCATCTTAGGAGGTTCACGTGTAGCATATGCTAATAGAATTGAGTATAGTTTTGTATAACCGGTATAGTTTAGTATAACTACAATAGAGAGAATAGTTTAGTTTAGTATAGCTTGGTATAGTCAACCAGTGGGCAGCCTGGACGGGGCAGCGATCAGGGGGGTCCAAGCCCACCTGAAAGGTTCTGGGTTCAATCCCCAATGGCCCATACTATAGTATAATCTAGCAGCAGGGGGTCTGTGTAGTGTCGCACTCAGATGGGTTGTCTCCCCACTGCAGTGTACCTGCAGCCCACCTTAAACAGACGCCCTCTCTGCTCCCAGTTAAGCAGTCCCAGTCCCAGTTCAGAGCTCTGGTACCCAGTAGCAGAGCGACACAGCTTCCCTCTCCCTAAAGCGTCGGGTCAAACCCGCCCGCTCACCACTCACCCATCAAGACTGCCGTCGCCTGACTGCCCGTCTGTCTACGTGTCTGTCTGCGTGTCTACCTGTCTGTGTGTCTCTCCGTCCACCTGTCTCTCTACCTGTCTGTGTGTCTCTCCGTCTACCTGTCTGTCTGCCTGTCTGTCTGTCCAGATGCCAGCCATGCCCCGCACCTCTGCTTCTCCTCCGTCAACAAACAAGGGAATAAATACGGCAACTGCGGCCAGACGTCCAACGGCTCCTACGTCGCCTGCAGGAGCGCGTAAGAACACCCAGTACTAAACAGTGTGTGTGTGTGTGTGTGTGTGTGTGTGTGTGTGTTTAAGATCGCTTGTGTCTCTGTGTGTATGTGTGTGTGTGTATGTGTGTGGCTGTTTATGATCGCTTGTGTCTCTGTGTGTATATGTGTGTGTGTTTGTTTATGATCTCTTGTGTGTGTGTGTGTGTATGTGTGTGTGTGTGTGTGTGTGTGTGTGTGTGTGTATATGTGTATGTGTATGACGCTGCTCTGTCCCTCAGGGACATGCTTTGTGTTAAGCCTATGTATGTGTGTGCATTTGTGATCGTGTGTGTGTGTGTCTGTGTGTGAATGTGTGTGTTCCCCCACCTGGGACGTTTTGTGCAGTAAGCGTGTGTATCTCTGTATGACGTGTGTGTGTGACGTTGTGTGTGTATGATCGTGTGTGTGTGTGTGTGTGTATGATGTTGTGTGTGTATGATCATGTGTATGACGTGTGTGTGTGTGTGTTCCCCCTTCAGGAACGTTCAGTGCGGTGAGCGTGTGTATGTGTGTGTATGATCGTGTGTGTACCTGTGTATGACGGTCTGTGTGTCTGAAAGTGTGTGTGTGATCATGTGTATGACGTGTGTGTGTGTTCTCCCCCAGGGACATTCTGTGTGGTAAGCTCCAGTGCCAGGGGGGCAGCGAGCGGCCGGTTCTCTCCAGCGGCGCTGAGATCCTGACCACCAAGGTCCAGTTCAACCACAGCGACCTGGTCTGCCGGGGAACCTACCTGGACCTGGGGGACGACGTCTCGGACCCCGCCAGCGTGGCCCAGGGCACCGCCTGCGGCCCCCACAAGGTAGGGCCCCCCTCTAGAACCCCCAAGGTAGGGCCCCCCTCTAGAACCCCCAAGGTACGGCCCCCCTCTAGACCCCCCAAGGTAGGTCCCCCCTCTAGACCCCCCAAGGTAGGGCCCCCCTCTAGAACCCCCAAGGTAGGGCCCCCCTCTAGACCCCCCAAGGTAGGGCCCCCCTCTAGAACCCCCAAGGTAGGGCCCCCCTCTAGAACCCCCAAGGTAGGGCCCCCCTCTAGAACCCCCAAGGTAGGGCCCCCCTCTAGACCCCCCAAGGTAGGGCCCCCCTCTAGAACCCCCAAGGTAGGGCCCCGCTCTAGAACCCCCAAGGTAGGGCCCCCCTCTAGAACCCCCAAGGTAGGGCCCCCCTCTAGACCCCTCAAGGTAGGGCCCCCCTCTAGACCCCCCAAGGTATGGCCCCCCTCTAGAACCCCCAAGGTAGGGCCCCCCTCTAGAACCCCCAAGGTAGGGCCCCCCTCTAGAACCCCCAAGGTAGGGCCCCCCTCTAGACCCCCCAAGGTAGGGCCCCCCTCTAGAACCCCCAAGGTAGGGCCCCGCTCTAGAACCCCCAAGGTAGGGCCCCCCTCTAGAACCCCCAAGGTAGGGCCCCCCTCTAGACCCCTCAAGGTAGGGCCCCCCTCTAGACCCCCCAAGGTATGGCCCCCCTCTAGAACCCCCAAGGTAGGGCCCCCCTCTAGAACCCCCAAGGTAGGGCCCCCCTCTAGAACCCCCAAGGTAGGGCCCCCCTCTAGAACCCCACAAGGTAGGGTTCTCTCTCTAGACCCCATAAGGATGTTTGACAGATCCAAACCGTCAGACTCTTATTTCCAGAGAGAACTGGAGTGTGTGTCTGTGTGTATTTGTGAGTGTGCGTTTGTGTGTTTGTGCGTCCAGGCGTGTGTGGACCAGCGGTGTCAGGACGTGTCCGTGTTCCGGGTGGATGAGTGCCGGGGGAAGTGTAACGGGCACGGGGTGAGTCCAGCAGGGCTTGATATCTATAATATTAATGTTATAATGATGAGATACACACACAGTATGTAAGGGATAATGTACAGAACGCCGGTCATTAGCGGGAAAATAAGCCCTGACAGGGCGAACAGGACACCGACGCGAAGCGGAGGCGTCTGGCTTCTTCCTGAAGGGGCTTATTCCCGATAACGGCCGGCGACGATCTATACATTATCCCACTTATACACGGCTACTTGCCTCAAACGAAAAAATTGCCTCAGACGTCTTTTTACAATTACCTTCCGTAGTGTAGAGCAGCAGAGAAATAGTCCGGCAAAGACGCTGACGTCGCTTAGCAACCGAGTAGGCCGGGGTTGATTAATTACCGGACTACTTGCGGAGTGTTACGAAAGACGTGAATCAGAGGCAAAGAATTCCACTTTCCTTGACAGCGGCCATTATATGGTTAGCAACGGTCCGTTATCGAAACATAATTGACGGCCGGTGCGTCGGGGAGGCCCATGCAAGTGAACGGAGCGTTCCACGGCATCGAGGAGAGCCGTGTGGTAGAACATTAGGACGCTACGGTACAGTGACGAGGACGTGGAACGCACGGCACACCGTGTGGCAGGACCCACAGCACTCCTCTCAGACCTGTGTGTACTCTGTGTGTGTGTGTGTGTGTCGTGCGGCTGTTGCGTGTGTTGTGTGTCAGGTGTGCAACAGCAACAGGAACTGCCACTGTGAGGTGGGCTGGGGCCCCCCGGAGTGCCGCTACGCCGGGCACGGGGGCAGCGTGGACAGCGGCCCCTCCCGGACCCCCGGAAGTAAGGACCCTTCCTCCCCAAACCAGCCCGTTCAGGAGCGGGTTCATACTGTATATATACTTTACAATATTGCCTGACATTCACCCGTTCACACAGCACGTTCACCCATTCACACAACACATTCACACAACACATTCACCCATTCACACATAGGTTCATCCATCCATGCACACATTCACACACCGACGGAGGAGTGGGCCACGCAGGGCGACAGCCAGCTCGTCAGAAGCAGTGAGGGCGAGGAGTCTCGCTCAGGGACACCTCGATTCGAGCCCCTCTGAGTTTAAGGGCCCCTCTGAGTGGGTGTGAGGGCCCCGTGTGTGTGTGTGTGAGGGCCCCTCTGTGTGTGTGTGAGGGCCCCTCTGTGTGTGTGAGGGCCCCGTGTGTGTGTGTGTGTGTGTGTGTGTGTGAGAGCCCCTATGTGTGTGTGTGTGTGTGAGGTCCTCTCTGAGTGTGTGTGTGAGGGCCCCTCTAAGTGTGTGTGTGAGGGCCTCTGTGTGTGTGAGGGCCCCTCTGTGTGTGTGAGGGCCCCTCTGTGTGTGTGAGGGCCCCGTGTGTGTGTGTGTGAGGGCCCTGTGTGTGTGTGTGAGGGCCCCTGTGTGTGTGTGTGAGGGCCCCTCTGTGTGTGTGAGGGCCCCGTGTGTGTGTGTGTGAGGGCCCCTATGTGTGTGTGTGAGGGCCCGTGTGTGTGTGTGTGAGGGCCCCGTGTGTGTGTGTGTGAGGGCCCCTGTGTGTGAGGGCCCCGTGTGTGAGGGCCCCTGTGTGTGTGTGTGTGAGGGCCCCTCTGTGTGTGTGAGGGCCCCGTGTGTGTGTGTGTGTGAGGGCCCCTCTGTGTGTGTGTGAGGGCCCCTCTGTGTGTGTGAGGGCCCCTCTGAGTGTGTGTGTGTGAGGGCCCCTCTGTGTGTGTGAGGGCCCCTCTGAGTGTGTGTGTGTGAGGGCCCCTCTGTGTGTGTGTGAGGGCCCCCCTGAGTGTGTGTGTGTGAGGGCCCCTCTGAGTGTGTGAGGGCCCCTCTGAGTGTGTGAGGGCCCCTCTGAGTGTGTGTGAGGGCCCCTGTGTGTGTGTGTGAGGGCCCCTCTGTGTGTGTGAGGGCCCCTCTGAGTGTGTGTGCGTGAGGGCCCCTCTGTGTGTGTGTGTGAGGGCCCCTCTGAGTGTGTGTGTGTGAGGGCCCCTCTGTGTGTGTAACGAGGTGTCCCCCTCCAGGCACGGACCCGGTGCGCGTGGCCCTGCTGGTCATCTTCCTCTTCGTCCTGCCCGTGGTCCTCCTCTTCCTCATGCTGCGGTTCCCGCGGTGCCGGCGTGGCCTGCTGTGTCTCGGGGCCGGGGGCCCCTTCAACAAGAGCCGCCAGCACAACCGGTAACCCGCCTCACCCCCACCTCACCCCCGTCTCACCCCCACCTCACCTCCCCTCACCCCCTGTCTCACCCCCATGTTTCACCAATTAGCAGATTGTTGATTGGTTAATTTAAATTGACATCTTCATTGAGGGCATTTAGCAGAGGCTGTTATCCAAAGCGACTTACAATAAGTACATTTGTCAGAAGAAGGAGAAACAATATATCGCTTTGGGTACAGTAAGGATGTTCATAAAACCAAGTGCCGAGCATAGGAGGCTACACAACGCTAAGTACTATTTTTAAGCGCCATGACGTACAACACATTATTAATGCATAAGAGGGGTGTAAGGGGGTAAGGGGTAAGGGGTGAGGCTATGCAGAGTCTAGGTGAACTCTCAAAATCTGAACTGGTCAAAATCTAGTTCTGATTGGTTGATTGGTTAATGGCTGAGTTCTGATTGGTTGATTGGTTAATGGCTGAGTTCTGATTGGTTGATTGGTTAAAGGCTGAGTTCTGATTGGTTGATTGGTTAATAGCTGAGTTCTGATTGGTTGATTGGTTAAAGGCTGAGTTCTGATTGGTTGATGGTTTGCGTGATGCAGTGTGGCCCACTGTGAGGACTGTGGGACCGGGTTTGATGCCCAGCCGCTGGACAGCAGGTAGGACTCAGTGTTGTGTTTGGGGTTAGACAGCCGAGGGACAGCAGGGAGGACTCAGTGTTGTGTTTGGGGTTAGACAGCCGAGGGACAGCAGGGAGGACTCGGTGTTGTGGTTTAAGAGTAAAGAATCCCTCTGCTGGCTCTCCTCTGTCATGTAGTTTGTGTTCTGATTGTGATGCGATAGAGGTCAGAGGTCACCCTTGCTGATGTAATAAAGGTTAGAGGTTAGAGGTCACCCTTGTTGATGTGGTAGAGGTCAGAGGTCACCCTTATGGATGTGATAAAGCTTAGAGGTCAGAGGTCACCCTTGTTGATGTGGTAGAGGTCAGAGGTCACCCTTATGGATGTGATAAAGCTTAGAGGTCAGAGGTCACCCTTGTTGATGTGGTAGAGGTCAGAGGTCACCCTTGTTGATGTGTTAGAGGTCAGAGGTCACCCTTGTTGATGTGATAAAGGCTAGAGGTTAGAGGTCACCCTTGTTGATGTGGTAGAGGTCAGAGGTCACCCTTGTTGATGTGTTAGAGGTCAGAGGTCACCCTTGTTGATGTGGTAGAGGTCAGAGGTCACCCTTGGTGGATCTCACCAAGGGATAGAGGTTGGAGGGGGATTGATCTCAGCTCCTTCAGGCCGGGGGCCGGGGGGGAATCAAAGGTGATTAACAAGGTTTAACGAGGTGATTAACAAGCTGCTTAACGAGGTGTTTGCTGGGCAGGACTCCGGTGTCAGAGCGAGTGGACGACTACAACGGGGAGCACGTGCAGCCGCTCCGCTACCAGTGGAACGGCCACGGAGAGATTCCCCTGACCCCGCCCGCCAACAAGGTAACCACGGCAACCTGACTGGCGTTTGAAAGGTCATCCGTCCGCTTCGCTCCTCCCATTAACATGTGTGCTTGTCTGACAGATTGACCCATCTGGCAGCGATCACCCCCGCCCCCCCCCGCCTCTCTGCATGTCTTCTCATTGGCCGATCAGCATCTGCTTCATGTTTTTTTTCTCCTATCAGGTTCATGACAGGCCTGCTCCTCCCACTAAGCCCCTCCCCCCTGACCCTGAGCTTAAAAAGCTCCAGGTAACCGCGCCCAGCTATTGCTTAGCGATTAGCGTCCGCTACTGTGTGCTAACGTGCTAGATGCTAACACAGGGTGCTAGTCTCTAGTCTCTAGAGGGATTAGTTAGCCTGTCTGTTTCTAGTCGTGTACTGGGGTGGAAAGTACTTTTACTCAACAACTGAATATCTGTTCAACTTTTTTCTACACTTTATTGATCAAAGACTTAAACATACTCAGTACTACTTGGATTGTTACCTTACATTACTACTATTGACAGCCCTCCTCTTGTTGAGCTGACTGTCGCTAAGGGAGAATGGCAGTTTGCCATCCACACTGAGCCAAGCGAGTAGTACTTTTCCTACTACTGATTTTATCTGAGGTGGATGATTACAGCAGGTCAAAATACCGTTTTCCGAGGGTAATTTACTTTTCAGGACGGTATCAGAGTACTTATCCACCACCGGTAGTCTCTGTCTGTCGGTCTGTCTGCCTGTCTGTCGGTCTGTCTGTCTGTCGGTCTGTTTGTAGGTCAGTCAGCCTGTCTGTCTGTCGGTCTGCTTGACTGTCGGTCTGTTTGTAGGTCTGTCAGTCTGTCTGTCTCTGCGGCTGTAGTCGCTCACAGTCGTTTGCTCAGATCTAGAGCAGTGTGCGTTGTGTTGCGTTTTATGTCCATGTGTTTCTAGGTGTTTAGTGTCTACATGGGTTCTGGGTGTGTTGCTGCACTATACCGCAACGACTGACATCATGCTGCTGAGTGTTAAATCTGGTCTTCGTTTTCACCTGAAGTGAAAACAAAGCCGGATTCCTGAAATGTCGCTGAGGAACTCGATGAAGTTTCATTTCACCTGGAAGTGGTCACATTTACATTTACATTTAGGGCATTTAGCAGACGCTTTTATCCAAAGCGACTTACAATAAGTGCATTTGTTACAATAAGTACATTTGTTATAAGAAGTGAAAGAAGGTCACCTATTACCACGAACTAAAAACAAAAAGAAAAACGATTGCCTAAATTTATACCTCAATGTCCAGTCTGCAAATAACTGGGTACATCTTACCTTATATTTGTTTTCTGATTTACTTTTTCTTTTTTTTTAAACTTTTTTCTGGTTTTCTGATTCAATTTTTTCTGATAATTGCCCAATCAGAAAAGGCTCTTGCAGTGACCAGTATCTACCACAGAAGGCGCTGTTGCTGCTATTTACTTATTGACTTCCCTCCCTCCAGCGCCGCACTGCACCCTCCAAGCCACTCCCCCCCGACCCCTATACCCCCGCCCATCAGGTACAGTCACTGGCTGTCACCACGGCCTCGTCGTCCGTCTGTCTGTCTGTCTAGCGTTTGTCCTAGATGCAAAGTGCATGTGTCCTAGATGCAAAGTGCATTTCCTCCACATGGATGTGGAGGAAACAACGTTGTATGATTTGTAAAGTCCTCGACTTTACAAATCAAAAGTCTAATTTAAGCTGTGACATAATCAGACCCTCTAATCGAGCAGTAGCATGGCTCATATGGTGCTAGCCTATCAGCATTGCAGATAAGCACAACTTAATCACCTTGTCTTGTCTGTTGTAGCAGAGCACTGTAGCATAGCTTCTTAGCATAGTGTTGTACCACTGTGTTGTAGAATAGCTTCTTATCATAGTGTGGTGTCATTGTGTTGTGCCATTGCAAGCAAAGATGAGGCGCTCAGGACGTCAGGAATCCACAGTTAGGAATTATTCCATTCTTCTTCATTGGGTCCCAGTCCATAAACTGAAGTCACCTGGTAGTATAGCTGGCATAGCTCTACTTCTGCTTTCAAAGTAGAAGTAGATCTGCTGACCAGAGAACAATCACAGCCACAGGCTAGTCTACTTCTTGTGGTTCTGCTTACACAACAGCATCTGCTCTCTGCGTTTGACCGACCTGTGAGAGCGTTCTGTCAGACATGGTAGCCTGTAGTGACCGGGCGATGTTCGACAAGACATCCCACACTTCAGAAGTGAGGGGTGGAGTTAAGGTGTCAGTAATCATGGAGGTAGTTTGAACCTGCATCCTGTGTAGGGTCGTACGTTGTTTAGTCCAGGATGTGAAGGGTCCTCAGCTACCCCACAGGCATCGCACTTCTCCTCAGAGACATGTTGTGACACCGTGGGCCTGGTGGGACCCTAGCCGTTGGCCTCTTGGCTACTGGCGTGGCCAAACAATGTCCAGAATGTAAATCAAACACCCCATTCTAGTCCCAGAAAGCAAGCCAGAGCGTAGAGAGCAATAGGCACCTAAGGCAAACCCTACGACACACCTATGGTGTCCCCTACGGTACCCACCTCTTTGGCTCAAGTATTTAATGAGTTGTCCGTTTTTAAATCATGTGCGCTGCTGTAATAATATGTAAGGGCTCCACTTCCCATGTCGTGACATTTAGAGAAATAACACAAGCTGAAATTTTGTCTTTAAGGATAAGCTTTGATCCAAAGTGCCAGTTACAAGGGGAAGCTGAGAAGATTCAGAAGTGAGAGAAGCTACTAATACATGTCAAAGGGCTGCTTGACCAAGTTTCTAAACACAAGGAAGTGTTCATGCTCTCAGAGAGGCGAGGCGTCCGGTGTGGAAGACAGAGAGGGATTCTGCAGCTCGTGTGGAGTTGGCTAGCTGTCCTTAAGCATGGGTCTTATAATGAGGAGCCTGAAGGCTTCAATGAACGTTCTATCGTTGGGTGTTGGTGTTTGTAGGGCCAGTGTGCACACCCCTTGAAATCCAGTCAGCAGGGAGGTTTTGAAAGCTACGGTTCAGAATTCAAAGAGTTCTTGATGTCTGGGCTAGCTCAGCTTCCACGGGTTAGCTTTAAACATGCTGTAGGGTGGTCAGTCTAACAGTGTGGTCGGTGCACCGAGAACATCTAATCCATGTCACGGCTTTCCTGCATCCTGCTGGCCTGACGTGAGGCGGGAGGAGCTAGCCATCTCTCCGTCAGTGTGCCAGCGGCTGTGTCACCTGCACTGCTTTCTTCCTCTCTCTTCTTTCCGGCGTTAATACCTCCAGCCGCAGGTCAGACCCGCGCCTCCAAACAGACCTCTTCCTCCAGACCCCAAGCAAACTCTGGGCCAGGTACCCGCTCGGAGCTAGCACGTAGTTAGCATGTAGCTAACATAGCAGTAGTCCACTAGTGTGAGAATGTTCATAATGATGGTGTTGATCGATTGATTCGTTTGTGGTTGATGTGGTGGAATCTCAAGGTCTGGGGACTTAATCTAAACGTGAGTATCTCGCCCGAATACTAATCTCTTGATGCTGAATGATGTGGTGGAAATGGTTCTGTAGAGTTTAAATAAATTGTGCACTTCAAACGCTTTGGTTGAATCCAGAGTATGGCGGTGATTCAGGGATTGGTGGAATCCAGAACAGGTCTGGTGTGGGTAAGGTCAGGGTGGGTGGGGGTGATGCATCATGGGTAAAGGCCCTACTGTAAAGGTCTGACACCGTTTCCGTGGTCCTTTGCCCAGGTCCCGGTCCGTCCCAAACCCCCGGTCCCAGCCAAACCCTCCCCCCTGGACCTCCCCCCTCACCCCCGCCAGCCCGGGTACGCCCCCGTCCTCACCCACCCTCCCCCCAGAGCTGTCGCCCCTGCAGGCCTACCCAACAGGTACAGGGGTGTGTGGGTGTGTGTGTGTGTGAGATTGAGTGTGTGACTGAGTAAGAGAGAGATTGTGTAATGTGTGTGTGCAAGGCTGTGATGATGATGATGATGATGATGATGATGATGATGAAGTAGATTGTCACGGTGACTCTCCATCTCTGTTTCCTCCAGACGGGCTCCTCCTCCTCCGTCGAAGCCGGCCGTCCCCCGGAAACCCGCCCCCTCCCCTCTCTGACCGCAGAACCGCCCGCACCGGTTTGGACTGGAGCACGCCGGTCTGAACCGGCTTCAGAAGACACCACCTTGGACACCCCCCCACGTCTTAAGAGACCTCAGTGATCCAACATTCGTCCACACACACAGTCACGCCTGGACGTGACTGTGCATGGGTCTGTGCATATGAACTCCTGCTTTAATGACCGGACTCACTCCTGCTTTAAGGACCTTTAACGAGCAGGTTTAATCCGCGGTCGTTTGGACGCTTCAGTTGGACAGTGTCTGTGTCTGTGTTTGTAAATATGTTTTCCGTGTCGTCGCTGCCACCGACCGTTACCTAGAGGCAGGATGCTGCCTCTCCTGCTTTAATGACCGGACTCACTCCTGCTTTAAGGACCTTTAACGAGCAGGTTTAATCCGTGGTCGTTTGGACGCTTCAGTTGGACAGTGTCTGTATCTGTGTTTGTAAATATGTTTTCCGTGTCGTCGCTGCCACCGACCGTTACCTAGAGGCAGGATGCTGGCCTAGAAGGAACTACAAGCTGAACAGCCAACACTTCCTTTAAAAGACTACAAGGACCTCAACCCTCTTCCGCTGCTTCACTCTGCATTTTAACGTCATTTGAACTGCGAATTCTACATCCAGTTCCCCCACCCAGCTAGCGGGAGGAGTCAACCTGGAGCCAACATGGCCACCGGGAGAATGAGATCCAGAAGGCTGTGTGGAGTCAGACAGGTCAAGACTTCACGGGTGGTAGAGGAGCTCCAGTCAGGGACCCGATCTCTGACATCATAACTGAGGCTTCAGACTATTTGCTCTCCAGTGTGGGAGGCTGGGAGACTGGGAGGCTGGCTATTGCCAGACCAAGCTCAATCGTAGATTGAGCTTGGTCTGGGGAGGCTGCGGTCATTTTCTTCAGCACAAGAGGCGTGATCAACGGGCCTTGTTCAACTGACTCTGTACGCGATTGGCTGCTTGCCGTCGGTTCCCTGTCGTCATTGTGTTAAATCAGCCAATAGCGCGCCAGGGTGGAAAGGCCAGCTTGGTGATATGCTCCCGCAAAAACCTATGGGAAGCAGAAAGAAATGTGTTGCTCTTCTCCAGACCCCTTATGCAGGGCGAATTCAAATCGCTGGCGGAATGGGCTGGGGGTACCCAGCCTAGGAGACTGGGAGACTGGGAGACCCGGGGAGGCACCCAATCGCACCTGACTCATGATGAGCACTGGACCCAGCCTCACCTGCCTACGCCTTCCCAGTAGTCCGGTCTAGAGCAGACCCCCTTGTGTGCTTGCATTCATCGATCTGCCAGAAGCCTGAAACCTGCTTCTGCATGTAATTCCCCCGTGGCCAGTAGAGAGCGGTGTTGGACTCACACAAGGCAAGAGCAAACATAACTGGAAGCAGAAGCAACTGGTAGAAGATAATTTTGACTATTTATTGTTTAGGAATATGTCTTTGCTACTTTGAGAAGTTTTAAAGTTGATCGTGTTTCATAACCGTGCTTATCTGCGAGGCTCAGACGTATAACATGTTTCAGCAGAAGGCTGTTTCACAACGTAAAACTAGGATGTTCAATTTGAGTCTTTCCAGACTATAAACGACCACAGTGTCATTATTTTATGTGTTGTATAATAAATCCTGTGCTGCGACGGGAGTCAAACAAAACAATCTGTCCGTTGATTTACTGTTAGGATGAAGGTCTGACCTCCATGACAACCGGAGGCTGGCCATGTGAGACTACGGCACCCATCAGAGGACAAAAACAGGAACGCAAACATCAGCTTGGGGGTGGGGGGGGGAGGCGAAGTCACGCCCTTTCCGGTAGAGCCCATGGGACCTATGAGATTGAAAAATATAAATGGGTTTCAATGAAGAGAAAGTAATTATCTTCTGGTCCCAGTCTTTATATGCCCCGGATTACACATATGTTGTTTGTGGATTTAAATGATAATTTTTCATGTCAAGAGTTTGACCGTTTATTGTGCAATTGTTCAGTTAAAGTCTGTAGAGAAAACACAATGAGAAAGACTACATGGCTCCGCTCCCTGCGACTGGCGTGGACAAGACCGACAATCTCCCCATCTGCATAACTGAAACTCTCCACATGCCCGACTTATAATGGTTTTCACCTCTTTTGATGCTTTTATCCTCCCCTTGGAAAAAACCTAACATGATTAAACTTCTTCAGGAAAATGTTTAGTTTTCTTTGCATGAAAGATTATCATTTAAATCCACAAACAACATATGTGTAATCTGGGGCATATAAAGTCTGGGACCAGAAAATAATTACTTTCTCTCCATTGAAACCCATTCATATTTTTCGATCTCATAGGTCCCATGGGCTCTACCGGAAGGTATGTGACTTCGCCACTCTATTGAGGTTGATTGATTTACAGATTTTCTAGATTGACTCGTGGTTCGTGAGGGGTTTTCCAATCGTCCGAGGGATGTGGATTTCTCGGAATGTCGTGAATAAAACGTTACGTTTAACATAACAGGAATAAAAATGTTTGGTTGTGTGTGTGTGTGTGTGTGTGTGTGTGTGTGTGTGTGTGTGTGTGTGTGTGTGTGTGTTTGCATGGTATACCGTATGTGTGTGGATATGTCTGTGTTCGCTGTGTGTGTGTGTATGTGTGTGGGTGTGTGCATGCACGCTTTGCGTGTTCCCATTTGTGTGCGCGTGTTTGTGTGCGTGCGTTTGTGTCTAAGAGGTTGTGAAACAGAGTTTAATGCCTACAGCTTGAAAGGTTGCGGCTTGAGAAATGACTTCCTCAGTTGAGAAACACGCACCCGCTCAAGCACTCACGCACGCACACACAAGTAGATGCAGACACAGAACGAAACGACGTGAAGGAAGTTCCTTAAATGTGGAGCAACATCGGATATCACGCAAAGCGGCCCCAGAGCGCAGGGCAGACAGGCGGAGGAGAGGATCACCAGACCCGCTGCGTCCGTCGAAGGAGGTAGTTCAGTTCAATAAGTGAAGAGAGGCGCCGCCACAAGCAGCTTTTAAACCCACCGCGTCGCTGAAGGACCCCCACCCCGCTCTGTCCGTCCGTCGGTCCGTCAAGGGTCCTGCTGTCCCCCCAATCCTCCAAACATGACTCGCCTCCCGCTGCTCTGGGCCGTGTGGGGAGCAGCGCTCGTCTCGGCCGTCCGGCCGCGGACCTCTTTCCTGCTGGGTGAGTCCTGGACCAGGCTGGGGGGGGGGGGGGGGGGAGGACGGAGAGGAGAGACTCTCTCTCTCTCTCTCTCTCTCTCTCTCTCTCTCTCTCTCTCTCTCTGCCTCTGAATAGTATAATAACCAGTGGCGGTGGGTTAATAGAGGGCGCCGCCCCTCCGTGAAATATTCACTTGAATATATCTGCCAACTATTAATCAACTATTATCAATACGAAATAAATCATCAAAAATACATAGCGTTTATCCTCGTTTAATTGTGTGATATACTTGTCACTGTCAGCAAACATTTGAATGCGTCTGAACGTCAATGATTTGGGCTAGACTAGTTATTGGTCATTCGAAAGAAAGTAGGTAGTGGCCATCCCCAAAATGCACCAGAATACAGGAAATCAAATCTATTAAATTCAATTTTTTTTATGGGGTGGGGGGGGGGGAACCCCAGAGTTTTACTGTGCCCCACCAACATTTTTGATCACCAGCCGCCACTGATCATATAGTATAGCATAAGAAGTCATAAACGCCATATGTAGGCATATATATATATATATATATTCCATACTTGAATCCTGTGAGTCCTGTTTTTTGTCCCCTGATATCTTGGGCTGAGATGATCTCCTTCAGAATCCCGTTAATTTTGTTTCAAACTGTATTCATACACGTGTCCTCACACGTGCTTTAACAGTGATGATTATGACATCACATCCTCTTGGGGTCAGGCTAGATCATATTGATCTGATGACTTGATATTGTTCGGTCTCCAAACTGGTGAAATTACACCAGTTTGGTGAAATTACACTCAACACAGACCAGCGTCCACACAGACGCTGGTCTGTGTTGAGCTGGGCTATCTGGGCACTCTCAGTAGGTAGTGAAACTTCCCCCTTAAACAAGACAGACCGCATGATCTCTAAAAGGAAGTCTTTTGATAAATGTACTTCACAAATGTAACAAAAGTTTGTACTTTCTAATGCATGTTGCGAAACGAGCCATACGCCTTCACCTAGAAAACATGCGAGCTCGCCGTTCACCAGATGATTCATCGGACACCTTTACTTTGGACCAGGGGTCTTCAACGTTTTCCAGGCCAAGGACCCCCAAACTGATGGAGAGTTGGAGCGGGGACCCCCTACTTAGATATTGCATAAAATTGTGTTTTATATTAAACTGTCCTTCCTCTTAATTGAAGGAGCAGGCAGAGAAAAGCTCTCCCCCTCTGGACTTTCATTAAAATCAAATACATAAAAATGTCGCAGCTAGTCCAGATGTGTCAGGTGTGCGCCCTCCTTTTTTCTTACATTCAATACTATTGTCTAGCACCTGTGGATTACCTTTGGATGTGCGCACCACCCCCCTTTTTAGGTGTGCCAGAGAGACATACGAACGTACGCCATATAAATAGTACATTCGGATCGCATGACAGGAATAGATCTATTCCGATTAGAAATCAGATCGATAGTGTCCATGTAAACGCGGCTAGTGTGTTGGATTCATGTCAATGTGTATTTAAAGACTTTTCAATTTGTGGAGACAATTGCAGGGGGAACATAAAAAGAATGTCTAATCAACCAAAACTTTCGCGACCCCCCCTGCATTACCTCCACGGACACCCTAGGGGTCGCCGACCCCTGTTGAAGACCTCTGCTATGACTTATGACTGTTATCATAAACCAAAAAGTTTGTGTGTGTGTGTGTGTGTTTGTGTGTGTGTGTGTGTGTGTGTGTGTTTGTGCATGTGTGTGTGGTTTACCCAACTTCCCCTAAATCTTTTTTTCCATCTTCTCATAAGAAGTTGGCCAAAAACGTATGGATATGTACCTAGACTTAACACCCAGTTCAGGCATTAGCACCTCTAACCTACACCTTAACTAACCGTCTCTCACATAATACTTAAACTTACTACCTCTAACCTAAAACCTAAACTAACCATCTCTAACCTGATACCTAAACTAACCGTCTGTCACCTAAAATCTAAACTAACCATCTCTACCCCAGCACCTAAACTAACCATCTCTAACCTATTACCTAAACTAACCATATCTAACCAAACACCTAAACCTAAAGTTATCCACCTTTCACATTTACCTTTAGGCAGTTTAGCAGACGCTTTAATCTAAAGCATCTCACAATAAGTACATTTGTCAGAAGATGGAGAAACAACAATATATCTCTGTCTATACAGTAAGGATGTTCATAGAACCAAGTGCCAAGCACTAACAATCACTAGGTCAACCCATTCCCTGTAAACAACACAGACAGATAGGATAAGATGCCCATCAGACCGATGAGCGATGATGTTGCAGCTCATCAGCTCTATGAAGGTTCTCTGAGTTCTCCTCTCTGGAGAGACGGGCCGAGTGGAGGCTGTCTTAGCCTCACTTGTCTGAGGAGAAACGTGTGTGCTATGCCTGACTCCAGCAACTTTGTGGTTTCCGCCTGTATGCCGGCAGAAGTGAGATCTTGTCTCTTTGCACCAGTTTCAGTTTGAGCTTGTTAAACGGCAAGGTGTTTATTACCTTGACACTACCATCCTGTCTCTGTATCATCATTTTTATAATTATGTTACATAACCTCTTAAACCCGTCAGCTGCGCCAAGGTGTGCTGTAAACAGCACCACCATGCTCCAACATGTCCATGGTGCATGTCCACGTAACGGGAAGAAGCTCGGCTAAAAGCCCATGATAACCATTTTTACCTAAACATAACCCAATTCTAACACCGAGCAACTAAATGAGCCCGTAGCAAAACGCGCAAAACGTGCATGCGCGCATACTGGCCGCCGCCAGTATGCGCCACTTCTGCAGCGACCTCACAGGTGTTACCTTCTTTTTGAAACTTTATTCATATAGCCCTTGTGGTTGTGGAGGCATACTATATTCATATTGGGCATGTCATTTCAGGAAGGAGGCCTGTGAAATAGGCCTAGGGCTTTACAGGATAACTTATAAATGTCCATTGACATTAGTTGATGGATAACTATCGATAAATATCCCCTCCCTTACGTGAGGAATGCTTCCAAAAAAGTAAATATTCAAAAAAATATTAATCTTATAGAATTTCAATTAGGATGGACTTGCTGAATTTGCTTTGGACAGAGCAAGAACTGTGTTTGAGGACACTCAAACTCCCCGATGACTCTCATGCTTTAAAAATCTATGGATCCAACCCAACGTGTCCAAGTGTGCTCTAATGTGTTAACATGTGGTTGGTTAATGATGTGTTGACATGTGGTTGGTTAATGATGTGTTAACATGTGGTTGGTTAATGATGTGTTAACATGTGGTTGTTAAATGATGTGTTAACATGTGGTTGTTAAATGATGTGTTATCATGTGGTTGGTTAATGATAGTCCTCTGATGTGTTAACATGTGATTGGTTAATGATGTGCTAACATGTGGTTGGTAAATGATGTGTTAACATGTGATTGGTTAATGATGTGTTAAAATGTGGTTGGTTAATGATGTGTTAACATGTGGTTGGTAAATGATGTGTTAACATGTGATTGGTTAATGATGTGTTAACATGTGGTTGATTAATGATGTGTTAACATGTGGTTGGTAAATGATGTGTTAACATGTGGTTGGTTAATGATGTGTTAACATGTGGTTGGTTAATGATGTGTTAACATGTGGTTGGTTAATGATGTGTTAACATGTGGTTGGTTAATGATGTGTTAACATGTGGTTGGTAAATGATGTGTTAACATGTGATTGGTTAATGATGTGTTAACATGTGGTTGGTTAATGATGTGTTAACATGTGGTTGGTAAATGATGTGTTAACATGTGGTTGGTTAATGATGTGTTAACATGTGGTTGGTTACTGAGTCCTTTGATGTGTTACCATGTGATTGGTTAATGATAGTTCTCTAACATGTGAGCGCCTCCTTGCAGAGCTCTATGAATGGTCTTCTGTTTGAGGCGGGCTTTATCAAACCACTCGCCTTGCCTCGCCCGAGGGGCTTGCTGAGTGGTCGATCCAGCTGTCCGTCGGCAGAGCTAATTTTGTCCCGCCTCTCCACAGACACGCCAAACAGAGGTCTGGTTCACTTCAGCCAACCGAACGTCCACAACACCACCACCCTGTTGCTAAGCGACGATGGCTCCACCCTCTACGTGGGGGCACGGAATTACATCCTCTCATTGGACGTCAGTGATCCTGAGGTCATCACCGTGAAGAAGGAGGTTGGTTAGGAGCTACAATCATATAGTAGGAGGGGCTAGTGTTATAAAGTAGGAGGAGCTAGAAGCATAAAGTAGGAGGAGCTACAATCATATAGTAGGAGGGGCTAGTGTTATAAAGTAGGAGGAGTTGGTATTATAAAGTAGGAGGAGCTAGAGGCATAAAGTAGGAGGAGCTACAATCATATAGTAGGAGGGGCTAGTGTTATAAAGTAGGAGGAGTTGGTATTATAAAGTAGGAGGAGCTAGAGGCATAAAGTAGGAGGAGCTACAATCATATAGTAGGAGGGGCTAGTGTTATAAAGTAGGAGGAGTTGGTATTATAAAGTAGGAGGAGCTAGAAGCATAAAGTAGGAGGAGCTACAATCATATAGTAGGAGGGGCTAGTGTTATAAAGTAGGAGGAACTGGTATTATAAAGTAGGAGGAGCTAGAAGCATAAAGTAGGAGGGGCTGTAATCATACAGTAGATCATATAGAGATTGCATGAGATGGTTTCTGTTAATCTCAGGACTGACAATCCCATAATATCACTGTGGAATTGTGTGTGTGTGTGTGTGTGTGTGTGTGTGTGTGTGTGTGTGTGTGTGTGTGTGTGTGTGTGCGTGTGCGTGTGTGTGTGTTTCTCCAGACGGAGTGGTCACCATCTAGGAAGGACATCGACTCATGTGAGAAAAAGCAGAAGAGTGCGGAGGTAAGGATGACATCATCAGAGAACAAGAGGCTTACAGGACCGAATATTAACATACTACTTCATTGATACTACATGTTGTTGTACGCCTTGTTAACATGTTGTTGTGCGTCTGGTTAACATGGTAACATGTTGTTGTGCGCATGCCTAACATGTTAACATGTTGTTGTGCGTCTGGTTATCATGTTAACATGTTGTTGTCCGTCTGGCTAACATGTTAACATGTCGTTGTGTATCTGGCTAACATGCTAACATTTAGTTTTGCGATTGGCTAACATGTTAAGATGTATTTGCATGAAGGAACTACTTGATTGATGAATACATGGTTGGCTGAATTGAGCGACGGCTCATGCTGTTACCTGTGACCTCTCCCCAGGTCGACTGTCCCAACTTCATCCGTGTGCTGCAGCCCATGAACTCCACCCACCTCTACGCCTGTGGCAGCTACGCCTACAACCCCCGTAATGCACTGCTGGTAGGAGAAAGAGGGCAGCAGGTCTCAGTGTCACTCGCCCAAAGATGGCGCCTACTACTTCTTCTAAAACTACACTTGAGTCATTCAGCAGATGCTTTTCCACTACCCTGTTCATAAGATAACTAGCTGGAGTAGATTCTCTCCACTGGTCAGTTGATCAGGTGACTGGTCTTGATCTGGTTGTGTTTCCTCCCAGTCCTCCCAGCCCTCCCAGTTCTCAGACAGCCTCTCTCTCCTCCCCAGGACATACAGACCCTCACCCTGACCTCCATCCCCTATGCCAAGGGCCGCTGCCCCTTCAACCCCTTCGAGAGGAACACGGCCATCACCATCGGTACGCTCCCAGGAAACCCTCTTCACATGTTATCACTCTCCAGCCTATAGCAGCGCGTCATGGGGCGTTAGGGAGCTTTACCACAACACTGTAACACAACACTTTAACACAACACTCTAACACAACACTTCTGGCAAATTTTCTTCTGGCTAACATGTTGTGCGTCTGGCAGACATGTTAACATGCTTTTGCGCGTCTCATGTTAACATGTCGTTGTGTGTCTGGCTGACATGTTAAAATGCTTTTGCGCGTCTCATGTTAACATGTCGTTGTTTGTCTTGCTGACATGTTAACATTTTGTTGTGTGTCTCATGCTAACATGTTGTTGTAACATGTTGATCCTCCAGACGGGGAGCTGTTCACCAGCACCACAGAGGACTTCAGGGGGGCTCTGCCCAGCATCTCTCGTCACTTCAGCCGAGACGGAGGCAAAGTCGTCCTTCTGGAGTCCTCCAACTACTTATTGGACGGTGAGCTAGGCAACGCCTAACACACTTTGGGACGTCCTGCTATGACTGCAAAATAAAAGTCCTTTCCGTGGAGGTGGTCAGCGGCAGGGCTGACATAGAAAGACTTTCCCTTGTCAAAGTAGCACTTTGGGCCAATAGGATCCTCTAGATTTTTATCGGTTTGGGAATTTCTATTCAACCAGTCCTGCATCTCTCGTTCCAGCACCATCTTAATGAATTGTGCATTTGCGGAATCAAAATCAAATCCTGCGCAAGCAGGATGGTCTAGGGGTGAGGGGTGCAAATCCCAGTGTCAGGCTAGAACCTCTGAGCAAGACACCCTGACCCTTCCCTACCTGCTCCTTAATGACCAGGTTCAAAAGGATTCACCGTGGCTTTTCACAGAGCTAAAGGGCGACCAGTGGCATGCACTGAGTGAAGTGAGCATGCTGAGGTTGACTCAACAACATGTCTGAACGATGCTTTCAGTCTCCTCATGTCTCCATTCATGGATGACATGAAACTTTGTCTTTACTGCGAGATGGCTCGCTCTCACTTCACTAAGAACTAACTAACCATGACCCCAATTCCAAACATCTGTCGTCAGTATTTTCGTATGTTCTAATATCTCCTTCCCTGATAAGTATGTGGCCACTGGTTAGAGAACCGCAGTATAAATTTAGTCCATTTACCACTTTCCAATCTAACTCACTCTGATCACTGAGAAGGACTTCAGAGTGGAGGGTGATTAGCCCTGGTACATCTCACGCCAAGGCCCTCATTTGGATGAATGAATGATGTGTTCTATTATGTCATGTCTAAGGCTCCCCCACACCTCGGGATGCTGTGAAACCTCGTGTTTGTGTAGTGACCAACGAGGGCTGATGACTCACTAACTTTCACCCTCACTTCCTGTCTTGCAGAGCCCACATTTGTCAGTTCTGCTTTCGACCAGAAGGAGGGGAAGCTCTACTTCTTCTTCTCTGAGGTTCTGAAGGAGTTCAATTACTTGCTGGATTACAGGGGAGCCAGGCTGGCTCAGGTCTGCAAGGTAACGCACAGAATGAAGCACACAACGTTCCTGTTTATATTCACATTGAGGGCGTTTAGTAGACGCTTTTATCCAAAGCGTCTTACAATAAGTACATTGGTCAGAAGAAACAGAAACCACAATATACCGCTGTAGGTATGGTAAGGATGTTCATAAAACCAAGTTCCAAGCACTAACAATCGCTAAGTTAACCCATTCCCCGTAAACAACACAGATAGCTAGGATAAGATGCTACACGGTGCTAAGTACTGTGTTTAAGTGCAAGGACATACATAACATACAATAATTGCGTGTGCAGAGTCTAGGTGACCCCTGAACTCTGAACCGCTCCAGTGCGGGGTTACTACGGGACTGTGACAGGAGTTCCACGCTGTCTGTTCTGTTGTTCCTCCAGGACGACGTTGGAGGACAGAGAACCCTCCAGAGGAAGTGGACGTCCTTCGCCAAGTCCCTGCTGCTGTGCCAGCCTCCCAAGCAGCAGCCCTTTCACCAGCTGCAGGACATGTTCACCCTCCAGCCACCAGGGGGAGACTCCTCCAGAGAGACGCTGTTCTACGGCGTCTTCAGCAGCCAGTGGTAGGATTGCTGGAGATGAAATGACTGGCATTTAAACTCACTACGGTTTGTCTCTGGGCGGCCACAAAACTTTGTGTATGAAATAATGAAACACAAAAAGAGTATATACACACAACAACTCAAACCTGGTGGTATTGTGTGGGCCGCAAGTCGTGCTTGTGGTAAACATGTTGTATTGAGAGTGGCTAACATGTTGACATGTTGCTGTGTGTCTGGCTGACATGTTAAATGTTGTTTTGCGAGGGGTTGACATGTTAACATTTGTTGTGTGTGTGGCTAATATGTTTTCATGCTGTTGCGTGTCTCACTAACATGTTGTGCGTGTAGCTAAATTGTTAACATGTTGTTGTGCGTGTGACTGACATGTTAACATGTTGTTTTGTGTCTGGCTGACATGTTAACGTATTTTTGTGCGTCTGGCTAACATGTTAACATATTGTGCGTCTGGCTAACATATTGACATGTTGTTGTGTGTCTGGCTAACATGTTAGCATATTGTTGTGCGTGGGGTTGACATGTTAAAATTTGTTGTGCATCTGGCTGACATGTAAACATGTTGTTGTATGTCTGGTTAACATTTTAACATGTTGTTGTGCGTCTCATTAACATGTTTTTGTGTGTCTTGTTTACATGTTAACATGTTGTTTTTGGTCTGTTAAACATGTTCCCATGTTGTTTTGCGTCTCGTTAACGTGTTAACATGTTGTTGTGCGTCTGGCTAACATGTTAACATGTCGTTGTGCATCTCGTTAACATGTTAACATGTTGTTGTGGGTCTGTCTAACATGTTAACATGTTGTTGTGCGTCTGGCTAACATGTTAACATGTCGTTGTGCGTCTGTCTAACATGTTAACATGTCGTTGTGCGTCTCATTAAAATGTTAACATGTTGTGCGTCTGGCTACCATGTTAACATGTCATTGTGCGTCTCCTTAACATGTTAACATGTTGTTGTGCGTCTCGTTACCATGTTGTTGTGCGACTGGCTAACATGTTAACATGTTGTTGTGCGTCTTGTTAACATGTTGCTGTGCGACTGGCTAACATGTTCACATGTTGTTTTGCGTCTCGTTAACATGTTGTTGTGTGTTCCCAGGTCCCGGGGCTCAGAGGCGTCTGCAGTGTGTCGGTTCAAGATAGAGGACATCAGGAAGGTGTTTTCAGGCTCCTACAGGACCTTCAACCCAGACAAGCACCACTGGAGCACCTCAGGAACCCAGAGGAACGCCCAGGGACAGGTTTGACCAACCAATCAGACCCCGAACCCCTTTAGAATCAACCAATCAGACCCTGAACCCCTTTAGAATCCACCAATCAGACCCTGAACCCCTTTAGAATCAACCAATCAGACCCTGAACCCCTTTAGAATCAACCAATCAGACCCTGAACCCCTTTAGAATCAACCAATCAGAACCTGAACCCCTTTAGAATCAACCAATCAGAACCTGAACCCCTTTAGAATCAACCAATCGGACCCTGAACCCCATTAGAATCAACCAATCAGAACCTGAACCCCTTTAAAATCAACCAATCAGAACCTGAACCCCTTTAAAATCAACCAATCAGACCCTGAACCCCTTTAGAATCAACCTATTCATTCATCCATTCAAACATGGTCACATGCATTCATTCATACATGGTTAGATTAATTCATCCATACATGGTTACATTCATTCAGTCATACATGGTTGGATTCATATATTCATTAATGAATCTATTAATCTATTCATTATGCTTACATTCATACATGGTTGCATTCATAGATTCATACATTCATACCTTCAAACATGGTTACATTCATTCATCCATACATGGTAACATTCATACATGCTTACATTCATACATTCATTAATTCATACATTCTTACATTCATACATGTTTACATTCATCAATTCATACATGCTTTATTCATACGTGGTTCCATTCATACATCCATACATTCATTCATTCATACATGCTTACATTCATTCATTCATCCATTCACACATAGTTACACTGATACTTTCATCCATTCTTACATTCATCCATGGTCACATTCATCCATTCATAAATGCACCCCCCCCCCCCCCCCCCAGTGCGGTCTGTGGAACGCCAGCGACGTGGTCCTGGAGGAGGTGAAGAAGAGCTTCCTGAGCCGGGGCAGCGTGCAGGCGGCCCCGCTCCTGGTCTCCACGGGCCCCCCCGCCGCGGCCTACAGCCGGCTGGTCGCCACGACAACCCTGTCGGCCAATCAGAAGGAGTACACCGTCCTGTTCCTGCTGACAGGTGACCGTTGGATCTCTGAACACACCGGTGTGTGTGTGTGGGTGTGTGTGTGTGTGTGTGTGTGTGTGTGTGTGGGTGTGTGTGTGTGTGTGTGTGGGTGTGTGGCTGTGTGTGTGTGTGTGTGTGTGTGTGTGTGTGTGGCTGTGTGTGTGTGTGTGTGTGTGTGGGTGTGTGGCTGTGTGTGTGGGTGTGTGTGTGTGTGTGGGTGTGTGGCTGTGTGGGTGTGTGGGTGCGTGTCTGTGTGTGTATATGTGTGGCTGTGTGTGTGTCTGTGTGTGTATATGTGTGGCTGTGTGTGTGTCTGTGTGTGTATATGTGTGGCTGTGTGTGTGGTTGTGTGTGTGTGTGTGTGTGTGTGTGTGTGTGTGGCTGTGTGTGTGGGTGTGTGTCTATATGTGTGGCTGTGTGTGTGGTTGTGTGTGTGTGTGTGTGGCTGTGTGTGTGTCTTCGTGTGTATATGTGTTGCTGTGTGTTTGGTTGTGTGTGTGTGTGTGTGGCTGTGTGTGTGGGTGTGTTTCTGTGGCTGTGTGTGTGTTTGTGTCTGTGTATCTGTGTGGGGGTTTGTGGGTGTGTGTTGGTATGTGTGTGTGTGTGCGCGTGCTTGTGTGTGTGTTTGTGTTTGTGTCTGTGTGCAGGTGTATGGGTGTGCACATGCGTGTGCACATGCGTGTGCACGCTTCTGTGTGGGTATGTGTGTATGTGTATATGTGTGTGTATGTGCGTACGTGTGCACGCACGCGTGTATGTACAGTCGTGTGACTGTCGTCTTCTCTTGTAGAGACGGGGTTTCTCCACAAGGTGGTGCTGTTGGACGGGGGTCCACGTGTCATCGAGGAGGTCCAGGTCTTCAGAGAACCTCAGCTGGTCAAGAGCCTGCTGGTGTCCCCCTCCAAGGTAAGGCTGTACCCGGACCCGGACCCGGACCCGGACCCCACTTAGCAGTCTGGGGCTAGTGTGGCTCATCCAAGTGTTGTAGTCCGGTCAACACAGGTCTGTGCTAGGCTAATCTGGGCTATGTTAAGCTAGGCTATGCTAGGCTTTGATAGACTGGTCTACGGCTAGGCTAGTCTAACGCTAGGCTAGTCAATGCTATGTAAGTTTATGCTAGTGTTTGTTAGGATAGCCTATGCCTAAATGGTCCATTCTAGGATAGTGTAGGCTCTGCCAGGCTAGTAGACTGGGTGCCCCCAGCCCGTTCTGCCGGCGATTTGATTTCGCCCTGCTGCAGAAGGGTCTGGAGAAGAGCAGTACATTTCCTACTGCTTCCGATACGTTTGTTGCGGGAGCCAATCACCAAGCTGCCTTATCCCCCTGGCGCCCTATTGGCTGGTTTAACACAATGACGACAGGGAAGCGACGGCAAGCAGCCAATCGCGTACAGAGTCAGTTGAGCTAGACCCGTTGAGCACGCCTCTTGTGCTAAAGAAAAGGACAGCAGCTTCCCCAGACCAACGAGCAATCTACGATTGAGCTTGGTCTAGCAATAGCCAGGCTACCAGGCTAGTCTATACCATTATACTCTAGTCTATGCTAGTCTATACTTATCTAGAATATAATAGGCTACTCTATGGCTAATCTAAGCTAGTCTAGTAACATAGGCATGGTCATGATAGTCAATGGCTATTCTAAGCTAGGCTAGCTGTGTGCTGCTGAGTACCAGTCTGTCCCTGCCCTGCAGGGGGTGGTGTACGTGGGCTTGTCCGGGGGAGTGACGGTGGTTCCCCTAGCCCACTGCTCCAGCTACCAGAGCTGTGGCCAGTGCGTCCTGGCCCAGGACCCCTTCTGCAGCTGGGACCCGACCCAAGGGGCCTGCATCCGGCTCCACACAGCGGGAGTGTAAGCTAACACAGACCTGGGTTATTATGATGGGTGCAAGGGGTGGTAGTTCATGTGTTGTGTACATCTGATGTATTGATGTTGGTTGATGGAAGAAGAGGATTTCTGTCTCTCTGCAGGAAGCAGGATGTAGAGAACGGGAATGCTGCGAAAGAGTGTGCTGGCTCCTCCTTTACTCCTCACACAGGTAGACGCCTCCACTACCAAACTCCTCCATACCCTCCTCGAGCAAACTCCTCCATTATATCCTCCAACATACTCCTCTATCACCTCCTCCACCTACTCCACCTCCTCTATCACCTCCTCTTATACACACCTCTATCACCTCCTCCACCTCCTCTATCACCTCCTCCACCTCCTCTAACATACTCTTCACTCCTCCACCTCCTCTATCACCTCCTCCACCTCATCTATCACCTCCTCCACCTCCTCTATCACCTCCTCCACCTCCTCTAACATACTCCTCTATCACCTCCTCCACCTCCTCTATCACCTCCTCCACCTCCTCTTTCACCTCCTCCACCTCCTCTATCACCTCCTCCACCATTCTCCTCTATCCCCTCCTCCACCTCCTCCACCTCCTCCAAAATACTCTATCCCCTCCTCCACCTCCTCTAACATACTCTTACCCTCTCCTTTTGGACCTCCTCCACCTCCTGGTTCCAGCACACTGACCATAGAGGTTTGGACTCTGTTTTTGGCTGTTCCTGTAACAATACAAGGTGTCATGTGTTCAACAGCCTGTTTGTAACAGCATAGTAACAGTCGGCATGCTTCCCAGTGGCCGGTTAGATTAGCGTGAGTATAGCTGCTAACTGAGTATCAAGAGGTTTGACAGCTGGTGTGTTCTGTGTGCGCCACAGTGGCGATGCCGGTCGCTCTGAACGAGTTCCTGACCCTCCCGTGCGCCCCGCCTTCGGACCTGGCCGCCCTGAGCTGGACCGGCGGAGGGCTCCCCCTGCCCCCAAACCTCTTCCTGCAGCGCCCCGACGGCAGCCTGAGCTTCGTGGTGCAGGCGGCCACGCTGGGGGTCTACACCTGCACCGCCCACGAGGCAGGGTACCACGAGGTCCAGGCTGTCTACAACGTCTCCGAGAAAAACCCGCCCGCGGCCTCCGTCCCCCCTCGCACCCCCACAACCAGCACCGTCAGGGAACGGACCAGGGCCAAGTCGCTCCCAGTCGACCCTCCAGGGAACAACGGCCTTGAGGGCTACCTTTTACCAGAGGGTTGGCCGGCGGCGCCCACGGCGAACTACGGCACCCAGGAGGACTGGTCGACGGAGCCCGGGGCGGTCTACAGCACCCGGAAGGGGTCCGTGGTCGACGCGAGGGTGGACGAGCAGGTACGGAGCTACTACACAGAGCTGGTTGGGGTGTCCCTGCTGGCGGCGCTGTGTGCCAGCGTGGTGCTGCTGGGCCTGCTCCACATCTGGCGCCGGAGGTGCCCCGCCGTCTTCCCCAAGCCCCAGGCGGGACCCGGGACCGAGACCCCGGGGAACTCGGAGGACCAAGAAAAGCACGGCATTCTGAAGCAGGAAGGTCTTGCGCCGGAGGTGACCATCCTGGCCTGAGGGGACGGGAGTGGAGGGGCAAGAGGCAGATCAAAGCTCTCCCTGATGCCTGTTGCATATTTTGTTCAATGAAGTCGTTTCCACTGCATCATGGGATCCATAACAATTCAGACTCTATAGTCGCATTAAGGGAGGACTGGTTACCCAGAACACGTTTGTTTATTTGGAGGTCATTCCAATTGCATCATGGGTACTGTGTCGGTTTGAGGGGTCCCTCACAAAGTGAGGCCAATTCTGGACTAGGAAAGGGGGAGGGATTTACAGCAAAGTAAAAAGAGGAGATTGCTGGATGGACTTGGCTTCGATTCTTCCTCTTGATGAAATAATCATGGGGGCGAAACCAAAGTATTGCTAAGCTGAAGGAAAGCTAACCTGCTAAGCTGAAGGAGAGCCAACCCGCTAACCAAAAGGACCGATAGATAACAGAGATAGAACTTTATTAATCCCCCGGGGGGAAATTCCTTTGTTACAACAACAGTGGAAGACAGATGATACAATACAATGAAAAATACATAGTATTGCTATGGAAAACAAATATAAATGCTAAAGTAAGGACAAACAGGACAATCAGTGTAAATCATAAAGAATAAATTAAGGATTATGTCCATCTGGTTGAATGGATAACAGTGTAATAACAGTGGCCTTACACTGACGTCCACCATAGCTCCCCTTCTACGTACCCTGCTACGTAGCGCCTTAAAGAGGCCAGGGTTGGACCCTGACCTCTTCTAGACCACACCGAGCTGAACACGCTAACCCTTGCTATAGCAACGGCTAGCCGCAACGGCGTTAGCACCTCGGCCTCTAGCAGTTGGCGAATAAAGCATTTAGCATAGCAACAGCTACCGGTAAACATGCAAAGGAACGGAAAATTAGCACAGCGATGCCAGTGGTTGCCATGGCAACCACTGGCAACGGTTTGCAAAGCAACCGCCAGCTGTTAGAATAGCAACGGCTAGCGATCGGCATAACCTAATGACTGACAGTTTGTACAGCAATGGCCTGCAGTAAGCATATCAGCAGCTAGCAATCAGCACAGCAATGGCTAGCAGTGAGCATAGCGGAGGCTTAGCTTTGTACGCAGGCTGCTTTCAGTATTTTTGTTAGCTTTGAGTGATGTGCCGATGTTGAACCTCAGTCTCCATGGAGACAACGTGGAGACTGAGAAGTCTATTGATCCGGATCAATACAGAATGTACCATTTTATTTGTCCACATTCAAGCTGTGAAGTTCAATAACTGTGTTTCTCTTCGTAATTCCCTTTCCTTTTGATGTGTGCTATTTGTTATAATATTTTGAATAAATTGTTCATTTAAAGTATCATTTCATGCGTTTGTGTGTTTGCGCGTGTGTGTGTGTGTGTGTGTGTGTGTGTGTGTGTGTGTGTGTGTAATTCCAGAATTATGACAGGAATAATCAATGATACAAAATAGTAAGAAATGATGATAATTGAAAAGTAATTATGAGAGAGAGAGAGAGAGAGAGAGAGAGAGAGAGAGAGAGAGAGAGAGAGAGAGAGAGAGAGAGAGAGAGAGAGAGAGAGAGAGAGAGAGAGAGAGAGAGAGAGAGAGAGAGAGAAACGAAAACTAAAAGACTGATGTCACGGGGTGTAATGCCCTTGTCTTCCACTGGGGACAGACTGATGTCACGGGGTGTAATGCCCTTGTCATCCACTGGGGACAGACTGATGTCACGGGGTGTAATGCCCTTGTCCTCCACTGGGGACAGACTGATGTCACGGGGTGTAATGCCCTTGTCATCCACTGGGGACAGACTGATGTCACGGGGTGTAATGCCCTTGTCCTCCACTGGGGACAGACTGATGTCACGGGGTGTAATGCCCTTGTCATCCACTGGGGACAGACTGATGTCACGGGGTGTAATGCCCTTGTCATCCACTGGGAACAGACTGATGTCACGGGGTGTAATGCCCTTGTCCTCCACTGGGGACAGACTGATGTCACGGGGTGTAATGCCCTTGTCCTCCACTGGGGACAGACTCCCGCTGTGCCTTGACACGGCTGCAGGGCCTGCTCGGAATCACACCAACGTCCCAGCCTTCCGAAGGGAACTGTGGCTTAAAAACGAAAAACTGGTTATTTATATGGATTCTAAAGGCCTGCATATAGGCTATATTCATATCTGTATCTGACAACAATCGCTGTGCAAACCCTTCAGATTGTCTCTTTAATAACTTAGTGAATGAAAGAGTTCAGACGGTCTCTTTAATAGTTCAGACTGTCTCTTTAAGAGTTCAGACTGTCTCTCTAATAGTTCAGACTGTCTCTTTAAGAGTTCAGACTGTCTCTCTAATAGTTCACACTGTAACTCTTATAGTTCAGATTGTCACTCTAATAGTTCAGACTGTCTCTATAATAGTTCAGACTGTCTCTCTAATGGTTCGGAGTCGGACTGTCTCTTTTATAGTTCAGACTGTCTCTTTAATGAAGGGAGGTCCTCTTCCAGTAAACGTTGTTTATCAGAGGCAGATTTAACTGCGCAATACTTCCGTATCAAACACGGGAAACAAGGAACACGCGCCCTTAGCTCATACCAGCAAGTACACATTCTGAGTATGTTGAGTGGTTTATCTGTCTTTATACATTTATCGTAAATTACAGTTCATAAGTCTTTGGGTGTAGTTTATAAGCTGCTATTATGTGTTTTTTTATGGAAATGAAACGCAAAGTGCGTCCTCCGTTCATTGTCTGCTCCTCTGGAGATGTCCACAGATCTCATCTTTAAGTTTCGTTCTGATCTGATCTATAGTCGCGATGGACGGCGGCAGCAGCACCATCACCAAGGTGAACGGCATGGTGGTGGTCACCCAGGTGTTCCCCGGAGCAGATACCCGGGAGGCAGAGGCACCTGGTCCGGGGAGGAGCGCCCCGCACTCCCCGGTCTACAACCCCGTCAAAGTGTCCGAGATGACGGCCACCTTCCTCCGAGGCCAGCCGCAGTTCCTCGGGGTGAGACGCGCCTGCTGCCCAGTGTCATGTGTTGTGGATGCGAAATGTACAAGAGCAGTTATAAGCATTACATTAATATTAGCTCATAGTCCTCTGAAGAATAAGTCCAGCCTCCGAGGCTCCCGGTTCCCTCGGTCAAATTTCTATGAGAAATAACATGTTGTTTTTTTTTAATGATCGTATAACAAACTCCGTCGGTGGCGCAGAAATGAAAGCTTCGTCACGTTTTGAAGTAGGCCTACACATTTTTTTTCATCTTGTTGCGAGCGGGTTTTTGGATTGTCGGTGCCGTTAAAGTAGCATTAATAACCGACAATCCAAAAATTCAGTCGACTTATTCTTCAGATGTCTATTATTACAGTCAGCTGATGCGACTCACAACCCCTGGGGAGAGGCGTGTTGCGTGTGTTGAACCAGGCTGCCAGGTGCAAAATGCAGCGACAAGGTCCGGGAGAGGTGGTGCTTGTCCCGCCTCCCCCGGCCATGGCCCCGCCCCTCACGGCCAGCCTGATTGCAGAAGAGCTCACAAATATGAGGCGGGGGGGACAGAGGGGTCTGCTCTGAACAGCTCCTGACGGTGGACCATACAAAATCCTCCAAACACACACTGAGAACAGTTTTCTGTATATAAGCTGTCTGTATTTAACAATTATACGTCGAGGGGGCTATTCCCCACTATCCACGGAGCCTGAGGTGAATCATTGTTTTAGTATATACTACACGTGAACACTCCAAAAATAGAAAACACTTTTTGTTGTTTTTATTAGCGGTTTATTTGTTTTTATAAGCGTACCGAGACGACCGTCACAAACGACATTTTGCGATGAAAACAATATCCCGAGTTTGAGATCTCAATCATGGGTCATTGCCCAATATCCAGAGATAGCAAACCAATTAAATTACGCCATCTTAGGAGGTTCACGTGTAGCATATACTAAATATATATATTTGTGTCTGTGCGCAATTGTGTGTGTCTTCAGATTGTCCCCATTAATGTGTGTGTGCGTGTGTGTGTGTGTGTGTGTGTGTGTGTGCGTCCTCAGATTGCGCAGATGTTCATGGGCGTGGTGTGTGTGTGCAGCGGTCTGATTGGCTTCCTGGCTCCCAGCCAGATGATGTCGCTGCCTCTCCTCGCCTGTATCATTGTAAGTGTGTGTGTGTGTGTGTGTGTGTGTGTTGCCTGAATGAGCTGCATTACATCGGTGAGGGAAGCAGCTGACAGGTTTTCACAGATGAGTGCAGATGCAGATTTAGATGAATTATTCGTGGGTTAACGTTTAAAGGTCCCATGACATGCACCATCCACCAGGTGTGAGTGACGGATAGATGAGCAACGTTTGCTACAGTGCACTGGGTAGGCTGGCAGACTGATATATCTACCCCACATCTAGGTGGACACGCCCACATGTGACGCCATAAGGGGCAGATTTCCAAAATGGCCTGTAAAGGCTAATCAAACCACACCTGGTGGCGTGTCATGGGACCTTTAAAAGGGACCTCAGCTCTTAACATCAGTGTGTAGCAGGGTTCTCCTTCTCCCTCCCACCGCTGCTATGTTCCTCCCTCAGTTTGTCGTGTCCGGAGCGGTCGCTGTCGCCGCCAGGAGAGGGACCAATGCCCGCCTGGTGAGCGTGGTGTCACATATGTGGACGTGGACGTTTCAAAGTTCTCATTTACAAAATGTTTGTTTTTAAAGAGAAATTATGAATAAATGCATCTTGTTTTCAACCTGAAAAATAATCGTTTGAATAATCGAGATTTCAATGTTGACCAAAACCGTCATTGTGATTCTTTCCATGATGGAGCAGCCCTAGTTTCCCCGCGTGGTGTGAGGACCACCTGATGTGTGTGTGTGTCCCGGGTGTGAGGACCACCTGATGTGTGTGTGTGTCCCGCGTGTGAGGACCACCTGATGTGTGTGTGTGTCCCGGGTGTGCCTGCAGATCAGAGCCACCCTGGGGCTGCATGTCCTGAGCTCCCTGGTGGCGCTGGCCGCCATGGTCTACGTGCCCTGGCTGCTGGCCACCCAGGCCTTCCAGACACAGCTCTGCCCTGACGTCGCCCCCAACGATATGTGTAGAAGGATGCTTTGGTCCCTGCAAGTGAGTCCCCTCAGTCTTCTGATTGGTTCAGGGGGGGTTCGTAGTTCGACATGGTGCAACTTTAAACTTTTTCTAATTCTTTCCCGCTTACATCCCCAAACATTTAGTCCTTTGTCTGGCCTTTAATTTATCCTCCTCCACCTCTCTTGTTTCCTCCCCCCCCTTTCCCCCTCTCCCCTCTCTCTCCCCCCCCGCTCCCCTTTCCCCTCTCTCTCCCCTCTCTCCCCCCCTCTTCCCCCCTCCTCACTCTCTCCCCCCTCTCCCCTTTGCCCTCTCTCTCCCCCCCTCCCCTTTCCCCTCTCTCTCCCCCTCTCTCCCCCCCTCTGCCCTCTCTCTCCCCCCCTCTCCCGCCTTTCTCCCCCTCCTCCCCCTCTCCCCTCCATCTCCCCCTCCCCCCCCTCTCTCTCCCCCTCTCTCCCTCCCTCTCCCCTCTCTCTCCCCCCCTCTCCCCTCTCTCTCCCCCCTCCCCCTCTCACCCTCTCCAGACTGTTCTGAATGGCGTGTGGATCACGACTCTGGTCCTGGCCGTGGCGGAGTTCTCCGTGGCCGTGTCTCTCTGCGTGTTCTCCGGCCGAGCTCTGAGGCGCAGCAAGCCCTACCAGGTCACACAGCAGGACGACCTCGCCGTCAGCCAATAGGCTGCCAGGCCCCGCCTTTAAATGTGGAACACTGTGGCCGTCTGTTGACCTAGTCCACAGGCAGTGATGGCACAATGAGAACTTGACCCGCTGGAAATGTTTAAATATGGATTTGGTTCATTTATAACCAAGGCATTGGGCCTTTTTTAATCCGAAATCAAAGTTAATCCGGGGATTATAAAAAGACATTACCATGATAACGTTTAACCTTCTGTCACTGAGCCTCCTTACAAAGGTTGACCTTTGACCTTTGACCTGCAGGTGGAGGTGGCGACGGGCGACTATTCCCCCAAGTCTGAGAGTGTCGCGAGCTTATTGGCCCCTGCTGGGATGGACCCTCCCAGCGCCTGAGCCTCCGGGAAACCCCCCACCACGGGACCCCCCCACTAAGCTTCAGCACTGTAGTCGCATAGCCGCAGCCATGTTCCCTAGCCATGATTTCACAGGGGCGTGTGTATTAGAGACACTACAGTAACGGCCACTGCGGTAATCAACGTAGCAGTTTGTCTGTTTCTCTCTCTCTCACTTCTCTCTTTGCCATCCTGTCTGCCTTCCTCATGAAATAAGAAAGTTACAAGTTACAAGCGCATAAGGAAAATTGTATTCTATATTGTCCAATAAAACGTTTATTACCATTATCTTTTGTAGTGTCGCTGCTACAAAATTTGCGCTCCTCGCTCAATTCTGAAAATACGAAGCAATTAGTTTTTAGGGTGATTCTATCCTGGCAATTGGTCACGCTGTACAGCACAGAGGTACAGCGGTGACGATCTGGGTACGATTACTGGACCGTTCCAACGTCAATATTGCATTCTGGTCGTTGATTGGTTCAGGGAGAACCTCCTCCTTTGGAGCCGGCCAATAACAGATAAGCATGATTGAAGTAAATTCAATTGATACGAGAGATCCCGCCCTCTGGAGGACAGTTAGACTGCCTCAACAGCAGGGGGCGCTGGGGAAGCATTTTAATCACAGCTTCAATAATGGATTTGTTCCCAAGAAGTAACTATTTTAAAAATGATTTTAAGATCTAGCAATGGTTGGATGTGGCAAACCGACAAATGATTGTGCCACAACTCACTTATATATGGCAACATGCTAATTTACCATGACACTGTTCTATAGGGGGATTATTTGTTTATCAACACTGCGGATGCGCGCGCAAAAAGATGGCAAAAAGGATATTAGTTTGACCGGTTGCCATGGTTATCGCTGTGTGGTTAATTTGCAGTTGCAGTTAATTAGCGATTTTGTCAGCTTACTGTTATATTAAAATGTAATCAGACAACGTGGTCATGTGCTATAGACCCTAGAGTATCTGTGGTATTAAGGCTGGGTCGAATTTCGAATTATAAATATATAAACCTTATGTTGAAAGTATAGACCATCGCGATTCCCATTGAAATGAATGGCGCGGTGATTATTCTTCAAAATGAGAGCTGGTAAATTGTGAAAAATGAATTGCTATATATATTATATATGCTATAGACCCTAGAGTATCTGTGGTATAAAGGCTGAGACGAATTTCGAATTATAAATATGTATAATCCATAACGTTAGCTCTCTGGCTCATAGCTCAGCGGACTAGAATACCTCCCGTTGCCAAGTCGTATCTACGGTCCGTCCTATTTCTGTGAAAAACTTTGTATTTGGATTGTAAAACGCATGAAAATATAAATGAATGATCTTGATTTATTTTCTTTGGCAAGTGACCATGGTATAAGCGTGATAATGCCCTTGAAGGTGGCCAAAACATGTTTGATCGATCGTAATTAAAGGGGACTACTTTTTGAGGGAGATGAACTCAAACAGAGTATACATTTAATAAGCACACAATACAAATAAGAAAAAGCATAATTAGTAAAGAATTTGAATTGTTTTAATAGGGTGGCAAGCAAGAAGTAGAATAAATGGGATAATCAGTCTTATTAAAAGGGTTTGTGCAACCAACCGCACAAGACATGATTGCGGCTCTTGTCGCTCTCGTCTCTTTCTGCGTGTAGAGCGGGGAGTGACGTAGACTGATAATCCCTCTATAGCACAACATGCTAATATACCACAACATGCTAATATACTGCGACACTGTTATATACCACAACATGCTAACATACCACATCATGCTAATATACTGCGACACTTATATACCACAACATGCTAACATACCACATCATGCTAATATACTGCGACACTTATATACCACAACATGCTAACATACCACATCATGCTAATATAATGCGACACTGTTCTATAGCACAACATGCTAATATACCGCATCACTGTTCTATAGCACAACATGCTAATATACCACAACATGCTAATATACCGCAACACTGTTCTATAGCACAACATGCTAATATACCGCAACTTTGTTATAAACCACAACGTGCTAATATACCGCAACACTGTCCTGTTCGAGAACATGCTAATATACTGTGACACTGTTCTATAGCACAACAAGCTAATATACCGCAACTTTGTTATAAACCACAACGTGCTAATATACCGCAACACTGTCCTGTTCGAGAACATGCTAATACACGTGACAATGTTCTATAGCACAACATGCTAATATACCTAGACACTGTTCTATAGCACAACATGCTAATATACCACAATATGCTAATATATCGCGACTCTGTTATAAACCACAACCTGCTAATATACCACAACATGTTAAAGGTCCCGTGGCATGAAAATCTCACTTTATGAGGTTTTCTAACATTCCCCTAGCCTGCCTATCGTCCCCCAGTGGCTAAATGTCCACAACGAGACTGTATAGGGGGTTATCTCAGCCATGGTTGAGAAGGAATTGGGGGAAAGGAACTTTGGCTTTGACTCCCTGAAGTACACATGAACCGCGACATGGAGGAGAAACGGATTGTTGACCCGCGATTGTCTCCCGCTGGAGCCCCGCTGGCCGCCGCCTGCTGCCGCAAGGCACCAGCGCCGCAAGGCACCTTCGCTGCGGGGGGCTGGTGCCTCGACAGCGGGAGACAATCCCTTTCTCCTCCATGTTGCGGTTCAGTCAAATCTGCCTGTTTTGGAAATCACACCACACCTGGTGGCATGCCATGGGACCTTTAGAGCTACAGACACCGAAACGGCGCGTTTGGGGAAAGCTCAATGTGCGACTGGCTCGTAGTGGCTGTATTTCTGAATTTTGGGAACGTCTTCAAATACTGTTTTAGGGGCCCACTAATATCTATATCAAAGCATCCATAAAGTAGCATGCCATGGGACCTTTAATAAAGCGCAACACTGTTCTATAGCACAGCATGCTAATATACGTGACACTGTTCTATAGCACAACATGCTAATATACGTGACACTGTTCTATAGCACAACATGCTAATATACCGCAACACTGTTCTATAGCACAACATGCTAATATACCGCGACACTGTTCTGTAGCACAACATGCTAATATACCGCGACACTGTTCTGTAGCACAGCATGCTAATATACGCGACACTGTTCTATAGCACAACATGCTAATATACCGCGACACTGTTCTATAGCACAACATGCTAATATATCGCGACACTGTTCTATAGCACAACATGCTAATATACGCGACACTGTTCTATAGCACAACAAGCTTATATACCGCGACACTGTTCTATAGCACAACATGCTAATATACCGCGACACTGTTCTATAGCACAACATGCTAATATACCGCGACACTGTTCTATAGCACAACATGCTAATATACCGCGACACTGTTATGAAGCCCAGCTCCTAATGACCTGAGGGCCCTTATCCTAGGGGACCCCCAACACTCACTTTGAGTCGAGTGTAGGAAGCGTGTTAACAGACGGAGGAGACACGCGATGTTGACATGTTGTCTGATCGGCTGGGGCCCCGGGGCCGGAGGGCCTGGCCTCAGGTCCATTAGCCGGCGCAGTATTGATCCGGACAGGGGCACTTATTCCCGGGCCCTGGGCGGGGCCCGGGAATAAGGAGACTCCGAGGGAGCGTCTCCACACAGACTCACAAAGCCGGGAGTGACGGTGAGGACACAACATGCCCTGTTCAATTAATATTACCAAACCTGTTATCTGCCCAACAATGACCGTGACTGCATGGATCATTTTGGAAAACAGGCCAATGCGATGGATCGATTGGGTACAAATGAATCGGGATGTTCTGCATCTTACTGTGATTATATAACAGTTGTGACACTTTGTGATCTTGTCTCTGCAGCGGTGAGAGAAGCTCCCCTTGTTTCTGGACGATCGCTGTGGACTTGATTCCAGGAGAATGGTAAGACTGTGCTGCTCTCAGCGTGGAGTTAGTAGGTGATGATGAACATGTTGGTTCACGGTGTATCAGAGTTGTAGCTACTCACTGTCTCTCTCTTTCTCCCAAATAAGCCGTCAGATTTGAAAACACTTGGGGTGAGTTAAATCCCTCTCGCTTCCTCTCTGGATCTCCTTTTCTCAACCTCTTTCCTCCTCTTTCCCTCACTTTGTCTCTCAAGCTGTCTCTCTCGCTGAGTCTCTCTTTCACTTTTACTCTAAATCTGTCTTCCTCTCTGTCCATCCCTCTCTCTCTCTCTCTTTGCATACCTCTCTCTCTCCTCTCTCTCTCCCTCCCTCTTTCTTTCTTCGCTCTGTCTATCTCTCTCTTCCCCTCTCTCTCTCTCTCTCTCTCTCACTCTCTCTCTCTCTCTTCCCCTCCCTCTCTCTCCCCCCCCCCCCCCCCCTCTCTCTCTCTCTCTCTCTCTCTCTCTCTCTCTCTCTCTCTCTCTCCCTCCCTCTTTCTTTCTTCGCTCTCTCTCTCTCTCTCTCTCTCTCTCTCTCTCTCTCTCTCTCTCTCTCTCTCTCTCTCTCTCTCTCTCTCTCACAAACGGGTTCATTGTTCTACAAATAAACCAATCATAATACTAATTAATTATTAATACCACTTATTGTGCTACAACTACTACAATTTAGACCTGGGAACATGTAGTGCCTTCAAACAACACATTAATTCAGGATGTGAATTTAAACGATTAACTGATAAAGGTCTACTTTGTTTCAGAACGGGAGAGATATAAATCCAGATGAGCGCTGTTGTGGATGTGATTGATGCTGATTGACGGCAGATGATAATGTGCATTAGAGTAATGCTTCCGTGATTAATAATGGATGAACGACTTGTTACCGTCCGATCATCAGCCCCGCCCCTGGCTGCCATGGTCAATACCAACCTCATCGTTCAGGAACCCTCCTCTTTTAGTTGACCCTATTCTACTCTCTGTTCCTCTTCTTTATGTTCTTTATTTCACTGCTCTACGCTTCTCTGTTTAACTTTAATCTACTCAACTCCACTCTACTCTACTACACTCTAGTTTACTCTACTCTACTCTGTTATTGTGTTAGGGGTAACATAGTGTCTATTGTGAGTTTGTGTGTATTGTGTGTGTGTTTTACTGTTTAACTGATGGTATTGTGTCTGTGTGTGTCTGTCTGTGTGTGTGTGTATGTTTTTTGTGTGTGTATGTGTGTGTGTGTATGTGTGTGTGTCTCTGTGTGTATGTTTGGGTTTGTGTGCGTGTGTGTGTGTGTGTGTGTGTGTGTGTGTGTGTGTGTGTCTGTGTGTGCGTGTGTGTGTGTGTGTGCGTGTCTCTGTGTGTGTGTGTGTGTGTGTGTCTGCGTGTATGTGTGTGTCTGTGTGTATGTGTGTGGGTGTCTGCGTGTATGTGTGTGTGTGTATGTGTGTGTGTGTGTGTGTGTGTGTGTGTGTGTGTGTGTGCGTGTGTGTGGGCTGCAGGCGGTGGAGATGGTCTTGGGTCTGGTTGACCTCTCTCTGGGGGGCGGTCTCATCAAGGTGCCCACCTTCTTCAAGAAGGAGCTGTTCGTGGTCTTCATCGCCGGGGGGCTGGTGGGTACCTCCAGACTGCTGCAGTAGAGCCTTAGCGCTGGGGTATTGGAGTATTAAGGACTGATTGTGGTCCCGCCGTCACGCAACGCAGCGACCGCTCAGACACTCCGGCGCAGTCCTGAAGCTTTATGGCTCTGCGTTGGGGTTTGCTGAGCGGACCAATCACAGTCCTGGCTGCTGCGTCACCTCGACGGAAGGTTACAAATTTTGGCGAGGCGCACGTCCGGCCCTTGTGGCGGACGCAAGGAGGGTCCGTGAGGACGTAAGGGGGCCGTGACCCCCTTGTGTTGTGTGAACGCGGGGCCACAGTCGGCCCTTTAGTCCTGTGGTGGTCCACGCCACACCGCTGGAGTCATGTGCTGCTCCTCTGGTCCACAGACGCTGTTCACCGGCTTCACCCTGGTCTGGGGCGGGAAGAGGCCGTCATACTGCTGTGTGAGTGGGCCTACACGCACACACGGACAAGGACACACACACACACACACGCACACACACACGCACATGGACAAGGACACACACACACACATACACACACACGCATGCACACCTACACACACATGGACAAGAACACACACACACACAGACACATACGCACGCACACACAAACACACACACACACACACACCTACTGACTTTATAGTGTAACAGAGAGTGTTACCTGTCACTGGGTGCGTTACAGTGTCAGCGTGTAACGGTCTGTGGTTTCCAGGTGCGCTACAACGTGTCGTCCAACCTGGCCACGGTGATGATCTGCGCCGTGGCGCTCGGCACGCTGGTCCGTCACGTCCCGTACCAGCAGCACAAGTACTGCAAAGACTACTACTGCGGCTCGCTGGACAGCCACAGCGTGGTGGGCACGCACGCACGCACGGACACACACGCAGGCACGCACACATGCACCCACCCACGCACGCACGCACGCACGCACGCACGCACGCACGCACGCACGCACACACGCACGCACGGGCACACTGACACACGGACACACGCACACACTCACACGCATGCATACACAAACACCAACATACAACATGCACGCACGCACACAATTATATGCATGCGTGCCGGAACAAACCCACGCACACACACACACACACACACACACACACACACACACACACTCACACTCCAAACACGTGTACATGCATGATTGCACACAAATACGGAAACGCATGCACATGCAAATACAGGCTCACACACAGTCACGCACACACACACACAGACAAATGCAGACACACACAGATGCAGACACACACACACACACACACACACACACACACAGATGCAGACACACACACACACACACACACACAGATGCACACACACAGCAGTAACCCCACGGCGCCGGTGTTTCCAGAGCCTGATCAACAGCCTGATGGCCGTCCTGGTCACCTGCTTCCTGATGCAGACGCTGGTCAGCCTCTCTGTGGTTCTGATTGGCCTGTACTTCATGCTGGGGGACGGCCCACAGGTAAACCCCGCCCCCGGCCCCACGCCGTGCGGTACGATAGGAGGGTCAGGGCGTTCTGTCCTCTGAGTGACAGGTGCTGTCCTCCTGGTCCTCTGAGTGACTCCTGAGTCCTGACCTGTTAACCCCTGAGTCCTGACCTGTTTACCCCTGAGTCCTGACCTGTTTACCCCTGAGTCCTGACCTGTTTACCCCTGAGTCCTGACCTGTTTACCCCTGAGTCCTGACCTGTTTACTCCTGAGTCCTGACTTGTTTACCCCTGAGACCTGACCTGTTTACCCCTGAGTCCTGACTTGTTTTCCCCTAAGTCCTGACCTGTTTACCCCTGAGTCCTGACCTGTTTACCCCTGAGTCCTGACTTGTTTTCTGTGGATGAGGCGTGGGTCAGCGCAGACGGGACGGACCGTACCAACACACTATTGATCCTAGAGGGGGGGGGGGGGGGGGGGCTTCTGCTGCAGTGAAACCCGATCATCTCCAGGAAACAGAGAAGGGAAATGTAGAGGATTGTGAAGCTTTTAGAGAGCAGACGGTAAACACTTTGAGGCCTTTTAATGAACTTAGAACAAACACATTATCATTCATTCATTATTTCCTCTCTAAACGTATCGATGAAGTATTGTTTTATTATTGATTATCTATTAAGGGGGCAGATTGATGTGGGGTTGGAGGGTCTGACTCTCATCTGAAAGGTTCTTGGTTCGATCCTCGATGTCAGCCGCCTTTAGCAAGATGTCTTTTTACTGTCTAACTCATACCTGCTCCTTAATGACCTCTCTGTACTGTTTAACCCCTACCTGCTCCTTAATGACCTGTCTCTGTACTGTCTAACCCCTACCTGCTCCTTAATGACCTGTCTCTGTACTGTCTAACCCCTACCTGCTCCTTAATGACCTGTCTCTGTACTGTCTAACCCCTACCTGCTCCTTAATGACCTGTCTCTGTACTGTCTAACCCCTACCTGCTCCTTAATGACCTGTCTCTGTAGTGTCTAACCCCTACCTGCTCCTTAATGACCTGTCTCTGTACTATCTAACCCCTACCTGCTCCTTAATGACCTGTCTCTGTACTGTCTCACCCCTACCTGCTCCTTAATGACCTGTCTCTGTACTGTCTCACCCCTACCTGCTCTAATGACCTGTCTTTGTACTGTCTCACCCCTACCTGCTCCTTAATGACCTGTCTCTGTACTATCTAACCCCTACCTGCTCCTTAATGACCTGTCTCTGTACTGTCTCACCCCTACCTGCTCTAATGACCTGTCTCTGTACTGTCTCACCCCTACCTGCTCTAATGACCTGTCTTTGTACTGTCTCACCCCTACCTGCTCCTTAATGACCTGTCTCTGTACTGTCTCACCCCTACCTGCTCCTTAATGACTTGTCTCTGTACTGTCTAACCCCTACCTGCTCCTTAATGACCTGTCTCTGTACTGTCTAACCCCTACCTGCTCCTTAATGACCTGTCTCTGTACTGTCTCACCCCTACCTGCTCCTTAATGACCTGTCTCTGTACTGTCTCACCCCTACCTGCTCCTTAATGACCTGTCTCTGTACTGTCTAACCCCTACCTGCTCCTTAGTGACCTGTCTCTGTACTGTCTCACCCCTCCCAGGACCTTGAAGCCCCCCCCTGTGGGACCAGCACCACCGCTGAGCCCCTCTTCCCCATGGGGGACCCCAGCTACGCCGAGCCAATCAGAGTCAGTGGCCCCTTCAGCCAGCCCTACCCAGAACCAATCAGAATCACAGGACCGTTCAACCAAGACTGCCCAGAGCCAATCAGAGCCCCCGGCCCAGTCAACCAGAACTACCAGGAGCCATTCAGGATGAGCGCACCGTGAAACCAGGAAGACCCCGAACCAAACGGAACTGTACCCCAGGACAGACAGACAGGGAGCCAGACACACAGGCAGACAGACAGGGAGCCAGACACACAGGCAGACAGACAGACAGACAGACAGGGAGCCAGACACACAGGCAGACAGACAGACAGACAGACAGACAGACAGACAGACAGACAGACAGGAAGCCAGACACACAGGCAGACAGACAAACTGGCAGACAGACAGACAGGGAGCCAGACACATAGGCAGACAGACACACAGGTAGACAGACAAACTGGCAGACAGACAGACAGGGAGCCAGACACACAGGCAGACAGGCAGACAGGCAGACACACAGGCAGACAGACAGACAGGCAGACAGACAGACAGGCAGACAGACAGACAGACAGGCAGACAGACAGACAGACAGACAGACAGACAGCCAGGGAGCCAGACATACAGGCAGACAGACAGACAGAAAGACACACAGGCAGACAGACAGGCAGACAGACAGACAGAAAGACACACAGACAGACAGAAAAGCAGACACACAGACAGACAGAAAAGCAGACAAACTGGCAGACAGACAGACAGACAGGCAGGCAGGCAGACAGACAGACAGACAGAGAGACAGGCAGACAAACTGGCAGACAGACCGACAGACAGACAGACAGGCAGACAAACTGGCAGACAGACAGACAGACAGACAGACAGACAGAAAGACAGAATGCCAGACAGGCAGAAAGACAGGTA
>NC_136934.1:52221568-52236568 GCF_949987615.1 Pollachius pollachius | reverse complement strand
AGTCTAAACCTCAAAACATGCTCACTATTTCACCATTCACATCCAAAGGTGGAGAATATCATTCCAGATATTATTTCATAACCTTTGTATTATTTCATGACATGTTTTATCCCAGTCCTTAATGGGACGCCAGGTGACAGTGATGGTTAGTTGTAGAGTTAGTCGTGTCTAGGTGAAGACCGTCTGTGTTTGTTAGACCCTTTCTTAATCTCTGGTTCAGGACCCAACATGGTTCTCCTCCCAGTTTGAGAGCCAGCAGAAAATCTGAGGACCATGAGCTGGGATTCAGAGGTCTGAGGGCACTGGTCCCCCAGTCAAACCAGTTGACCTGTGGTCCACATTCTGAAAACCCTTTAAGAACTCCTGTTATGGACAGTCTCTCTCGGTCAGTCTGTCTGTCTGTCTCTGTTAGTCTCTCTCTGTTAGTCTCTGTCAGTCGGTCTCTTTGACGGTCTGTCTGTCACATGTAACATGTAACCCCCCTCTTCCGAGACCTCCACTGGCTCCCTGTAATAGCTCGCATCAGATTCAAGATGATGGTACTGGCATACAAGGCAGTCGATGGAGCTGCCCCTGCCTACCTCCAAGCATTACTAAAGCCACACACCCCAGCTCGATCCCTCCGCTCAACTACCTCAGCTGGACGTCTGGTACCGCCATCGCTAAGAGCAAGCAAAGGTCGATCAGCGAAGTCACAACTTTTCTCTGTTTTGGGACCTCAGTGGTGGAACGAGCTCCCTACCGATGTCAGGATCGCAGAGTCGCTCACCAGCTTCCGCAAAAGACTCAAAACTCACCTGTTCAGAGTTCACCTCGACTCTGCATAGAAACCAATGCACAGCCACCATTGAATGTTGTACGTCCTGGCACTTGCACATTGGACTTATTCAAGGTACTTAATTGTGTAGCATCTACAGTAGCTGCTATCGTTGCTTTACACGGGGAATGGGTTAGCCTAGCGATTGTAATACTTGCACTTGGTTCTATGAACATCTTTACTGTACCGACAGCGATATATTGTTTCACTTCTTATGACAAATGTACTTATTGTAATAAATGCACTTATTGTAAGTCGCTTTGGATAAAAGGGTCTGCTAAATGCCCTAAATGTAAATGTCTGTCTCTGTTAGTCTGTCTCTCTGTTAGTCTGTCTCTCTATCAGTCAGTCTCTCTGTCAGTCGGTCTCTGTCAGTCTGTCTGTCTCTGTTAGTCTGTTTCTCTGTTAGTCTGTCGCTCTATCAGTCAGTCTCTCTGTCAGTCGGTCTCTGTCAGTCTGTTTGTCTCTGTTAGTCTGTTTCTCTGTTAGTCTGTCTCTCTATCAGTCAGTCTCTCTGTCAGTCGGTCTCTGTCAGTCTGTCTGTCTCTGTTAGTCTGTCTCTCTGTCAGTCAGTCTGTCAGTCTGTCTCTTTGTCAGTCAGTCTGTCTCTGTTAGTCTGTCTCTCTGTCAGTCGGTCTCTGTCAGTCGGTCTCTGTCAGTCTGTCTCTTTGTCAGTCTGTCTGTCTCTGTCAGTCTGTCTCTCTGTCAGTCGGTCTCTCTGTCAGTCGGTCTCTGTCAGTCTGTCTCTTTGTCAGTCTGTCTGTCTGTCTCTCAGTCAGTCTGTCTCGATGCCGACGTGATATTAATATTCCATGTGCTGACTCAACCCTGGCTGAATAACGAAGGGTCAGGTGGAGCCGGTGATTAATGTTGGGTGACAGCACACATTGGCTCTGATTAAATGTGGAACGCACAACACACCACGGTTACCCTGTTGCCACAGGGATTCCTCTAGCTCACGTCCCTGGGCAGGGGGTCGATCTAAGACCATGAGGGGACATGGAGACATTTGGGGATGAACCCACAACCTTTGAGTCTGGGGTGTCAAACAGCCTCAGCGCTGGGCAAACCCGTCCCTGCATGCTGGATGTTACAGTCCTACCCAGGGCTTATGGGATGGAAAGTTGTGAAAACATGATGGGTTGGATGAGACAAAGCGAACAGCCTCTCTCTCTGAGGAAGTCGCTGAGGAACACTCAGTGACTGCATTCTGAATCCTCCTTTGTTTGCTAGGTGGCTAACAGCTAGCTGGCTCAGAGTGTCGGCCTGCCCTCGGTCAACAGTAAATCAGCCGCAGTGTGCGGGTGAGTCAGACAGAGTCCATGGATCAAATCCCTGCCCTTCATGCCTTGCTCAAGAGGGCTGCCTGGTGAAAGCCTTTGGTACGTGAGTTCACACACAAACGCCTACATGTAAAAAAAAACTTTAATATTCCTCTTCTACAGTTCGTGTGTCATGTTATTCTCCAATTATACAGATGATTTAAAAAAAGTACAAAATCAATCATTGTTCGTTCTCAATACACAGAATTCAAAGCGGTCCCAAACATTATTACAGGCAGTCGAATTTGACTTCAATTCGATTAAAAAAAATAAATTAAAAGAATACTTTTGAGCAACAAAAGGCAAAAGAGAACGAAGTGAATACAATCAAACTACAGCGGTGGACTTGGCCGGGGGGCCGTCTCTAGTGGTCCACGTCGTAGGAGCCCGTATGGTGGCCCTTCCCTCCATTCTCCTGCAACACAAAACAAAGCAGTACTCAGCATTGTGTAGCATCTTCTCCTCGCCATCAGTGGTGTATACGGGGAATGGGTTGACCTAGTGATGGTTAGTGCTTGGCGCTTGGTTCTATGAACATCCTTACTGTACCGATAGAGATGTGTTGTTGATGGTAGTCGAAAGTCGCAGATCTCCCAGCTTTCTTGCGGCATTACTCGGAGGCATGGCCCCTTTTTGTTGAAGAGATTTATTTTCGTTGTATTTTCACCACGTTGGTCATTTTAATGTCATTGCTACTTTATTCCGGTCACCAATTTATTCATTGAATGCTCTTAGTGTGCGTGCAATACAATGTAAAGTTGCGTTGTTTGTTTTCGGGCTGGTTTGCTAAAGAGGCTAATGTGGCTAACAATAAACAATGAGTAGCCGATTTCATGACAGAATCACAAAGACGAACAGGAACGCTATAAATGCTCTGAGACGGGAAATGACGTCAAAAGTGCAACTCGGAAGGCTGGCGTCCGAGGATTAAGGAACACACCATTATTGTAAGTCGCTTTGGGTAAAAGCGTCTGATAAACGCCCTAAACGTTAATGTCTAGATGTAACATGTGTGACCTGCTGTTTTCATGTAAACCCTCTGTCACAATAATCCTAGCAAATGGCTGAGGGAGTAAATAACACTTGAAAGACGAAGTGATACGTATTCGGTTACAAAAGGGGTTGTTTGAGTTCTGATGCATAAGATGTCCCACAGCAGAGACTTCGCTTTAGGCCCTGGTTTAAACCAACAACCAATCAAAGCTAAGTATGGACGGTCTCTCTCTCTCTCTCTCTCTCTCTCTCTCTCTCTCTCTCTCTCTCTTTCCACTTGATCCTAAGCGTCCCTTCAAAAGCCTCTTTGTTGGGGTGTGTAGGGGGAAGTGCTGGGTTGGGGGAGGCAGATAGGGGGTCCCTTCACAGTAAGAGTCTTGTCTGTGTCTCAGGAAGAGAACTGTCCCTTCACAGTAAGAGTCCTGTCTTGGGACTGGTGTCCTCCCAGTTCACTATCTATAACTCATGCTGGGATCGGGAGGGGGGCTTTTACTGTGAAAACCTGCTGGCTGGGGCAGGATGGAGATGGTGTGTGTTGACCGTACGGGATACAGAGTGGGAGGAGCGAGATGAAAGGGTGGTGTAGGGGGACAGTGGGGGCCCAGGGAGGGATGGGGTGGTGTAGGGTTGGGTGGGGGGCTCTGGGGTTGGGGGGCAGGTTGTTAGGAATGGGGGGGTCAGGTTTCCTTAGAATTCCAAGGTCCGATTGTTGGAGACAATGAAATGACTGTAAACACACACACACACACACACACCCGCGCACACGTGCACACACGCACACACGCGCACACGCGCACACACACTCACACACACATACACAAACTCGCGCACACACACACACACACAAACTCGCGCACACACACACACACACACACAAACTTGCGCACACATACACACACACACACACACACACAAACTCGCACACACACACACAAACTTGCGCACACAGACACACACACACACACACACACAAACTCGCGCACACAGACACACACACACACACACACACACACACACACATGGAGTCGGATTAGATTCACTGTGCAGGGTTGAGGTGGGAATCGAACCCAGCCCCAGCAGCAGCGTTGTCATGGTAACCTGGGGGGGGTGGGCCACTCACGTAGGAGCCTCCGTTGGGGCCGTCGTAGCGTCCGTGGGTGGTGTACAGGGGGATGTTGGAGTTCAGCTGGTTGTAGGGACTGAAGCTGTTGAACCTCTTACCATGACAGCACCACGCCAACTACACGCAGGTACACACACGAACACACACGCACGCACACACACACACACACACACGTTAACACACACGTTACTACAAACACGTTAACACACATGGTGACACACCTCTTACTACACACATGTTAACACACACTTTATGTTAGCAGACACACGTTAACACACGCGCGCGTTACTACACACGTAAATACACATGTTAACGCACAAGCGTTAACACACGCGTTAACACACACGTTACTACACACATAGACACACACGAGAACACATACGAGAACACGCATGTTAACACACAAGTGTTAACACACATGTTACTGCACATATAAATACACACGTTAACACACACGCAAACATGTGAACGTACATACATAAACACACACGATAACACACATGTTAACACAAACACGTTAACCCACATGTTAACACACACGTTAATACACACATAAATACACACCTTAACACACACACACACGTTAACACACACACACACATAAACACATCTGTAAACACAAACACACACACATAAACACATCTGTAAACTCAAACACAAGCACACAAATACCCCCCCACACACAAAGACACAGAATCGAACATACACAAACACACACACACATACTCAAACACACTCACACACACACACACACACACACACACACGTAAACACACACATATACACACAGGCAGAGACAGACGCACACTGGTCGACATGTGTCGATGTGATCGTACCAGTGCTAAGACCAGTACAACCAGCAGGTCTAGGTGTGTGTGTGTGTGTGTGTGTGTGTGTGTGACCGTACCAGTCCTATGATCAGTAAAACCAGTAGCAGCACCAACAGGGACGCCAGCACCAGCAGAGCGATCCCCCATCCTGGGACCAACCCCCCGTCCACAACCCCCACACTGGGGGCAGTTGTCCCAGTGGAGGAGGTGGTCTTAGTGCTGGTGGTCCCAGTGGAGGAGGTGGTCTTAGTGCTGGTGGTCCCAGTGGAGGAGGTGATGTTACTGCTGGTGGTCCCAGTGGAGGAGGTGGTGTTACTGCTGGTGGTCCCAGTGGAGGAGGTGGTGTTACTGGTGGTGGTCCCAGTGGAGGAGGTGGTGTTACTGGTGGTGGTCCCAGTGGAGGAGGTGGTGTTACTGCTGGTGGTCCCAGTGGAGGAGGTGGTGTTACTGGTGGTGGTCCCAGTGGAGGAGGTGGTGTTACTGCTGGTGGTCCCAGTGGAGGAGGTGGTGTTACTGGTGGTGGTCCCAGTGGAGGAGGTGGTCTTACTGGTGGTGGTCCCAGTGGAGGAGGTGGTGTTACTGCTGGTGGTCCCAGTGGAGGAGGTGGTGTTACTGGTGGTGGTCCCAGTGGAGGAGGTGGTCTTACTGGTGGTGGTCCCAGTGGAGGAGGTGGTGTTACTGGTGGTGGTCCCAGTGGAGGAGGTGGTGTTATGGGGGGTGGTCCCAGTGGAGGTGATGGTCTTACTGGGGGCGGTGGTCTTACTGGGGGTGGTGGTCTTACTGGTGCTGGTGGTCTTACTGGGGTCGGTGGTCTTACTGGGGGTGGTGGTGTTATGGGAGGTGGTGGTCCCAGTGGAGGTGATGGTCTTACTGGGGGCGGTGGTCTTACTGGGGGTGGTGGTCTTACTGGGGGCGGTGGTCTTACTGGGGTCGGTGGTCTTACTGGGGGTGGTGGTGTTATGGGAGGTGGTGGTCCCAGTGGAGGTGATGGTCTTACTGGGGGTGGTGGTCTTATGGGAGGTGGTTCCAGGGGTGGGGGTTACGTGGGTGGTGGGGGTCCCATTGGAGGTGGTGATCTCATGGGGGGTGGGGGTCCCAGGGGTGGTGGTTCCATGGGTAGGGCTGGTCCCATGGGAGGTGGTGGTGCTGGTCGAGGTGGTTGGCCCATTGGAGGTGCTGGTGACATCTTGGGCCATGGCGACCATCTTAATCCCAGGCAGAGGATGACCTTGAAGAGAATACAGCGTGTTGAGTAACCATGGTTACTTCTGTAACCCTGGTTACAGGAGCGGAACCATCCCGCTTGACCGTAGTAAGTAGCATACAGTTACCAACACAGATTACATTTCACTTTTATCTATAACCTTTTTCTTTTGTAATCGAGTTAATCAGCTTCAAATTGAGTTAGAATGGAGCTGTGCGGAACATTGAACACATTGATTTTGGAAAAGAGTGTTATTCTTTCACATCTAGTAAATCGAGATAAGCTCAGAAAATGATAAGGCTTATACTATTGGACTCCTTGGAGTCTCAGCTTTCCTCTGACATATCGTTTGTGTAGACAGCATGAACTGAAAAATATAGTATTTAAACACGTTAGCATTTAGCTTCTACTGGAAGTACACCGGATATGTAGAAAGCACCAAACCTCTAGCAATATAAAAACAAACACATATTAATGCCCAATATATAACATCATATTTCCAATGGATCAATCATTTTATCGCCTGTGTAACAAGAAATACGGTAACTGTTTAAGCCTAACATTTTGTTTCTGGGTTAAATATTGACGTTGTTAGGCTCTGCGACAGCCGAAATGGTTAGCTTTGTGAAAAGCACCCATGGCGTTCTAGCCTCAACGGAAGTCAATGAGACCAACTGAAAGTATAAGAAATGGGTATGAAATTAATCTGTTGAGTCTGAAAAAAGTATAAATGATATCGACATTTGTTAAATGTTTGAGAGAAGGTTAACGGTTAAAATTTACCGAGTTACGAAGTCTGAAGTAGTTTAAGTGTTGGAGAATGGTCCCATGGACTTCCATTATAAAATATTATATTTCAACAGTAGAATATCTTAAAAAGCCTAAAATATTTAACAAAATTGAATGGTAAGTTGCGATTTCAAGCTAATATGAACATTTTAGGTCTCTAGGTGGAAAATTGTGGACGTTTTTTAAGAATAATAACGGAAGAAATAACAATTGTTGAGTTGAACTTACTATTCATGCCTGAATAACTTTTTATATGTAGTTAAAATTAAGTGTAAAAATATATACGTTTATTTAAATTTACTTAAAGGCATTTTCCCACTGACTCAGACTAGTGACTAGTTTTTTAGCCTGAGGCCAGCTTGAGCTACGCAGCGGCTTTGGGACAACCTCCATGCTACAGCCCGCTGCCAGGGTCTACAGTCAGGGCTGTGTGGACCTCCAGGGGCCACAAGCAAGCGGTCAGAACTGTGTAGAACCCCGGGGGAAACAAGCAGGCGGTCGTAGACCCCCCGGGGCCACAAGCAGGCGGTCATTGTCACCCCGGGGCCACAAGCAGGTGGTCAGGGCACTTGTCTGGGCCCATGAGAGAGTCCAGCAGGATGAATTGAAGGCATAATTAACCGTCTAACCCTAGATCAGTCATCCATGAATCATATTTGCATTGTGATTAGTAAGGCGTAGCCTGACCCTTATGAATATACAGAAATGTTATCAGATCGGTCGACCTATAAACCATCCATCCATGACGGCAACATTACACCCACATTGGGTGTTGGTTCTTGATCAGCAGATTTGGTTTGCTGGAATAAAGCTGTGCATATTGTTGGTTGTCTTGTTGATTTAATACACATATGCAGAGAGAGAGAGCATAGAGAGAGAGAGAGAGAGAGAGAGAGAGAGAGAGAGAGAGAGAGAGAGAGAGGGGGGGGAGAGAGAGAGAGAGAGAGAGAGAGAGAGAGGGGGAGACAGAGTTAGCAGTTGTTATATGTACATATTGTTCTGATTTTCTCTTTTGTTTTTATGCATAATATTTGTAATACTGTAATGCTTTGGCAACACTGTTCACCACAATAGTCATGCCAATAAAGCTTTTCAAATTTAATTGAATTGAGAGCAGAGACAGAAAGAGAGAGAGAGAGAGAGAGAGAGAGAGAGAGAGAGAGAGAGAGAGAGAGAGAGAGAGAGAGAGAGAGAGAGAGAGAGAGAGAGAGAGAGAGAGAGAGAGAGAGAGAGACAGAGACGGAGGTTCAGAGTCTCTCCTGCATATGGAAGCTTTGGTTTGTTAAACAAGGTAAGACAGGGAGCAAGAGGGACCGGAGAGGACAGAGGAGATGAGGGAGGAGACGACTGAGGAGACGGCGGAGGAGATGACGGAGGAGACGGCGGAGGAGAAGGCCGAGACGGTGGAGGAGAGGACGGAGGAGATGGCGGAGGACACGACGGAGGAGACGAAGGAGGAGGTGGCAGAGGGACTGAGGAGAAGGAGGAGGGCGAGGAGGAGGAGAGGAGAGGGACTGAGGAGGAGGAGGAGGAGAGGAGAGGGACTGAGGAGGAGGAGAGGGACTGGGGAGGAGGAGGAGGAGAGGGACTGAGGAGGAGGAGGAGAGGAGAGGGACTGAGGAGGAGGAGAGGGACTGAGGAGGAGGAGGAGGAGAGGGACTGAGGAGGAGGAGAGGAGAGGGACTGCGGAGGAGGAGGAGGAGAGGGACTGAGGAGGCGGAGGAGGAGAGGAGAGGGACTGCGGAGGCGGAGGAGGAGAGGGACTGAGGAGGCGGAGGAGGAGGAGGAGGAGAGGGACTGAGGAGGAGGAGAGGAGAGGGGGAGAGGGGGTCTTACCGCAGGCGGCCAGGCCGAGGAGAAGTCCGAGGGTAACGAGGGTCCAAGGCATGGTGCTGCTCAGGAGACAAGGCACAATGTCCGCAGTGTGAGGCAGAGAGGGAGTGTGGGAGCCCGGGAGCCTTTCTCCATCCCAGAGAATGACTCCTTTATCAGCAGGTCAGCGGGGGCTGGGCCCACAGGTGAGCCGCGGGGGGCGGGGGAAGGGGGCGGAGCCGGCCAGGTGATATCCTGCGGTGGGGAGGAGCGACAGACGCACGGCCAACCAGACACAGAGAGATTATTGTTTGACAGCCGATAGCGTAAGCACACAATGCTCTTGGGTTTCCCGGACAAGTGATCATGTGTCTTTATAGCGGGAGGAAGGTGCATTAAGGGAAGGTAAACACTGCTTTATATTGTGGGTTGTGTGTGGCCTATTGTTGTCCGGCAGCCTGCCTCTTCACGAGGAGATCGAACATGCTGATTGGCTGATTGGCTGATCAGCTCTTTGTTGTGTTCTCCAGACTCACTAGCTTAGGGATGCTCACACTTTTTCGGCTTGAGAGCTATTTCCAAAAGGAGTAGGTCAAAATGATAATCTTACATTAAAAACAGCTAAACATATATTTATTTACATATACTGAGTTCTACTCTGATGACTTGCACTGAATGGGGTAAGCCAGGGTTGCATAGTCCGGACAGTAACTGCTGGGAGCTAGCCTGAAGCAGGCTTCCAAATGAACATCAGTGAAGGTGGAACGGTATTTGGATGTAATCTAAACTTTATGTGGTAAACTGACTGGCATAAATTAGTAGAGCAGATAATCCAGTAAAGGAGGTAGCACATTTTCTCATGTTTGGACTTTGCCTTTGTGAGTAAGTCCCAAAATTGTCCATGAGCCCTGGACTTAAGCTCAATATCAGCAGTACCAAAATCTCCTCCTCCACTGCAGACGAGTTCAGGTGAAACAGTGGCGCAGTAAATCAACCTCAACTTCATCCCCTAAATGAAGAGCACATAAATAAAGCGATTGGCTCGGTCTCAAACTTTCAGTGAAAACTCCCAAACTCAGACCCTCCATTTGTAGTGAGACGTCAAACACAGAGGGCAGGAGAATAGGTTTTAGATGCTTTTTATTACGTGATTAAAAGGGCAGTCTGTCAGTAAAGTGAGGCGTCCACTGTGGGACTGAGGCCGTCACACAGGAAACATGAAACATGTGAACACCATCAGACTGGTGGAATGAATGAATGAATGATTCATGAGTAAAATGAGGCATCAGAGCGGTGTGGTGGCTGCGACGTTCAGTTATAGCCGTCCTTCTTGGTCTGCGATTGGTCGGAAGGCAAGGTCACAGAGAGGTCGGGGGTCAATGTGGCCTCGACTGACTCCGCCCCCAACTCCGCTGGAAGAGAAGCAGTGAAGAAGATGAGGGGGGTTAGTGACGAAGGGTGAGTAGTAAATCTCTGGTGGTAGGCTTGAAGGGGAAGGGGGGGGGTCCTCAGCTGTAACGGGTCAGGGTCTAAGAGGTCTTTAAGGTCTAATGGTCTCCTGGTCTTTAAGGGGTCTTTAAGGTCTAATGTCTCCTGGTCTTTAAAGTCTAATGGTCTCCTGGTCTTTAAGGGGTCTTTAAGGTCTAATGGTCTCCTGGTCTAAAGGGGTCTTTAAGGTCTAATGGTCTCCTGGTCTTTAAGGGGTCTTTAAGGTCTAATGGTCTCCTGGTCTTTAAGGGGTCTTTAAGGTCTAATGGTCTCCTGGTCTTTAAGGGGTCTTTAAAGTCTAATGGTCTCCTGGTCTTTAAGGGGTCTTTAAGGTCTAATGGTCTCCTGGTCTAAAGGGGTCTTTTAGGTCTAATGGTCTCCTGGTCTAAAGGGGTCTTTAAGGTCTAATGGTCTCCTGGTCTTTAAGGGGTCTTTAAGGTCTAATGGTCTCCTGGTCTTTAAGGGGTCTTTAAAGTCTAATGGTCTCCTGGTCTTTAAGGGGTCTTTAAGGTCTAATGATCTCCTGGTCTCTAAAATGTCCTGGGTCTAGGGGATCTAGGTCTAGGGGCTCCTGGGTCTAGGGGGTCCTGGGTCTAGGGGGTCCTGGGTCTAGGGGGTCTAGGTCTAGGGGGTCCTGGGTCTAGGGGGTCTAGGTCTAGGGGGTCCTGGGTCTAGAGGGTCCTGTGTCTAGGGGGTCCTGGGTCTAGAGGGTCCTGGGTCTAGGGGGTCCTGGGTCTAGAGGGTCCTGGGTCTAGGGGGTCTAGGTCTAGAGGGTCCTGGGTCTAGGGGGTCTAGGTCTAGGGGGTCCTGGGTCTAGAGGGTCCTGGGTCTAGAGGGTCCTGGGTCTAGAGGGTCCTGGGTCTAGGGGTCCGGGGGCTCACCGGTCTCTCCGTTGAGCAGGGGGGCCAGCTCGGTCCAGAAGGAGCACTCTGCCCGGCGGAGCCCCTGTCGCTGCTGGAGCCTGGGGCCCAGCTCCTTATACTGCGGGGGGGCCGGGGACGGCTGCACGGGCCCCCACTGAGGCAGACCGGCTCCAGGGACCCGCCTGGACCCGGACTGGCCCCGGTTAGGATCACTGGAGGGAAGACACAAAGTTGAACTCCTCACAGCGGTGCTTTAATCCAAAGGTTTACGGGGACTACAGGACGGGTCTGAGAGGGGTTTGGTCACCGCCTCGGAAATGTAGGATTCATTCATTTGAATTCTCCAGTTTTGTGATCAATCAAAGTACAATTCATGATCAATGGAAACTGGCTCCTTACGCCGTTTCGTAAATCTCACAATTGATTTTGTCAAAGGTCTCATCAAAGTTTGTCAATGGAAAATTAATTAGTAAATGGTATCTGTAGCCCATTTTGATGAAGCAGGCAGTAAACTATCTGTACCCCTATTTGATGAAGCAGGCAGTAAACTATCTGTACCCCTATTTGATGAAGCAGTCAGTAAACTAAGTGTACCCTGTTCTGATGAAGTTCGCCACGTAGGTCATCAGGGCCATAGAGAGGCGTCGTCCCTGGGAGCCGAATCTCTGAGAGCTGGTTGGTTGATGAGGAGTTCCGAAGGCAAGCTGAACGTCCAATGGCACTGCCCTGTCAGCACTGGCGACAAACACACTCAGAACCAATCGCAGCCTCGTGAGCACATCATGTGACCGGCTGGTCGGCCAGCAGGGGGCCAGGTGGGTGCTTACCTGTGGTGGACACTGTCCTCAGGGAGGTGGTAGAGGAAGACGTTAGCCTTGTTGCTAGCCCAGTGGCTAGCCATCTGCTGGACGGGACACACGATGAACTGGTCTCTGGATGGGAGGACGAGAGTTAGTGTGACTTTATCGGGTCACTGTAACGGTCTGCCCCGCCCCCCTCACTGACACACACACACACACACACACACACACACACACACACACACACACACACACACACACACACACACACACACACACACACACACACACACAAACACACACACACATACACACACATAACAAAGCAGTGTGGCTAAGCCAGAGAGCCTGGTGGTCAGTAGTAGTAGTGTTAGCTGTAGTTTGTAGTAGGATCCCCTGGTGGTCAGTAGTAGTAGTGTTAGCTGTAGTTTGTAGTAAGATCCCCTGGTGGTCAGTAGTAGTAGTGTTAGCTGTAGTTTGTAGTAAGATCCCCTGGTGGTCAGTAGTAGTAGTGTTAGCTGTAGTTTGTAGTAGGATCCCCTAGTGGTCAGTAGTAGTAGTGTTAGCTGTAGTTTGTAGTAAGATCCCCTGGTGGTCAGTAGTAGTAGTGTTAGCTGTAGTTTGTAGTAGGATCCCCTGGTGGTCAGTAGTAGTAGTGTTAGCTGTAGTTTGCAGTAGGCTCCCCCTGGTGGTCACTAGTGGTAGTGTTAACTACCTGGTGGCGTTGTTGAGCGCCCGGGACAGCAGGCTGTAGCCGGCCGGCGAGGCGGAGTGCTGGAGGCCGTAGAACCAGGAGGCGGCCTGCTTCACCCCCGCCCGGCTCCCCTCGCCCCCCAGGGAGCGGGTCAGCGCCGCGTAGAACGCCATCTTAGCGTCGGCCGCGCCCGCCAGCGCCTGGAAGTCCTACAGGGGCAGAGTGGCCAGACAGTTAGCTAGTTAGTTAGCTGGTTAGTTAATTAGCTGGTTAGGGTCTTCATACGCACTTATCGTATGTGGTACGTCCTTGCACGATGTTAAGTACCTAAACACAGTACTTAGAATCGTATAGCATCTTATCCTAGCTATCTCTGTTTTATAGGGGGAATGGGTTAACCTAGTGATGGTTAGTGCTTGGCACTTGGTTCTATGAACATCCTGACTGTACCCACAGTGATATATTGTTGTTTCTCTCTCTTCTGACTAATGTACTTATTGTAAGTTGCTCTGGATAAAAACGTCTGATGAACGCCCTGAATGTAAACGTGAATATAAAATCCATTATTTATCCGTTATTAGTATTGTGCTTCCACTGACTGAACAAGAGGACCGTCTCTGATTTAAGGGACCGTCTCTGATCTAAGGAACCGTCTCTGATCTAAGGGACCGTCTCTGATCTAAGGGACTGTCTCTAATCTAAGGGACCGTCTCTGATCTAAGGAACCGTCTCTGATCTAAGGGGACCGTCTCTGATCTAGGGGACGGTCTCTGACCTAAGGGACCGTCTCTGATCTAAGGGGCCCGTCTCTGATCTAAGGGACTGTCTCTGATTTAAGGGGACCTTGATCTTGGCCGCTCGGCGGATGAGGCCGTCCTCTGCTGACGTGCCCATGAGAAGGGGAAGCCTGTGGGCGGGGGAGCGTCCGATTGGCTGTCTGACGGACGACAGGACCCCGGCCGAGACCGGAGACCACGCCTGGAAGGGCCCGCTGGCGGCCAGGAGCTGGAACACACGCACACGCACACATGCACGCACACACACACACACAAACACACAGACACACCGCACGCACACACAGGCATACACACACGTCTTAATATGAACCGTGGATTTGCTTTGTAGGAAAATCACATTGATGTATAATAAGACAATATGTTTATGAAGTTATACAACAATAGTATAATCTGTACCTTGGTCTGGGCGGCGTTGAGAGTGTGCACTGGGGACTGTCGGAGGCAGGCGGCCATCTTGTCTTCGTCGGCGGGGCTGCTGGGGTGAAGGGTCGGGCAGCCCAGCTGGGAGGCCAGCTCCACGGCCTGGGCCCGGGCTGCCGAGGACGACTGGAGCGCTGCTGGGGAGAAGAGCGACCCGCCCTACAACGGAACCCCATCGTTACTGTCCACCTCGTCAACCTCGTTAGCGACCACCTCGTTAACCTGGTTAACCTTGTTATCACTCACCTCGTTAAGCTCGTAATCACTCACCTCATTCAACTCATCACCGGAATCATCATCATCATCATCATCATCATCATCATCACCGCCATCACCATCACAATCATCACCTTCATCATCATCATCATCGACATCATCATCATCCTGACAATATTGTGTCAACAGCTCAGGACTGTTGCCGTAGTTATCAGAGGGGAGGAGTCAGGAGGCCCGGGAGCAGATAGGGAGGGAGCAAGAGGAGGAGGAGGAGGAGGAGAAGGAGGAGAAAGACGAGGAAGAGGAGGAGGAGGAGAAGGAGGAAGAGGAGGAGGAGGAGGAGGAGGAGGAGGAGTTCTCACCATGAGCATCATGCCTTGGAACAGAGGCGGAGAGGAAGATAAGGAGAGGAGATGAAGGGCGGTGATGTCTGCCCCGCGTCGCTCCGCCCCCACCGTCACCCTCCGGCTGGCCCCGCCCACCAGGGCGATGTGGGCGGAGACCCAGCGCAGCGCCGCCGCCTGGTCCAGCATCCCGTAGTTACCAGGGAGACCAGAAGAGCCTGCGGACGGATGGATGGACAGGCCGCCATTAAGTCTGTGTGTGTGTGTGTGTGTGTGTGTGTGTGTGTGTGTGTGTGCGTGCGTGCGTGCTGTGCGTGCATGTGTGCGTGTGTGATTGTGTGAATGTGTGAATGTGTGAATGTGTGATTGTGTGAATGTGTGAGTGTGTGTGTGTGCACCTGTACTGAGGAATCCCAGCGCAGCGGTTCTGTAGCTGGCCGTAACCACGACGATGTTACCAACAGCGGCCAGGGCGGAGCCATCCAACA
>NC_136934.1:52214068-52216568 GCF_949987615.1 Pollachius pollachius | reverse complement strand
GACAATATTGTAAGTCGCTTTGGGTAAAAACGTCTGCTGAACACCCGCAATGTAAATGTAAATGTAGCGGCTTGATACGGACTCACCTCTCTTCCTGTGGGCGCTGGTCGGCCTCCGGGCCAGCAGGGGGCGACACGGCTCTCGCAGCTTCTTGTCGTAGGCGCCGCACACGGTGCTGTCAGGGAACAGCAGGCAGGAGTGAAAGACCTCCGAGTCATCCTGCCTCACGTCCACCAGAGAGCAATGCTCCTCTTCGTCACAGCCTGCAGAACACAGCATCATCGTCCTCTCATCATCATCATCATCATCATCATCATCATCATCATCGTCATCATCATCCTTGTCATCATCTTTGTCATTTTCATCATCGTCATCTTCGTAGTCATCATCATCTTCATCCTCATCCTCACCATTTAGTGCCATTTTGAACTTTAGATGCTATCATTTTTGGTGTGTATGCTGTGTGTGTGTGTGTGTGATTGACATACGTTTGAGGCACCAGAGCAGTGCCTGCTGGGAGTTGTAGTCCTCTTTGTGGAGCCAGTAGGTTAACCCTGGAGGACTCCTGGTGGGGTCCACTACAACACCGTCCTCTGGCAGGGGCTCGAACCCGGCCTCTACTGACGCTGTACACACACACACACACACACGCACACACACACACCCATACATACACACAATAGAAAAAAACCCAGACTAAATAGACTTGCTCAGTGTTTCTTTCTTCTCTGAAATGTTGTGTTTGTCTGACTCTGTTTGAGTCCTGTTAGGATGGGAGCAGGGAGAGAGGAGAGGGGAGGAGGAGGAGAGAGTAGAGGGGAGGAGGAGAGAGAGGAGGAGGAGGAGAGAGGGGAGGAGGGGGAGAGAGGAGAGGGGAGGAGGAGAGAGGGAAGGAGGAGAGAGGGGAGGAGGAGGAGAGAGGAGAGGGGAGGAGGACAGAAGGGAGGAGGAGGAGAGAGGAGAGGGGAGGAGGAGAGAGGGGAGGAGGAGGAGAGAGGAGAGGGAAAGAGGAGAGAGGGGAGGAGGAGGAGGAGGAGTTAGGGAGAGAGCAGGGAGAGAGGAGTGGGGAGGAGGAGAGAGGGGAGGAGGAGTTAGGGAGAGAGCAGGGAGAGAGGACAGGGGAGGAGGAGAGAGGGGAGGGGAGGAGGAGAGAGGGGAGGGGAGGAGGAGAGAGGGGAGGAGGAGGAGAGAGGAGAGGGGAGGAGGAGAGAGGGGAGGAGGAGGAGTAAGGGAGAGAGCAGGGAGAGAGGACAGGGGAGGAGGAGAGAGGGGAGGGGAGGAGGAGAGAGGGGAGGGGAGGAGGAGAGAGGGGAGGAGGAGGAGAGAGGAGAGGGGAGGAGGAGAGGGGAGGAGAGGGGAGGAGGAGGAGTTAGGGAGAGAGCAGGGAGAGAGGAGAGGGGAGGAGGAGAGAGGGGTGGGGAGAGGAGAGGGGAGAAGAGAGGGGAGGGGCAGATAGAGAGGAGAGTTGAGGAGGAGGAGGAGGAGGAGAGGAGAGCAGAACGATTGTGCAGTGACACTAACCGTCCACAGGGGGGTGCTGCTCCCTGCTACTGCAGGAGGATCTGTCTGCAGCAGCGAGCTCAGAGCCTGACAGACAGACAGACAGACAGACAGACAGACAGACAGACAGACAGACAGACAGACAGACATGTTCTGTAACCCACTGAGGATGGACAGAAAGTAACTACAACCTTGTATAGATTGTTACCAGTATAGATGGTATACCATGATGTATATATGGGCTGTTACCAGTATAGATGGTATACCAGTATGTATATTCGGGCTGTTACCAGTATGGATGGTATAGCAGTATGTATCTATGGCTTGTTACCAGTACAGAGGACCAGTATTACCAGTGGTTTGCAAGTAGATGCTCTGGAAGGAGACGATGGAGGACTCATGGTCTGTCTCAGCTGGAGACAGAGAACACATATCAATACAATCTGATCAGTACAGATCAATTCTGATCTGATCCATACAAATCAATACAAATCAAATTCATACAAATCAATCCATGCAATCCAGTATGGAACCATATTCATCAATTCTTTGGGACTGTTCTGATCTCCGAGGTGCGAGGTCAGAGCCATGCTGAGTAGTGATGATCTGGGGATGAATGCTTACTGATGTTGAACTCCTGACCCCCGAAGTTAAACACAGAACTCCTCTGGAGCTCGTTGGAGCTAAGCCCCGCCCCGCACACGCGATTGGCTGTTCCCTGGCCTATCACGTCCCAGTCCTGGTCGGCACACATCAGCACGGACGGAGTTCTCATCAGACCACAGAGGATAGAACCTGAGGGAGAGAGGGAGGAGGGAGGAGAGGAGGATAAGGGGCCGAGAGGAGATGACAGGTGGGGAGAACAGGAAAGAGGAGAGATAAGGAGAGGAGAGGAGAGAGTAGGAGGAGGAGATAGCAGAGGAGAAAGGGGGAGGGAATAGGAGACAAGAGGGAGGAGGAAATGAGACCAAAGAGAAATTAAGGAAAGAAAAGGAGAGAT
>NC_136934.1:52206568-52209068 GCF_949987615.1 Pollachius pollachius | reverse complement strand
GTTACACCTGGTTGCTAGGTAATACCTTGTTACACCTGGTTGCTAGGTCATACCTTGCTACACCTGGTTGCTAGGTAATACCTTGTTACACCTGGTTGCTAGGTAATACCTTGTTACACCTGGTTGCTAGGTAATACCTTGCTACACCTAGTTGCTAGGTAATACCTTGTTACACCTGGTTGCTAGGTAATACCTTGCTACACCTAGTTGCTAGGTAATACCTTGTTACACCTGGTTGCTATCTTAAACCTGGTAGGGGGCACATGCTTGAGAATTATACCTGGTCGCTAGGGAACAACCCCACTAGCAAATTACACCTGGTTGCTATGTTACACCTGGTCGTTAGGGTGAGTCTACGCACGGTCACATGATGGGATGCTCCCTGTGCTGCGATCTGTTCGGCTGCCGGTCACTTCCTGTCCGTCGTCAGACACACACCAGCAGGAAGTGATGTCACACTGCAGGGGAACGAAGCCTCCATCGGGCTGACACTGAAGACCCTGAAGCTCACACCAACTAGGACCTACACACACACACGCACACACACACACACACACACACACACACACACACACACACACACCCACACCAAGACACAGATAAACAGACAGAAACACACACACACCCCAAAATACACTCAATTGTAGCTTTCAGTCTATGACTGAAATGTGTTGGTGTGTGTGTGTATCTGTATCTGTCTGTATCTGTCTGTGTCTGTGTGTGTGCGTCTGTGTGTGTGTGTGTGTGTGTGCGTCTGTGTGTGTGTGTGTGTCTGTGTGTGTGTGTGTTTGTGTGTGTGTGTGTGTGTGTTTGTGTGTGTGTGTTTGTGTGCGTTCCCTACATGTGGGTTCTCCAGCGGGGCTGAGGTCGGCCGGTCGGACCACCCGTCCCGTCAGTGGACTGACGCACCAGGCTGCAGCGCCCCCTGTCTGCAGCACCGAGAACCGCCCGTCCTGGAACACAGGCACACACGTTACCACGGCAACCCACCGCCGTTAGGGCCACCCCGACGTTACCGTGGAAACCCACTGCAGTCAGCGACACACAGACGTTACCGCGGCAACCCACCGCCGTCAGGGACACACAGACGCCACCGCGGCAAGCCACCGCCGTCAGGGACACACCGACGTTACCACGGCGACCAGCCACTGTCACCACGGCAACCCGTCGCCGTGACCACCACCTAGAGATGCGCCTGCAGACCTACCTCCTCACACCGTGGTCGGTAGGATGCCGTGATGTCAGAGGTGAGGTCAGAGCCCTTCAGCCAACCAGAGAGCAGCATGTGGCCCTCAGCTCTCTGACACGGAGACGGACCTGCAGGACCAGAGCCGGAGAGTCAGGGGGGTGTGTGTGTGTGTGTGCACATGTGTATATGTGTGTGTGTCTGAGTGTGTGTGTGTGAGTGTGTATGGTTGTGTGCGTGTGTGTGTGTGTGTGTGTGTGTGCGTGTGTGTGCACCTGTGTGTGTGTGTGTGTGTGTGTGTGTGTGTGTGTGTGTGTGTGTGTTTGTGTGGGTGCGTGTGTGTGTGTGTGTGTGTGTTTGCGTGTGCACGTGTGTGTGTGTGTGTGTGTGCTCCTACATTGGGGCATCTTCAGAGGGTGACTGGTGAGGGAGTCTGGGATGTATTCTCCATCTTCATCTACACACCAACACTGACCTGTGCCCACAAAAAAATACACACTTAAACACACAATCGTATTTATGAACAAGTCAGACATTTAATAAAAACATTTGTACTGTGTGCGTTTGTGTGTGTGTGTGTGCGTGTGTGTGTGGATGTGTGTGTGTGTGTGTGCGTGCGTGTGCGTGTGTGTGTGCGTGTGCGTGTGTGTGTGTGTGTGTGTGTGTGACCTGTGCTGGGGTGACACTGTGTGGACAGCCACAGTCCGAGTGCGTCGCACTGTGGGGAGTACGGCTGGTAGGAGACGCTCAGAACCTCCGACCGCTGGGGGAGCCACGCCATCTGGACCGCTGTAACACACACAACGAACCTAACGCACCCCACTGAGACACACACACAACAAACCTAACGCAACCCACTGAGACACACACCACAAACCTAACACAACCCACTGAGACACGCACACAACGAACCTAACGCAACCCACTGAGACATACACAACAAACCTAACACAACCCACTGAGACACACACACAACGAACCTAACGCAACCCACTGAGACACACACAACAAACCTAACACAACCCACTGAGACACACACAAAAAACCTAACACACCCCTCAGAGACACAGGCACAACGAACTGAACGCACCCCACTGAGACACACAACAAACCTAACGCACCCCACTGAGACACACACACAGCGAACCAAACGCACCTCTAACACACAGCCACAACACAAACACACAAAGGACCTAGAGCAAGGCATTAACACAGGCAGGGTCAGGGGATTGATTCCCACTGCAGCCGGGATGGTTGATCTAAGGATTCACCCCTGATTAAGTTTATGACTTAATTAAGTTGAGTTAATTAAGG
>NC_136934.1:52169068-52199068 GCF_949987615.1 Pollachius pollachius | reverse complement strand
ACTATCTCCTGGCCCTGAGCATCCACACACCAGCACTGCTCACGCCCGGTACTGCACTGGAAACTCCTGTGAGACAGACAGGTGGTCAGACAGACATGTTGTCAGACAGACTGGTTGTCACGGAAACAGGTGTGCACACAGACAGGTAGAAGGACAGAAAAATGGTCAGACAGACAGGTGGTCAGGCAGACAGATGGTCAGACCGACAAGAGGTCAGGCAGACAGGTGGTCAGGCAGACTTGTAGTCAGACAGACAGGTGGTCAGACAGACAGGTTATCATTACCTGAACTGGCCGTCTGCTGTGCAGTGAGGGATGCTGGTTTGTTGCCTGGCAACAGCCACGCTCCGTAAGGACTCACACTGACTTATCAACTCCGACTGGTACTCTGACACAAACAACAAAAGCCACATGTAAACAACACAACAAACAACTCAGAGGCACGTCAACACATCATGTAAACAAACAACAACAAGACCCCTTATGTGTTGGCATGTCTTGTGTTGTTGTGTTGTTTACCTGTTAGAGATATATACAACAATAGAGAGACAGACAGCTAGAGAGACAGACAGACAGACAGCTAGAGAGACAGACAGACAGACAGCTAAAGTTAGAGAGACAGACAAATAGAGAGACAGCCAGACAGCTAGCGATAGAGAGACAGAACGATAGAGAGACAGACAGCTAGAGATAGAGTGACAGACCGATAGAGAGACAGACAGCTAGATATAGAGACAGACCAATAGAGAGAAAGGGAGACAGCTAGAGCAGACAGACAAACAGACAGACAGACAAACAGCTAGAGACCGTCTGACAGCTAGAGACAGACAGGCAGACGAATAGAGAGACAGACAGACACCTAGAGACAGAGAGACAGAACGATAGAGAGACAGCTAGATCTAGAGAGATAGACCAATAGAGAGACAGAGAGACAGCTAGAGACAGACAGACAAACAGCCAGACAGACAAACAGCTAGAGACCGTCAGACAGCTAGAGACAGACAGGCAGACCAATAGAGAGACAGACAGCTAGAGATAGAGTGACAGACCGATAGAGAGAGAGAGAGAGAGAGAGAGAGACAGACAGACAAACAGCTAGAGACCGTCAGACAGCTAGAGACAGACAGGCGGGCAGACAGACAGGTACCTGAGGCCTTGCTGTGGGTGCCCCCCGGCCCCCAGGCCAGGAGCAGAGCGGCGATGAGGATCCTGGACATGGTGCGGGTCGCCGTGGTGACGGACCACACGCAGCCTCCCCTCTTTATACCAGCGGGCTGCACAGTCATCCTGAGTGGGACCGGAGCCCCTGACCCCTCCTCCTCCTTCACCCTCCTCTTCCTCCTCCTTCACCATCATCATCCTCCTCCTTCACCCTCCTCTTCCTCCTCCTTCACCCTCCTCTTCCTCCCCTCCACTCTTCCTCTTCAGCTGAGAGCCACTCCGATCACTAGTGGACTCTGACCCAGCTCAAGAAGATCCCATTTTATGGAGTTATTTTACTTTTAGTGATATATATACTATTTAACAATTATGAATGAATAATTGTTTCAGTATATACTACACGTGAACAATCCAAAAATAAACAAGATAACACTTTTTGCCGGGATTTATTTGTTTTTATTAGCATTTTTTTTTTTTTTTTTTAATGTGGACATTTTGCTGCGAAAACAATATCCCGAGTTTGAGATCTCAGAAAACCAATCAAATTGCGCCATTTTAGGAGGTTTACGTGTAGCTTATACTAATTAACAATTATTCACCGAGGGAGCCTGAGGTGAATAATTTTTTTAACATATACTACACGAGAACACTCCAAAAATAAACAAGATAACACTTTTTGCCGGGATTTGTTTGATTTTATTAGCGGCTTGTTTGTTTTTATTAGTGTGACGAGAAGCATAAGCACTCACAACCACATGTACACACACACGCACACACGCACACGCACACACGCACACGCACACATACACACACAAAACAGAAGAGGGATCAAAAGATTAAGTTGTTATTTTGGGTGTAAGAAAATAATGCATGATTTGTAGTTTGAATATGTTTTTGGTTCTTTGCAGACTGATGTAGACCACTTCACACAACCAGCAGGGGACAGCTATTACTGGTCGCATCTGGGCATTTATGTCATCACTATTTTCGTTTCGAATCCATTGTAATGACCAATATGTCCAACAGAGGGCGCTAAAGGCCATGATACACCGTACGGAACACGGTGTGCGTCTTAACGACTTTATCGACTGTAAAGGTGTTCAGCCTGTAAACAGGATTGTCACCTTTAGGATCACCACCTTTGAGAACCTTAAGAACCCTAAAACAACGTTCGACAGCTTATTTGCTAGGCCTTCTTCATTTTATAACCATTTGGTTGATACTATTTGTGAATTAAGATGTTATGATGTATTAAGGCTTTCCGCCACACCAAAATATGTCATGGCATACCAACGATTTGTGACTGTCTTTCTTATTTCTTGTGCATAAAATTGAAATCAGTTATTTTATGTTTTTGTAATATGCATATAGGAAATATCTTTAAACTGGGATGTGTGATCAATGGTCCCTGGAGTTGTTTTTCAAAGCGTGGAGATGTGGGGGGGGATTACACATGTGTTGGCTCTCTCCCGGGGTCCGAGGGCTCGGAAAGTAAGCAGATGATGTCACAGCGGGGGTATGTCAACTCTGCTGGAACAACACACACATATGCATGCACACACGAACACAGACACACACACCCACGCATGCATGCACACACGGACACGCACACACACACACACACACGTGCGTCCACACCCACGCACAGACACGCATGCATGAAAAAAGCCCACTCATGCATGCGCACACATTCACGAACACACACATATGGACACGCACGCAGTAACACACAAATACAGACATCATGCCCACACACAGGGCCGGTTAAGGGACCGGTTAAGGGGTCGTTTAAGGAGCCTTGAAGTTGCATGGACGCCCCGGTTGGCGTCTCTGTCAGATGAGACAACCCACTCGCTCCGAGTTCGTCAAAAATCGACGCTTTTTTTTTCTTTGGGGGTGAACCGCGGTCAACTCCCTTTCAAATCAGTGTCAAAGTAATGGTTAGAGTTAGGATTAGGGTTAGGGTTACATACTTATCAGTGGTCGCCGTAGAGGGATTACATTGTAATGAGTTGAAACCCCCCTGCGTCGAATGAAGACGCACAAGGACACCCTTTGCGTCAGCGGTTCAGCCCCAAAGAAAAAAAAAGCGTCGATTTTTGACGAACTCGGGAGTGAGAATGCGTTGGATGAGAGAGTTCTTCATCAACCCAACCTCCTCATCCTCAGGCTCCGACATTCCCGGACAGAGATCAGCCGGGAACATCTGGAATTTATGTTGTTGTGCTCGTAAGGGACGCCCCCCCATCTCCCCCCTCCCTCTATCTATGCCTGGCTGTGTTCTCTCTCTCTCTCTCTCTCTCTCTCTCTCTCTCTCTCTCTCTCTCTCTCTCTCTCTCTCTCTCTCTCTCCCCCATTCTCTGTCGCAACCTCTCTCTCTCTCTCTCTCTCTCTCTCTCTCTCTCTCTCTCTCTCTCTCTCTCTCTCTCTCTCTCTCTCTCTCTCTCTCTCTCTCTCTCTCTCTCTCTCTCCCCCATGTTTTCTTTATTGAAGACATTGACCCGATCTGCATGCAATGCTGTTGCAATCTGCAAATAAATAAAAACCTAACCCTATAGTTTAGGTTTAAAAAAAACATGTAACCATGGCAACCATTCAGAAAAAACCGTGTTTGTTTTATCAAAGTAGGCTAATCATAACGGAATAGATAATCTTTGTTATTATTAGTTACAATATTACAATAGTATTATTATAGTATTCGTTTTTATTAGTAGCAGTTTTATTATTATTACTATACTTATTATTACGACCATTATTATATTCTATTATTTTATTATAGTATATAGTTATTATATGTATTTATTATAGTAATATATACATTTATATAATATTAATATATTACTATGTTTTATTAAAGTATTATAAGTATTATAGTATTTTTAACCGACAGCCTTGTCTCCGTTGTCAATGGAAACGCCAACTATGACTTCCGGGGTGAGAGGTCGCCGGAGGATCCAAGATGTCTGCGCCCGACGAGTTGTTCTGCTGGGAGGGCGACTGGGGGCTCCCGTCCGTGGACCCCGACTGCCTGGTCCTACTGGTAAGTCGCTCCGCTCGTACACTCGGTCCGCGACCGGCTGCCGGTGGTCCTCGGGATCCGAACCGGCAGCCCTTAACCCCGCCAGCACAGCGCTCTGCCGGAACCGCGTTAGCCCTGGAGCTAAAGTCAGACTGGGTCCTGATGGAGGAGAGGAGGAGGTGTCGCGCTCTTGGCTGCGGATGTCCTTCTGTCGAAGTGACATGTTTAAAATGGGAGGAATGCCTTCTCCTCTGTAGTTGGTGTTGGGGTTAGTCGACGTGTTAACGAATGAATGAATGTATTCATGTTGTCAGCAGTCCCAGGGTTAAACGGTAGGGGACGTGACATCGCGCCGTCCGCACGAGGAGCTCTGAGCACCTCGTCTCCTCATCACTGAGGGGGTTTAATGATCCCTTAGAGTATAGTGACGGTTTTAAATAAAGGTTGATCAGTAAAACATCCTCTTAACGTCTTGATGTAGGCTACGGTCCAGTCGGATGTAACCCCGTGTTGTGACACTCTGCCTATCTCTGGGTTTGTTGGTCAAGCCCATACAGTTTGGAACCCTATGGATATAAACTGTGTTGGATGCTGAAGACAACAGAAAACTCTCCCTGTCAAGGGCGTAGGAACTGGGGGGGACGGAGGGGACGTGTCCCCTCAAATATTGGAGACAGGTGCATTTGTCCCACCTAACAATTATACCGGGGGGAGAAAAATATTTGATTTTATTTTGAAAGCGCAACACAGCGTCTTGTCACCGCTTCTTATTCTAAAAAACTGGATGATTGAGCATGCAATTAAAGAAATGATTTGATATTTATCAGTTCATTACTGCCATTCAAAATGTGTTTTCCTTTACATTTACAAATGTATCTTTTTAGTAGAATAAAATATATTTGTGAATTTTTTTCAGTGTAGTTAATTTATGACATATTTCTGCATTTCAAACCATTAACGGATCTGTCAGGTTTCCGATATGTGTCCCCCCCAATGTTTAACTCATTCCTACGCCCCTGCTCCCTGTGCTTATTGTTCTCACTTGACTTATTTAGCTGGGCGGCATGTGGCTCAGGAAGTTTAGCAGGTTGTCTTGTAACCAGATGGGTGCTTGTAACCCTCCAGGGTGTTGAAGTGTCCCTGAGGAAGACGCCTCACCCTGACTGCTCCCGACGAGCTGGCTGTCGCCCTGCGTGGCTGACTCCGCCGTCGGTGTGTGAATGTGTGCATGAATGGGTGAATGTGAGGCAATTTTGTAAAGCGCTCTGAGTTGCATTTGGTTAGAAAAGCGGTCTGGGATCTGCAGGTCTAGAGTCTGCAGGTCTAGAGTCTGGTCTGCAGGTCTAGGTCTAGTCAGGTCAAGGGTATTTTTTTCCTCAAGACCAGCAGACGTCGGTCTAGGGTCTGCAGGTCTAGAGACAGCAGATCTGCAGTCAGCCATGGCAGCGTTTGGTCATATCTCTACCGACCATTACTGAACAATAGAACCGTGTCAGGGCTAAAAGGCGAGTGTGTCACAAGAGTGGCACAATGTGGCTGTTGGCCGACCACACACACAAACATGGAGGATAAAGGAAAGAGCGGAGCATGTCTCAGCGCTGGTTGACGTCACTGGTGTTGGGGAGAGTGAATCATCAATCACAAACCCCAGATGTTAGTCAGAGCCATGGGGGAGGACTTCAGTTCTTTCTAGAGATGTTCCAATGCCATTTTTTTCCTTCCCGATACTATTCAGATTCCTGAACCTGAGCATCGGCCGATACAGCATCTAGCGTTGTAGCTACTAACAGCACTTGTTCCTATCAAAGGGTTCTTTTATGATGACAGAAAGGATAGCCTGTCATGTGATGGCATCAGATCGGCGCATAGACTTGTGTACTCACCGACACACAACGCTGCGTTTTAGGCAGTACCTGAGGAATTTCCAATGCTGGTATCGGATCAACTCTAGTTCTTTCTCGTTCTCACATTCCTTCAGGGCCACCTATTATAATTATAATGTGCACCAGGTTGAAACGTCCAACCTGTTTCAAAATTCAAAATCCTCCCCCGTGTGACGTCACCAGAGGGTGGATTGTTGTGCTTATGGATCATAAACATAACACCTTGTGGTGACAGAGCTCCCCTTCAATAAAACATCTCTGAAGCAGAAGAGCGCCGGTTCCTCTGTGGTTATTACGGCCAGATGAATGTCTGCGGAGACAGGACCGGACGAGGAGTTTCCTTGATTCACATCCTCTCTAGTCCCCTCTGACAGGAACACGGCCGCCGTGAGCCAGCCTTGGCCGGGCCCGCCGGCCAAGGCTGGCTCATCATCAGCCGCCGGCTCCTCGACCCTTCCAGCTCCATTGCAACATGTTGGTGTTGGAGCGGGATCTGAGGCCGGGAGTGACAGCCGAGCCCGGGCTGTGACTTATCTCCCCGCTCCAGCTCTCTGCGGTTGGAAACACTTAGCGCCCTTCTCCCCGCTCGGAGAGCCGCCGCCTGCGCTCCAGACCGCAGCTCCACTACTGGTTTCCAGCTGTCGCTGCCGTCAACAGTCCCGGGCTCCTCGTGTTCCCCCCCCCAGTGAGGGGGACACTTCCTCTCAGTGCTGAGCTCTCCTGGATGTCTCCTCCCAGTGAGACACTGGAACCATTAGCGGAAACATCAGCTCAGTATCTCAACAGCACAGGGCTCTCCTTTGTCCGCTGTAGTCCTCCCTCCGTTCCTTCGGCTCCTCTGAACTCTGCCTCGTCGGGGGGGGAAACCAGCTTGTGCGGAAGAACATCTGAATAGTTGTAATTTGATGAAATGCTATGAGTGTTCTCAGCCTCCCTGGTAGGTGGTCGGGGTTCCTGATTCACTGTGAGCCGCTCTGGGTGAATGAGTAAATAGTAAGCAGTGTTGTTGTGCAGGCTGCCTAGCAACCCTGGCCTGGCGCTGCCGGCTGCCGGCACAGGCTGTGGCCGCGGCGGTTCCCCCACAGTGCTTTTACAGGGTTCTGCTCTGAGCCTCAGGGGCACGGCGCCGCGGAGACGGTAATCAGATCCTCAGATCTTTAAAGACCTCCTGGAGAAGAGTCTGGAGGAGCTGCCTGTTTCCACCGGCGTCAGCAGACCAGGGAGAGCAGTGGTTCCACACCAGTGGGTAGGGGTTCCTCCCCAGTGGGTGGTGGTTACACACCAGTGGCGACTGATTCCCACCACTGGGTTGGGAGACTGTGGTGGGTCTTGAGGCAGGACTTGGGTATAGGGCTGGGTATTGCCATGTACCACACTTTTCACTTTGATTCTTTAGGTCTTCATTCAATTCGATTTCGATTCGATGTTGATCCAATTGCTTCGATATCGATTCAAAAATACGTGCAGATTTTTTTCTTTCTTTTTTATGGAAATAATCGATTTTCAAAAATATTCTGAATCGAAATTGAAAATAAATTGCGGTGCATTGATGGATTGATATTTTTACCCAGCCCTGCTGTTCATAGGCGTTCCACACAGCTGGAAGTTGAAGCCTTGACTGCGGCTGGCAGGGGGGAGTGATGGCCAGGTGGGGGTGAGGGGATGGCGGTTTGGAGAACCAGCAGACCGGAATGGGGCCCTCGTGTCCGCGGCGGTCGAGGACGGGTTCTGGTCTCATGTCTCAGCGCAGCACCCCTCGTCAGCCCTAACCAACAGTTCCTTCTTGAACTGATATGCTAATGCGGGGCCTGTCACGCATATTGATGAGGTAGCACGACGGGTGCTTTTAGATTTCTGGTTTCCACTTCATTGATCAGAAGTAATCGCCATATATGTCATATTATTAACTATGATTAATATGTGAAATAATAAAAGCGCAGTGATGGAATTTCAAACTCATGGTGAATACTGAGACTAGACCACAGGAGGAGCTAGACCAGGAGGAGCTAGACCACAGGAGGAGCTAGACCAGGAGGAGCTAGACCAGGAGGAGCTAGACCAGGAGGAGCTAGACCAGGAGGAGCTAGACCAGGAGGAGCTAGACCACAGGAGGAGCTAGACCAGGAGGAGCTAGACCAGGAGGAGCTAGACCAGGAGGAGCTAGACCAGGAGGAGCTAGACCAGGGGGAGCTAGACCAGGAGGAGCTAGACCAGGAAGAGCTAGACCAGGAGGAGCTAGACCAGGAGGAGCTAGACCACAGGAGGAGCTAGACCAGGAGGAGCTAGACCAGGGGGAGCTAGACCAGGGGGAGCTAGACCAGGAGGAGCTAGACCAGGAGGAGCTAGACCAGGAGGAGCTAGACCACAGAAGGAGCTAGACCAGGAGGAGCTAGACCAGGGGGAGCTAGACCAGGGGGAGCTAGACCAGGAGGAGCTAGACCAGGAGGAGCTAGACCAGGGGGAGCTAGACCAGGAAGAGCTAGACCAGGAGGAGCTAGACCACAGGAGGAGCTAGACCAGGAAGAGCTAGACCAGGAGGAGCTAGCCCAGACCCTGGACCAGTAGGAGGAGGTAGAGGTGAGGAGCCCGGGCCTCGTGGGTCTGCTCGCTCCAGCGCTGGCGTCTCCTCTGCGCTTTACGACCCGCAGGAATGAGCAGGAATTTCCTCATAAACCCGTCTGGTGATGATGTCAGCGTTCCTTCCCTTCCCACCTCGCCATCTCTGTCTGGAAGACCGGCCGGGACCCTGAATAACACCACCCCCGCCCGGGACCCTGAATAACACCACCCCCACCCCGCCCGGGACCCTGAATGACACCACCCCCGCCTGGGACCCTGAATAACACCACCTCCACCCGGGACCCTGAATAACACCACCTCCACCCGGGACCCTGAATAACACCACCCCACCCAGGACCCTGAATAGCACCACCCCACCCGGGACCCTGAATAACACCACCCCGCCCGGGACCCTGAATAGCACCACCCCACCCGGGACCCTGAATAACACCACCCCCACCCCACCCGGGACCCTGAATAAGGGTCCTAGTGCACAAAGAAGCAGAGAGGAGAGGGAAGAGACGTTCTTTCAATGTCATTCATACATTTTTCAAAGGTTTCCTTGCCCTGTTAGGGTGGGGGGGTGTAGGGTGGAGGTCAGAAGGTGAGGGGGTTTCATACAACGTGCCTGGGAAGCCTTCCCCCTGGAGCTGTGATTAAGCGCTGTACAAACACATCCTCTGGACCTTCTGGTGCGGCTTGTAGAAATATTGACTTTGTGGGGGGCTGTCAGTCCTGGGTTCGAACCCCGCCGTCTCCTGTCTGTGACCCCCCCCTCCCCCCCAGTCTGTGCGGACCACCGTGCACTGCAGTCTCTTTGGTTGAATGGTGACGATGATGATGCTAACATAGTCTCTCCTTCTCCTCAACAGGCCTACGCCAAGTTCGCCGGAGCTCCTCTCAAAGTCCAGAAGATCTCCAACCCATGGAGAAGCCCCTCAGGTGAGGAGCTCTGCTGGCCTCCATGAAGCACGTCCAGATCTTTAGAGGGGCTCGGTGTCCTCCATGCAGGACATGATGAAGATCTTTTCAAGGTCTTCGGAGGATCTCTGCTGGCCTCCATGCAGGACATGAAGCACATCCATAGGTCTTTAGAGGAGGCTGAGTTACCACCACTACTCTAAATCTCTAGTCAGAAGTCTGGTGGTGTCCGGTACGGTCGGTTGTGACGTCTTAAAGTGGCGTCCGGTATTATCTGTTCAGTTGTCCTGCTGTTGTGGATGGGTGGAGTAGTTGTGCAGCACTCCCCTGCGTCCTCATCCACGGATGAGGTGTCCTTGAGCAAGGCACCTGAAACCCCAACCTGCTCCCCGGGCGCTGCGGCCGCCCGCTGCGAGCGCTGGACCATCTGTCCAGACACCAGCACCCCAAGGCCACTAGCGAGCCAAGAGGGAGAAAGTGACGCTGATGATGTCGGTTCCTGTTTTGTATTTCTGCTCTCTCTCGGTATTTAATGCACTCACGTTATCGACTGCACTGCGGGGCATCTGAGTCCCCTGAAAGGCGCAGTGTAGTGCAAGTTCTGACATCTTTGGTCGGAAAAGTGCCGTATTAATGACGTTTATTTTGCTTGTTTATCTACCTACTAAACATCATATGTAATGAAATCATGGAGTATTTGGATCGGTGTGGAGATTTTATTATCTGAATGGAATACGTCCATACACTAAAATATGAATATTACTTGGCATCGTATTGCATCTTACCCTAGCTGTCTGTGTTGTATACGGGGAATGGGTTAACCTAGTGATTGTTAGTGCTTGGTTCTATGAACATCCTTAATGTACCGACAGCGATGTATTGTCTATTCTTCTAACAAATGGACTTATTGTAAATCGCTTTAGATGAAAGCGTCTGCCGAATACCCTGAATGTTAAACCAAAACCTTCTTTTGATCACGTGATGCCACTTCCTGCTCCGCCAGGTTCTCTTCCTGCCCTTAGGACGAGCAAGGGGGAGGTCCTCTCGAGGACGAGTGACATCATCATCCACCTCAGGAAGCAGGTCAGGATTACCCAGCATGCACCTCCAGCGGACTGTCCCGCGTCGCCCCTCTTTATGCCCCTGTTCCCTGTTATTACCTTTACGCATTAAAGATATTATTACCTTTACGCATTAAAGATATTATTACCTTTACGCATTAAAGATATTATTACCTTTACGCATTAAAGATATTATTACCTTTACGCATTAAAGATATTATTACCTTTACGCATTAAAGATATCACCTTTACGCATTAAAGATATTATTACCTTTACGCATTAAAGATATTATTACCTTTACGCATTAAAGATATTATTACCTTTACGCATTAAAGATATTACCTTTACGCATTAAAGATATTATTACCTTTACGCATTAAAGATATTATTAGCTTTACGCATTAAAGATATTATTACCTTTACGCATTAAAGATATTATTACCTTTACGCATTAAAGATATTATTACCTTTACGCATTAAAGATATTATTACCTTTACGCATTAAAGATATTATTACCTTTACGCATTAAAGATAATATTAGCTTTACGCATTAAAGATATTATTACCTTTACGCATTAAAGATATTGTTACCTTTACGCATTAAAGATATTGTTACCTTTACGCATTAAAGATATTGTTACCTTTACGCATTAAAGATATTATTACCATTGCGCATTAAAGATATTATTACCTTTGCGCATTAAAGATATTATTACCTTTGCGCATTAAAGATATTATTACCTTTGCGCATTAAAGATATTAGCTTTACGCATTAAAGATATTATTACCTTTACCTTTACGCATTAAAGATATTACCTTTACGCATTAAAGATATTATTAGCTTTACGCATTAAAGAAATGAATATGACAGCTGTGACAGTGATGGAGTTCCTTATTGAGTAACGGTGTGAGAGCCATTGAATGTTATTCCCCGTTATGAATTACCTCCACCGCTGACGTCTCTCTGGAGAGTACAGAGCAACAGTGTATGGAAAACCACACACACACACACACACCTGGAAGCCATTAAAGAGGCCTTGGTAGGTGGGCCCTGATGTCTCCACTAGACTCACGGTAGAAGAGAGTGGAGACGGGGGGGGGGGGGGAATAGATAGAATGTTATCTGTTCCACGTCCTCTGCATGCTTTCACATGTTAGTGTTTCGCTCACCCAGTGATTGTTCTGAATATCAGTGAGTTGGTGTTCACTGGGCCAGCTGCTGAAACATGAACAGCTGTGGTTTGGTTGGAGGCTTGCTGCAGTCTGATTGGTTGGTCTATTCGGCGTTGCGACATTGTGAGTGGCTGAAGCGCTCTAAGGTGTAATTTACCTGCGGTAGCATAGAAAGAATGTCTCCCAGCATGCACTGCTGCAGTAATTAGGTTATATGGAAACTTCTGGATCTGGGAAACTGTAAACAACTTCACTAACGCACACCAACACAACCTCCCAGAACAACCACAGTCCTCTACTGGTGTTCACTGGGAGCTACCCAGTTGTACCACTTACACCTACTGGGATCTGTGTTTACTGATGAATTGTTTTTAGGTTATTGGTTGAATCTGTGACAGTATAGGGTGTGCCTGGCTGGAGGGCAGTGGGCAGGGAAGTTGAACTCTCAAGTTCTTTATTCAGTCAAATAGACCCAGTCACTGTAGCGCTTGTTTCCCCGTCAGAAATACAACGCCGACTACGACCTGTCGGCCCGGGAGGGGGCAGACACGCTGGCCTTCAGCTCGCTGCTGGAGGAGAGACTCCTGCCGGCTCTGGTGAGAGAACACACACACACACACACACACACACACACACACACACACACACACACACACACACACACACACACACACACACACACACACACACACACACACACACACACACACACACACACACACACACACACACACACACACACACACACACACACAGCAGCTCACTGTCTGTCTCTCCCTCCCCTCCCTCCCTCCCTCCCTCTGTCTCCCCTCCCTCCCTCCCCTCCCTCTGTCTCCCCTCCCTCCCCCTCTCTGTCTCCCCTGTCTCCCCTCCCTCCCGGCCTCAGATCCACACCTTCTGGATGGACAGTAAGAACTACGTGGAGCTGACGCGGCGCTGGTACGCGGAGCACCTGCCCTTCCCCCTCAGCCTGATGGTCCCGGGACGCATGCAGGCCGCACAGCAGGCCCGGCTCCGCCTGGCCCGCAGCGACGAGGCGCTGGACGGGGGGGAGGAGCTGGAGAAGGAGGTGAGTGGGGGGGGGGGAGGTGATGTGCGGCATGTGTCTAGGAGGTAGAGCTGGTTGGTTGGTAACCTGGAGGATGCTGGTTGGATCCCGGCTCCTCCTAGCTGAGTGTGGAGGTGTCCCCGAGCGAGACGCCCCCCCCCCTGGCTGCTGGCCGTCGGCTTGCGCGGCAGCCTCCGCCGTCGGTGTGTGAGGCAATATTGTAGAGCGATTTGAGTAGCCACTGGTTAGAATAGCGCTGAATAAATGCAGTTCATTAACCATAGAGCAGATGTTGGGACTGAGGGACCTCCAGATGTGTGTGTGTGAGGGTGTCCTCCAGGTGGTTCTGTGTGTGTGTGTGTGTGTGTGTGTGTGTGTGTGTGCGTGTGCGTGTGAGGGTTACCTCCAGGTGTGTTGTCTCCCCAGCTCTACCACGACGCGGCGGAGTGTATGAACCTGCTGTCCCAGCGTCTCGGCACCAGCAAGTTCTTCTTCGGAGACTCGTAAGTCACACGGAACGCCCCTCCTCTCTGAGGCCGCTGCAGACACCCAGCGGCCCCGCCGGGTGCCAGATGATGTCACTGGCAGGGTGCCGGGGGTGACCTCACCGTCTGTCCAGTCGGTCGTTCTTGGGTCGAGGTCCATCTGTCTCAGTGTGTTGTGTGGTGGTTCTGCTGTCTGTCTCAGTGTGTTGTGTGGTGGTTCTTGTGTGTTGTGTGGTGGTTCTTCTGTCTCAGTGTGTTGTGTGCTCAGTGTGTTGTGTGGTGGTTCTTCTGTCTCAGTGTGTTGTGTGGTGGTTCTTCTGTCTCAGTGTGTTGTGTGGTGGTTCTTCTGTCTGTCTCAGTGTGTTGTGTGGTGGTTCTTCTGTCTGTCTCAGTGTGTTGTGTGGTGGTTCTTCTGTCTCAGTGTGTTGTGTGGTGGTTCTTCTGTCTCAGTGTGTTGTGTGGTGGTTCTTCTGTCTCAGTGTGTTGTGTGGTGGTTCTTCTGTCTGTCTCAGTGTGTTGTGTGGTGGTTCTTCTGTCTCAGTGTGTTGTGTGGTGGTTCTTCTGTCTCAGTGTGTTGTGTGGTGGTTCTTCTGTCTCTGTGTGTTGTGTGGTGGTTCTTCTGTCTGTCTCAGTGTGTTGTGTGGTGGTTCTTGTGTGTTGTGTGGTGGTTCTGCTGTCTCTGTGTGTTGTTTGGTGGTTCTTCTGTCTTGTAGGGCTGCTCGATTATGATAAAAATAATAATCACGATTATTTTGGTCAATATTGAAATCACGATTATTCAAACGATTGTTTTCGAGTTTGAAAACATGATGTATATATTCAGCATATCTCTCCCAAAAAGCACATTGTAACTGAGAACTTTGAAATTTCACCTTAAAAAAATACACAAAATGGTAAAATAGAAAATTTTCAAATCGAAATTAATGTACAGACATGTATCCAGCTGTTCTGCACTTTCTATAAAACATTATATGAAAAAAAAAAAAAGAAAACCTGTGCCGTGTCCCCTAGTCCCTCCTCTCTGGACGCGGTGGTCTTCGGACACCTGGCCCCCCTGCTGAAGGCCAAGCTGCCAAACGCCAAGCTGCAGCAGCATCTCAAGTCCCTGGACAACCTGACCCTCTTCTGCTCCAACATCCTGCTGCTCTACTTCCCCGGCGACGGCAGAGGTGAGCGCTGCGTTCACACTTCTAGAAACGTATTTCTGCAGATATTTAACAATTATTCGCCAAAGAGGTGAATCATTGTTTAAGTGTATACTACACGTGAACACTCCAAAAATAAACACGATAACACTATAACATTTATTACCGGTTTATTTGTTTTTATTAGCGTGACGAGACGACCGTCACGCAATATCCCGAGTTTGAGATCTCAATCATGGGATATTGCCCAATATCCCTAGATAGCGAACCAATCAAATTGTGCCATCTTAGGAGGTTCCCGTGTAGCATATACTCAAGATGTATAGATTTTCTTGCGATCAGGCGTTCCGCGCCAGCAAGCATCGTTCGCAGTTCGCAAATGCAATGAATTTGTCCTTGAGCTTCACTCCTCAGAGAGGTGACCTGGCCATCCTGGGTTTGAGTCGACCCCACTATCACCACAATGATGCGAGGAGGCCAGTCCTACGACCCCCCTCTGACCACGCCTCCCTCCTGTCTCCCCAGAGAACGCGGGCCGCAAGGCGTCCTCCCCGGCTGAGGGGGGCGACTTCGACCACGTGCCCAACAAGCGCCGCAAGCAGATCCTGTCCGCGCTGACGGCGGTGGGCGCCATGCTGGCCTACGCCCTGTTCACCGGCATCCTGTCCATCAGACACGTCCACCAGAGGGCGCTGGAGTCCACCCCCGGCCGGACCGCCGCCGACGAAGAGGAGGAGGAGGAGGACTGAGGAAGAGGAGGAGGACTGAGGAAGCTGTTCTTTATTTATCTTCCTCTGAGGAACAGGAAGTGTTGCCATGGACACAGGGGGAAATTTGCTTTGTTAAGGGGGTCTCTCGTTAAGGGGGTCTCTCGTAGGTGCTGGCTTGGCCATTGAGCCAGTCCTCACTAATAACAAAATGATTGTGGAAACACTAGGGAGCAATAATGGAAACGGCCCAAGAAATGAAAGTAGTCCAACTTCATTCCACTTCAGTTCGATCTGATTCGCCGCTTGGCTGAACCAATCGCGCCAAAATCAGTTGAGTTGCAGCCTACTATATTCTGCTGATAGCCAATGAGAGGCCGCCATGGTAATTATGGCTTGTTGTTGTCTGGTTGTAAAGAATATATATAATAAAATATTTCCAGTGAGTTCTTTCTCCACCAATGTACTTTCTCTTGCTCTGTGTGTGTGTGCAAGATATTTCTTGCATTGTGAGAAAGATCTGCTCGCATTACGTATTTTCCGTGCATGGCAACAATGCAACTTCTGTCTGGCCTTGTTGGTTCTGGACCAGTTGAACGGTTACTCGGGACTGGATCTCCTCTGGGAGGTACCTGGGGCCCAGATGTCCGTCTTGGGTTTGGGTAAAAACACTCACTCAGGTCACGGTGGTTCCACAACCCACTGAAGGACCCCTGAGCTGTGGCAGAGGGGCATCATGTACAGAGAGAGGGGAGAGGGGGCACTGAGGGCCACTGGAGGGAGGGGGGAGTTAATGAAGGGGGGGGCACTGTTCACCTGCTCTCTGATTGGTTGGTGTCAGCACGGTGCCGGTTGTAGCCAATGAGCACAGCCATTGTGAGATGTCTAACCCTATCACACACACACACACACATAGATTATCTCACACACACGCACATAGACTTATCACACACACACATAGACTATCACACATACACACGGCAGCTTGTCCGGCTCTGACCCCGCTGCCGCACCGTTGGGACGTCCAGCTGCACGTGACGTCAGCGAGCAGGAATCCTCCACTGGCTTCTGTTCTCGCTACAAGCTCGTGCGAGCGTGAGGCGCAAGAATGACCCAAGAGCGCGCTCCCGTCTCAACGGAAAGAAGTAGCTGCCTCCTCTTAGCGGAGATACCATCGCGGTATGTGCGCCGCGCTCCTGAGGACCCCAGAAGCCGACCGTAATGACCTGAGAGCACACCGCTGGGGAGAATTTCCTACCCCAGGAATGCCAAGATACCCCCGGATACCCGCGGAGAGAGAGAGGAAGAGGGGGAGAAAGAGAGAGAGAAATCGAGATGGGGAGAGAGATCGAGAGAGGGAGAGAGAGAGGACTCAGGAATGACGGAACATTTAAACGGTTACGCGCGGTGGTTCCCCTCTCACTGTTTCCGCAGCTGATCGGAAACCTTTCTGGAAAGAGACTTCGGAAAACTTAATAAAACATTTTACACGATTGTCCGGACTGAGGCATTTTACGCACAGCCGCAGATTTGTGTGTGTGCGTTGTTGGGGGAGGATGCGTGTGCGTGCGTGTGTGTGTGTCGATGGGGGAGAATGTGGGGGTGCGTTTGTGTATTGTTGCCGGGATGTGTGTGTGTGGGGGGGGATGCTTGTGTGTGTTCGCGTTGTCGGGGGAGGGGGTGGCATTCCCATCACCTGCATGCCGTTAAATGAGGTTGCCATGGTGACGCAGCCTCGCCAGAAACAAACAGATCCCGGTGGAGGGAGGCGGGGCGACCGCGGTTCAACAAGTTACTCCCCTCCGCTCTTTATGAAGTAGACCGGTCCTCTAAACCAGGCCTACAGGGTCTGATACTCTGACTGCTGCGGCCAATCATTCAGGTATGAATTAATGAATGACGTCAATACATTACTCTCTCTACTCTCCTCGGTCGTAAAGCTGCGTTCTGTTCCCTGGAGCTCGGCTCCCTGCACGCGCACTGTCACATCCACTCACCGCCCCGTCGCGGGGGCGCGCCGGACGGCAGTCGGCAATTCTTCGCTGCTCGTGCACGTTGCACCCCGTCCCATTCCCCAGTCCCGCTCCGGTTCAGTCGGGTATCCTCCACTCCAGTCAGCTCGGATCCAGTCGGTCGGACTCTTCTTCCTCCCGCGGCGCCTAATCCGGATTAACTCCCTTCCTTCAGCGCTTAATCCGGATTAACTCCCCTCCCGCAGCGCCTAACCCGGATTAACTCCCCTCGCGCTTCATCTGGACATGGGTGCGATGCGCGTGCTCCTGTCCCTCTCCATCTCCCTGCTGCTCGCGGACGGACAGCCGGCAGATGTGCAAGGTGAGGAACGACCGGGAACTAAAGGATCTGGTTCTGTGTTTGAGCGCATGAAGTGGTTCTAGCGGTGCTAGCCGCCGCCACCACCCCCCCCCCCCCCCCCCCCACGCCCAGGTGTTCCTTATAGTCCCAAAGTTTTCAAATGTATTACGCGACGACGTGGTCTCCGGTCCCTCTCAGACCTGCCCTCTTGTTCATCTCCGGAATGTTTGCCGGTTTATGCGGTCGTTTTTTTGTTCACTTCTCAATCAACACCGCGAACAGAGGGGTGGTGTTGAGACGGTCTGAATAACATCCTTTATCCCATTGGGACCTGTTGACAGCCTCCCCGGGACCCGTCCCAGTCCTCCTCCGCTCTCCTCCTCTCTCAAACTCAAACTCCTTCTCTAGTTCGTACTTCCAGGAGACGCTCACTCTGGCTTTGCGCGAATAGCATTTAAGAGAAGATAAATTAACGAGAGCCTGTTATTCGTTTCTCCTGTCATTTGAGAGTCGGTCTGACGTTCATAACACGGTTAGAGAGGATTATGCAATGTTTGTTGGGGCTGAACGCAGGTCCAGCTGAGAAGACCTGAGAGAGAGAGAGAGAGAGAGAGAGAGAGAGAGAGAGAGAGAGAGAGAGAGAGAGAGAGAGAGAGAGAGAGAGAGAGAGAGAGAGAGAGAGGGGGGGGGGAGAGAGAGAGAGAGAGAGCGCATTATTTCAGACAAATGTGCTCAAATGTAAATGTATTGGGCCAAACATATCACAAAATATTGTATATATCAGGGCTCCAGACTGCGACCAAATGGTCGCATTTTGCAACCAACATTTGAGACTGTGCGACTGAATTTTGCATCTGGTCGCACATGTGCCCTTTTTTATTTTTTTATTTGTAAACGTTAAACGGGGAAGGGGCGCGTCAACGAATCCGGAATCTGTAGCAGGCTAATGAGTGAGAAGGATAGGGAATTGCCACCGTTAGTGGCTTATTTATGGTGGCGGAGGGTCCTAGGAATTAAATATCGAGCGCGCTGCACGTAAACATCCCTGTGAGAAGGAGAAAGATTTCACAACCTGCTACATGTGTTTGAACAATACGCAAACTATTGACTCGTTCTTTCGACCTGCGGCTAGTGTGCCAGAGTCCTGCACGGGTCTTAATTTGCAAAACCGTACCCGCAATACTTAACACCGCATCCGACCCGTGTTCCGACGGTAGCGCGAATTACAATCCTCAGCCGACCCGACCTGCTATAAATTGATATCGACACCCGACCCGCAGCAAAAGGAAAATTAGACCCATTAGATGGAACGCCGGGGGATTACACTATGTGGTGTTTGGCGTGGGGCTTTAGATTAGCGTGCAAAAAAAACACATCATCCACTGTTGACGGTTTTAGTCGACCCCTCCGCTCCTGAATAACATATCCAGCACCGGAGAAGTCTCGCTCGCAATCACAAAACCCGCGTCCGACCCGAAACCCGTGTCCGGCACATTCATTTTCACCCGTTTCATCCGTCGGGTACCAGTGGGTACCCGAACCCGGTCATGTCTTCATGCCATTGTAACGTGAGCGTTTGGCTGAACCCAAGTGCACAGATTGGCGAAGAGCGTGGAACAGTGTCAATCGTTTATTCGGATTCAGGATCGGCAGGCAGAATAGTCAGACAGGCGGGGATCAGGAGCAGGCAGGATAGTCAGACAGGCGGGGGTCAGGAGCAGGCAGGATAGTCAGACAGGCGGGGATCAGGAACCGGCAGAATAGTCAGACAGGCGGGGATCAGAGAGCAGGCAGGATAGGTGGTAGGTCAGGATTCGAATCACGGGAAAGCACTGTGAAACGCAAGAGACAATGTGGCAGGGAATGTTTGGAAGGAAAGGACTGATATAGGGGAAACACAGGTGAAGGTGGTTGGGTGAATTGGGAGTGATCAGGGTGGCAGGCAGGTGAATGGGAAAACCAGGGGCGGATCATGACAGTACCCCCCCCCCCCGGCAAGGGACGGCTCCAGACGTCCTAAATCGAACAGGGAGGGTGGAGGGGGCCCGGAGGAGGGTTAGAATTCCTCCGAGGCCTCAGAAATTGTGTCCTCCGAAGAGGAGGAGGACGCGACATCGGAGTTCCTTCTCCCCGGCAGGTCAGAGGAACCACTCGCCGGTGGAACTGTAGCGGGCGGGCGGGAGGGCGGGGCAGGTTGGTCAGGCCGGGATCGGTGGAAGTCAGAGATAAGGCGGGGATCCATGATGAAGCGAGCTGGGATCCAGGAACGCTCCTCCGGACCGTACCCCTCCCAGTCCACCAGATACTGGACCCCACGTCCACGGCGGCGGGAGCGGAGGAGACGCCGGACGGTGAACACCGGACCCCCGTCGACGAGCTGAGGGGGAGGAGGGGGCGGAACCAGAGGGCTCTCCTGGACAGGTTTGACCTTGGAGACATGGAAGGTGGGATGGATCCTCATGGAACGAGGGAGCTGAAGGCGTACCGCCACAGGGTTTATGACGCGGATTATGGGGAATGGTCCAATGAACTTGGGAGCCAGCTTGCGATTCTCCACCTTGAGAGGTAGGTCACGGGTGGAGAGCCAGACCTTCTGGCCATGTCGGTAGGCAGGAGCCGGCGTGCGGTGCTTGTTGGCAGCAGAAGCGTGGAGATCTGCAGCCTTGGAGAGAGCAGTGCGCGCCCGGGTCCAGGTGCGTCGACAACGACGGATCAGGGCTTGGGCCGAGGGGCAGGAAGACTCCTTCTCCAGGTCGGGGAATAGGGGTGGCAGGTACCCGTAGGCGCACTGAAAAGGAGAGAGACCGGTGGATGAACAGGTGAGGGTGTTATGCGCATATTCTACCCATACCAGTTGGTCAGACCAGGAGGCCGGGTTACGGTTCACCAGGCATCGAAGGGTGGTCTCCAGGTCCCGATCAACCCTCTCGGTCTTTCCATTTGACTGGGGATGGAAGCCGGAAGATAGACTGACGGTAGCCCCGACTAGGCTGCAGAACTCCCTCCAGAAGGCCGAGGTGAACTGGGGCCCCCGGTCAGAGACGACATCGGTGGGTAACCCATGGAGGCGGAAGACGTGGTGGAGGAGCAGGTCCGCAGTCTCTCTGGCAGAGGGGAGTTTAGTAAGGGGGATGAAATGGGCCAGCTTACTAAACCGATCCACAAGGGTGAGGACGACAGTGTGGCCCTTGGACGTGGGAAGACCGGTCACGAAGTCCAGAGAGATGTGCCACCAGGGACGATGGGGAATGGGCAGGGGGTGCAGGAAGCCGGCAGGGGGGCGGCGAGAGGTCTTACTCTGATGGAGAAGGAGTACAAGCGTCCCTTGGGGGGTGAAGTGCCCGGAAGTAGGTCGATGGCACAGTCGTAGGGACGGTGAGGGGGCAAGGAGGTGGCCCTGGCCTTATTGAAGACCTCTCTGAGGTCATGGTAAATGGCAGGGACCCCGGAGACGTCCGAGGCTGGAGCAGGAGTGAGAGCAACAGGATTCGGTGAAGAGGTCCTGAGACAGGATTGCTGACAGGTGACTCCCCATTCTCGGATGGAGCAGGTGGACCAGTCGATGTTGGGGTTGTGTCTGCGAAGCCAGGAGTGACCCAAGATGACCGGCTGGTTGGGTGTGGGCAGGAGCATGAACTGAATGGTCTCCCTGTGGCCTCCAGGCAGGAGCATGTACACAGGATTTGTCCGGGAAGTTACCCTCCCCAGCACGTGTCCAGCCAGGAATCTGGGGGAGATCGGCACTGGAAGTCTCTCTGGATGGAGTCCCAGCCGAAGAGTGAGGGACTGATCCATGATGCTCTCGTCTGCCCCTGAATCGACAAGTGCGGTTATGGGATGGGAACCGGAGGGCAACAGGAGCTCACCGGAGAGTGGGTCTTGTGGAAGAGGCAGAGTCAGAGATGGAGCTCACCAGTATGCCTCTGGTTACTCGTGAGCTCTGGCTTTTACCGGGCAATGATCGGCGATGTGTGCAGGCAGACCACAGTACAGGCAGAGGTTCAGCCTCCGTCTTCTCTCTTTCTCCTTCGGGGAACGATGGCTGCATTGGCTCCGGATTCCCCATTCTCAGGGAAGCTGTTGGGGTCTGCGGCAGGAAGGCAGAGGTTGCCGGGAACAATGGGCGAACAGGGCTGCGTGGCGGAACCTCAGAACACCTCTCCCTCCTGCGAGCCTGGATTCGCATCAGGTCTTGCTGTCCCTGAGCCGTGACGTCCATCAACTGCTGTAGCGCGCTCTCCATCCGGGAGATGCGGTCGTCCATCTGGGCTGGGTCCATTGTTGGCCAGATTGTTCAGTAACGTGAGCGTTTGGCTGAACCTGAAGTGCACAGACTGGCGAAGAGCGTGGAACAGTGTCAATCGTTTATTCGGATTCAGGATCGGCAGGCAGAATAGTCAGACAGGCAGAATCGCGGGAAAGCACTGTGAAACACAAGAGACAATCTGGCAGGGAATGTTTGGAAGGAAAGGACTGATATAGGGGAAACACAGGTGAAGGTGGTTGGGTTAATTGGGAGTGATCAGGGTGGCAGGCAGGTGAATGAGAAAACCAGGGGCGGATCATGACAGCCATAAACGGAGGCGCCTGGTCTGGTGGCAAACTGTCGCTTCCGTTCTTGTCGAACGCATGCGCGCACACGTGGAAACAGTTGGTATAGTATAATTTCTGCATCCATTGTCAAAATATTGATTAGTAATACAGTGAAAAAAATGAGAAAATCACATTGCCATGTTGATTTACGATGTGCGCCCCTAAAATTTCTGGTTGTGCCCCTAAAATCTTCAGTTAGAAGCCACAGTGCTCCTCGTGAATAAAGTTAGTCTGGAGCCCTGTACATGGTATGGTATACTATACACCCTGATCCTGCGGTTCAAGGTTCTTTACTCTGCAGTGACACTGACTCCCGCCCCTTCCTTTCCCCCTGACAGTGATTGACGTGTTGGGTCTGCAAGACGCCAAGCAGAACCTGGTTGCCACGGAGACGGTGGCGAGCGCCATGGGCGCTCTGAGCGACGTGTACGTGGCGTCCACGCTGCGCCTGCCGCCCAAGCTGGGTGGGGTCCTGCTGGGGCTGTACGGCCGGCAGGACAACAGGAAGTACCTGGAGGTCGCCGTCATGGGCAAGATCAACAAGGGTGAGTCCCCATATAGGTCCTCACGTCGAAGGTTTCCACATGGTGGGTCCCAACAAAGCAGCTCCACACACAAAGAAGGTCCCCAAGAAGCAGGTCCCCACAAAGCAGTTCCCAACAGATCCCTATAAAGCGGATATACACAGGTCCCCACAAAGCAGGTCCACACACGCAAAGCAGGTCCCCACACAGCAAGTCCCCACAAAGCAGGTCCCCACTCACAAAGCAGGTCCCCTCATACGAAGCAGCTCCACACACACACAAAGCAGCTCCACACACACAATGCAGGTCCTCACACACAAAGCAAGTCCCCACAAAGCAGGTCCCCACATAACAGGTCTCCACAGAGTAGGTCCTGAAAGAATCGTTTAATTCTACTAAAATGATTCCCACATTACACTCCAACTGAAATCAGACCATAATGACATCCCACCCAGTGATCTGGGCAGAACACAATCTTTACAGTAGCCAATAGGCTGTGTTCATCTGGCGGCCATCTTGGTTTCCCACACAGTTCAGATTAAACCACGCCCCCCAGTGCACTGATTTAACAATCGACCGGCTCATTGGTGGCTGCCAATGATAGAGGGATCGATAGGTACAATCTGGCTTCCATGGCGACGGCTGGGGGCTAATGTTGAGAAACAAGGGGAAAACAAGAGCGTTCCAAGATGGCCGCCCTGTGACTCAGGGCCGTTAGACCGTGGGCTACTCGTTAAGGAGTTGGACCGGCTCCGGCTGTGCTGTGTACCCCAATGTGTGTGGACCTCAAACAAGGTCACTCCTGTGTGTGTGTGTGTGTGTGTGTGTACTAGTGTGTATGGGTTCACCGGGTTAAAAGCAGAGAAAGGATTTCTTTCAAAAAGGGTCAATAAAGGATAACTTAAACATAAGACCAGAAGTTCTTAGAAAGGTGGGACAAGCAACATAAGGTCTTGCTGATAGGGAGTGGACATGTTTGATTAATATACAATGTTCTGATATAAAATAATAGCTCATGTTGAGTGGTTTTTTGACAATGTAACAATAAACAGTCTTGGTCTGGAAAGGTTAATAAACAGCTTGGCACCAAAGACATTGATTAGTTTAGTTCAGGGGTCAGCAACCTTTTCAACATGCAGTGCCAGTTTGACATCTTCTCGTTAATGAGTGTACCTTAAGCAACAATATATTAAAAATTAAGCTGAATCATGACACAGCGACCAAAAACATTTCCAGAAGACCTGGAATTGTACTATTTCCATAAACTAAAGGTATTTTTGGTTGTTATATTTGCAACAAGGGCTTACAAATTATAATTACATATGTCCCATCTTAAAAAAACATTTTCAGTAACTCATTCAAAAACATATTTGCACTGTGAGAAATAGAAAAAAATTAGAATATGGGATATGGAATGGAATGTTGGAACCATCCACATCAATATCTTTAAGACATGTACAGCTTTGCAAAACCATGTGCAGGCGATGCATCAATATTTTAAATATTTTCTTCTCTATTACTCACAACATAGGTTTAAAAACTATTAATTGATCCCATTTCAGAACACTGCTTTCTGTAACTAATTTAAACATATTTGCACTGGGAGGAAATGCCCAACAGAATATAGTGCAAAAAAAAATCGGTAGTAGTGATTATGCTGCCGCATTGTGCTGTGAAATTTTTTAATAATAAAATATATATATATATATGTATATATTTTTTTAAGTGTGCCAATGATTATGCTGCCCTGTGCCAGTGGTGGCACGCGTGCCTAGGGTTGCAGACCCCTGGTTTTGTTTAATATGCGTCATCTGTTTTGGTAAACTTGTGTTTGGGTTTGGTCGGTTGGTCTTATGTAGCCATCGTTCATAAAATGTTGCTGCAACAGACGTGTTATTTGAGTGGGAGAGACTGGCATTAACAATCTGTTAAACCTCTCATTTAACTCTGCTTGCATGTGTTTGAATATGTGTTTGAGTGCATGTGTTTGACAAACACACACACACACACACACAAACATACACACATATGTATGTGTGCATGTTTGTGTATGTGTGTGTGTTTGTTTGTGCATGCCTTCCTGTGTGCATTTGTGTGTGTGTGTGTGTGTGTGTGTGTGTCTGTATATGTTTGTGTGCGTATCAAAGGGACGTCTTGTAAACCAACTCACTGAAATATAAACCCTATATCTAGGTTCAGTGCAGGTCCTTTACGTGTGTTTGGTTCTACTTCCTGTCCGGTGCTGGTCTATCACCTAGTCTTGTTCTACTTCCTGTCCGGTGCTGGTCTATCACCTGGTGTTGTTCTACTTCCTGTCCAGTGCTGGTCTATCACCTGGTGTTGTTCTACTTCCTGTCCAGTGCTGGTCTATCACCTGCTCTTGTTCTACTTCCTGTCCGGTGCTGGTCTATCACCTGGTCTTGTTCTACTTCCTGTCCGGTGCTGGTCTATCACCTGCTCTTGTTCTACTTCCTGTCCGGTGCTGTTCTATCACCTGGTCTTGTTCTACTTCCTGTCCGGTGCTTTTCTATCACCTGGTCTTGTTCTACTTCCTGTCCGGTGCTGGTCAATGACCTGGTCTTGTTCTACTTCCTGTCCAGTGCTGGTCTATCACCTGGTCTTGTTCTACTTTCTGTCCGGTGCTGGTCGGTGACCTGGTCTTGTTCTACTTTCTGTCCGGTGCTGGCGCATTTCCATCCGAAGGTGCGGGTCGGTTCAGTCTGCAAAGGTACGGCACGGGTCGCGTTTCCCCCGCCTAAAGTGGGCGTGATCCGGACTGAGCCGTACTCGTCTCGCACTACTAAAAGGGTGCTGGCAAGTTTGAGCTAAACACGCCGTCCGCTGATTGGTCGACAGAGTCGTCAGTTCAGTGCGACAGGGGGATAATAACAAACAAATGCAGTACCCTCGAGGTATTTCTGTACAACGGAGAATGCTTCGTTTATTGAAGAAAACGTTGCACAAAGGTTTGTTGCCTTTCTTGGACGACCTACATTGTTTTTCTTTGTTCCATGGATTTATTAGCAGGCTACAATGTGTGGGGCTGCTATGAGGTGTTACGTATTTTAAGCACATGGGCTACCATACATAGCCACTAGGAAGTAGGATCGAACACATAAGCTGTAATTACTATACATAGCCACAAGGGGGGCAGGACCCGACATAAAAGCTGCAATAACTATTCCAGCCACAGATGGCAGCACCTTTAGACAGGTGAGGAGGGCGGAGCCAATATGTCACATAGGCCACGCCTACTCGGTATTAAAGCAGGGCCTGGAGCCAACGAGATCAGAAACATCTGGCAGTCCATACTAGGGAGTTAGATACAGAGGCCTGCTGTTTGTCGCTTGTCGCGTGTCCATACAATTCCCCTCCTTTTGCTTCATAGTTACCATACCGAAATACTTTAACAAATAAAGTGAGTTAAAAGCGATCCAAATTGGACTACTTACTCCAAGAACGCGACAGAGGTCACGATGTTTACGTAGCTGCTGCGACTATCGCCATACGGCTTAAACCCCGCCGACCGTAAGGGTAGTGTCGGCAGTGGAAACATGAGCCGTAACTGAGCTGGGCTATACCGCGCCCCCACTACTGGGCAGAGGCGTGCTTTCCGAAGCATACCCGCCAGTGGAAAAGCCCTATAAGAGGTGTTTTCTCTACTTCCTGTCCAGTGCTGGTACGCTAAGAGGTGTTTTCTCTACTTCCTGTCCAGTGCTGGTACGTTACGAGGTGTCTTCTCTACTTCCTGTCCAGTGCTTGTCTGTTACGTGTGTTTTCTCTACTTCCTGCCCGTTGCTGGTCCATGACCTGGTTCTGTTCTACTTCCTGTGCAGTGCTGGTCCGTGACCTGGTTCTGTTCTACTTCCTGTGCAGTGCTGGTACGGTACGTGCGCGCCGACGGGAAGGTCCACACGGTGAACCTGCAGAACGCCAACCTGGCTGACGGCCGGACCCACTCCCTCATCCTGCGCTTGGGCGGGCTGCGCCGCACGCACCTGAGCCTGGAGCTGTATGTCGACTGCCGATTGGCCGACTCCAACCAGGGCCTGCCGCCATTGGTCCCGCTGCCGAAGGAGGCGGAGCTAGCGGAGATCCGACATGGCTTGAAGGCGTACGCACGTGTTCAGGTGAGAACTAGAGACCACCCCACGCTAACTCACGGATAAGATGCCACCTTTATTCACTCATACGATACTCCTTTAGATATATCAAAATACGTCGATCAATGGTAGTCGTAGAGGTAAAACAAAATCAACATTATATCAGAGTATTACACGGCTCTTCTCAGTGCTGTGGAACAATCCGTTCACTTGCATGGGCCTTCCCGACTTTCCCGACCGGCGCTGAATTATATTTGATAATTCACCGTTGCTAAGCATATAATGACCGCTGTCAAGGAAACTGGATTTATTGCCGTCTTTCGCATCACTCCGCAAGTGGTCCGGTAATTTATCAACCCCAGCGTACTCTGTTGCTAAGCAACGTGCACTTCTTTGGCGGACTACTTCTCTGCTGATCCACACTACGAATGCTGGTGACAAATAAATTGTAAAAAGACACACTTTCTGTACATTATCCCAGGGCCGGCGTCCTATACATCATCCCTTACGTATTGCAGAGGACTGTTGACAGCATTTCTTTTAAATAGTAAACGTCTTAGAGTTAATAAACGTGTTTGTGTTGCGAGGGGGCGGTGGAGTCCCTGAAGGTGGCCCTAGGGGGCAGTGTGGCCACCGCCGGGGCCCTTGCAGACTGCCCCTTCCAAGGGGACTCGGCTCACAACACAGGTCTGTTTACTATGCATCCTACTGTCTATCCCTGGTCTGCTCCTATGCATCCTACTGTCTATCCCTGGTCTGATCCTACTGTCTATCCCTGGTCTGCTCCTATACATCCTACTGTCTAACCCTGGCCTGTTCCTACTGTCTATCCCTGGTCTGATCCTACTGTCTATCCCTGGTCTGCTCCTATACATCCTACTGTCCATCCCTGGTCTGATCCTACTGTCTATCCCTGGTCTGGTCCTATACATCCTACTGTCTATCCCTGGTATGATCCTACTGTCTATCCCTAGTCTGATCCTACTGTCTATTCCTGGTCTGATCCTATACATCCTACTGTCGATCCCTGGTCTGATCCTACTGTCTATTCCTGGTCTGATCCTATACATCCTACTGTCGATCCCTGGTCTGATCCTATACATCCTACTGTCTATCCCTGGTCTGATCCTATACATCCTACTGTCTATCCCTGGTCTGATCCTACTGTCTATCCCTGGTCTGATCCTATAAATCCTACTGTCTATCCCTGGTCTGTTCCTATATAACCTACTGGCTATCCCTGGTCTGTTCTCTGGAACATCCATTATGCTGTCTGATTGGTGCTCTGTTCTGATTGGTGCTCTGTTCTGATTGGTGCTCTGTTTTGATTGGTGCTCTGTTCTGGTTGGTGCTCTGTTCTGATTGGTGCTCTGTTCTGATTGGTGCTCTGTCTCTGCCCCTGCTCCAGTCAGCGGGGAGGTGAACTCCATCCTGGGTGAGTTCTGGCGAGACGCCTTCCTGCGGCACCTTGTTTAACCAGGTGGAGGCAACATAATCAATTATGATGTCATGACAGGTGATCATACGAAGGCCCTGATTGGTCAACTCATCATCTTCAACCAGATCCTGGGAGAGCTACGACTAGACATCAGAGAACAGGTGAGAGGAAGACAGAGATAGTTGGATCTGTCTGTCTGTCTGTATATTCATTCTTTAATCATATTCTCTCTCTCTCTCTTTATCTTTCTCTCTCTCTCTCTCTCTCTCTCTCTCTCTCTCTCTCTCTCTCTCTCTCTCTCCAGGTAAAGGAGATGTCTCTCATCCGTAACTCTATCCTAGAGTGCCAGGTGTGTGGTAAGTCATGGCCTTGATTATCTTATCTTAGCTTAACTTATCTTGGTGTGTCAAACCATTCAAGTCAACGTTTCAGGTCATTACTACATCTCTGTCTGTCTGTCTGTCCCTCTGTCTGTCTGTCTGTCTCCTTGTTTGTCTACCTGTCCACCTGACCCCCCATCTGTCTGTCTGTCTGTCTCTGTCCCCCTGTCTCCCTGTTTATCACCCTGTCTGTCTCCCTTACTCCCTGTCTGTCTCCTCACATGTCCCTGTCTCCCTCTCCCTGTCTGTCTCCCTTACCCCCTCCCTGTCTCCCTCTCCCCCCTCTCCCTCCCTGTCTCCCTCTCCCTCCCCTCCCTGTCTCCCCCCCTCTCCCTCCCTGCCTCCCCCCCTCCCCTCCCCCCCCAGGCTTCCAGGAGCCCCGGTCGCGCTGCTCCCCCAGCCCCTGACCCTGTCTGTCTGTCTGTCTGTCTGTCTGTCCCCCCAGGCTTCCAGGAGCCCCGGTCGCGCTGCTCCCCCAGCCCCTGACCCTGTCTGTCTGTCTGTCTGTCCCCCCAGGCTTCCAGGAGCCCCGGTCGCGCTGCTCCCCCAGCCCCTGACCCTGTCTGTCTGTCTGTCTGTCCCCCCAGGCTTCCAGGAGCCCCGGTCGCGCTGCTCCCCCAGCCCCTGACCCTGTCTGTCTGTCTGTCTGTCTGTCTGTCCCCCCAGGCTTCCAGGAGCCCCGGTCGCGCTGCGCCCCCAGCCCCTGCTATAGGGGCGTGTCCTGCGTGGAGGCCTTCGAGTACCCGGGGTACCGCTGTGGCTCCTGCCCCCCCGGGACCACGGGCAACGGGACCCACTGCAAGGACGAGGACGAGGTGGGGGAAGACACAGGGGAGAGACAGGGGAGAGACAGGGGAGAGACAGGGGAGAGACAGGGGAGACACAGGAGAGAGACAGGAGACAGGAGAGAGACAGGAGAGACACAGAAGAGAGACAGGAGAGAGACAGTAGAGACACAGGAGAGAGACAGGAGACAGGAGAGAGACAGGGGAGACACAGGGGAGAGACAGGGGAGAGACAGGAGAGAGACAGGGGAGACACAGGGGAGAGACAGGGGAGAGACAGGGGAGAGACAGGGGAGAGACAGGGGAGACACAGGAGAGAGACAGGAGACAGGAGAGAGACAGGAGAGACACAGAAGAGAGACAGGAGAGAGACAGTAGAGACACAGGAGAGACACAGGAGAGAGACAGTAGAAACACAGGAGGGAGGAGAGAGACATGAGAGACACAGGAGAGAGACAGGAGAGACACAGGAGAGAGACAGTAGAGGAGAGAGACAGTAGAGAGACAGGAGCGACACAGGAGAGACACAGGAGAGAGACAGTAGAAACACAGGAGAGAGACAGTAGAAACACAGGAGACACAGGAGAGAGACAGTAGAAACACAGGAGAGAGACAGTACAGGCACAGTAGAGGAGGGAAAATAGACACATTAGAGAGAAATTATATGAGCTATATCAAGTAAATAAAGTAAACAAAGTAAA